>NC_045741.1:17252257-17276639 GCF_008692095.1 Etheostoma spectabile | reverse complement strand
TCTCTGTCTCTCTCTCTTTCTGTCTCTCTCTCTCTCTCTCTCTCTCTCTCTCTCTCCCTCTCTCAGTCATTTTCTCTCTTGACACTTTAAATAAAATTGAAATTACAGTGGGACAAAGTTGAACCAGAAAGCGGCTTTTAACATTTGCAACCACAAGATTATGTCAATCTACCTTTACCCTTGACTTTGACCTGGAGACTTGTTTAGACCTTGCGCTGAATTTTTAGCTACCGCAGCCCACCGCAATCTTCTACAATTGATCTGCTGAGAGAAGGTGATCATAACGTGGGGAAAGTAGGTCAAAGTTACAAAAAGAAGACCTAGCTTTTTTTCGAGAAGATGCTCAAATCTCCAACAGCAGGAGCATCATTAGCTGAAGTACCCCAGCTGTCACCAGGATCACTGGCACTGGCACCTCGTTCCTTTTTGTTTATCAGCGGCAGACAGCCATGTGCTCCACTGATAAAAGGAGACGCCAACCAAAAAGAGACAGCGTGTCAGTGTTTCTGTCTTCTCAACCTCCTGTTTCCCCCTTTTTGAACAGATTGATAAAAGTGACGGTCAAACAGCCCTTTTTTGTCGTAAACAAAATTAAAAATATAATTTCAAAGCAAGGCATTTGTGTCAGAGCTTTGATATTTTCAAAAACAATGTCTTGGTTAATGTTAAAGAGACCACTCATCAAGCAGACTAAAGACTAAAGCTTACGTGGAACTCACCTTTTACACTTTTGACCCTCTCAAGAATGCCCGCACAAACTATCCCTTAACCTTTTTTACGTGACTGCGCCAACCCATTTTCTGTGTGTACACTAGAGCAACCACAAACTGTTTTGTGGGACACAGGAGGCTGTTTATTCATAAACAGGAAGGGAATAAAAGATAAATGACACAGATGACAGCTGCATCAGTGAGCCACACTAGTTGCTTTCTTCTGGGCTTTTCATTTGCACAAACAGAGGGTGACTCATCTGTGGCCGACGCAACGTTGATGAAATTGAGCTTGACAATTAATATTGGGCTTGGGACTGACACTTATCAGTAATGTATTTGAGAGTAAACAGGAAGGTGTGTCAGCTAAGCCTTACCAGGAAATGTAGTCAATAAAGATCAGCAAGATTCCAATTTTTGAGTGATAAGTATTTTAGATGCTGGTAAGCTTATGTGAGTGTTTCCTAAACCTATTGGGGCCTCTGGGTGGTTGAGAGATGTGTTTACCTATAGCCACAGCTGACAGAGGCATTCATAACACAGCCTGATCACTTCGCCTTTGTTCTATCAGTCTTTTTAGGAAGGAACATCCTCAGTTGACAGCTGAGTGGAAAAGAAGGAGGTAGGAGATAAAGATCCCCTCAAGCCACTCTTTCTTCCCCAGCAGTAAATTCTTTCATGGTGACTGAGGAGCTGGCAGCCAGGGGCCCTCACTTGTCTCAAGGAGGAGGGACACATGAACTTTCTGAGGCTCGTTCATCCCAGTGCTTGACAAGAGTTGGACAGACCAAAAGGTAATCCTCTCCCAAGTCCCTCAGGTGTGTTAAAAAACCAACAAAGGATTAGTGCAGACTTCCTCTGAGCCAAAAGTAGCAGCAAGGTGTTCCATTTCTTATAAACAATGTATTTTGCTCGCCTTCTCATTCTCGCGTAAACCACAAAACAAAAGTTTAAGGGGAGCAGTTGAGGAAAAAATGATCACTGTTGGAGTGATGCAAGAAAGGACATGGGTGTGTCAAATTTTACCTTTCGAGGATAAAGATTTCACAATTCTGCTATAATTTCCCAGCATGCAGGTGATCATTTATCCAAGAATGACGGGCTTTCTGAGATAGGGAAACAACAATAGATTTTGTTTAATCATTCACCCTTTCCTATCTTGGTCTTGATCTTTTTCTTTAGAGAAAGATAAAAAATACAATGCTATGGACAAGGGGATGTTAGATACAGTACTTGTGCTTGTTGGGTCAGCAGAAGTTATCTTAGGTTATAGATTGCACAATTTGACTTTTATTGCATTATTATTATTATTATAACAATAATAATAATAATGACACCTTACAATAAAGATGCATCACGTTTTGCTGAAAACAGCTGCCTGCTGCTGCTGGACACCAGGTTGGTGAGAGCTGTAAAAGTGAACGAGAGTAAAACCAAAAAAATAACGAGCTAAAAGACGCTAACACACTCCATAGAGTAGAGGGGAACAACAGAGTGGGGTGATCAGTTTTCCCTAGATGCATTGCTACAAGTACACCCCTTTCACATACAAAATGTCATCCATTGTTAGGAAGTACTGATGCGTGCAGCTTTAACACTGTGTCAGGTATATTTTTCAAGAAGCTCAATATATAGACAATTTTTTTTTTAAGTTAAATATGAAAATCAACAAACTTGCAGTTACAAGGTCACATCCTGACACCAGCCATATGTTACAATGAGCCACTGTGCTCTTAAGATCCAGTTTTCCTTATCGGTTGATGCCTTTGTTAGACATCAGTGACAAATGCTGCCTTTCCAGTCAAGGGTAAGATGAGGGATGGGGGCGTCCATCACCACTTCACTCCTCTACAGCCCTCGCAGAGCCTGAATCCACACAGAGAGAAAAAACAAAAAAAGAAAATACGGGAAAAAACAGCGCCAGCAGGCAACAGGATGCACATGGCCCTGAGAAGGATGGCTGGTTGGATCCAGGAAATGAAGAGGGAAGGAGAGGAAGGAGAGATTTTGGATCGCAGCTGTGTTCAGATTGAATAATTCCTGTTTTGAAGCACAGAGAGACATTTTGTTGTTCTTTCCCCAGACCATAAACCACAACGGAAGATCACCGTTTGCCACAGCGAGGGTTAATTGAGGCTATGGTGTTGACAGCAGTGGAATCAGCATTTCACCACCCATAACCAGTCCTTCATTTTGTTATCATGTCTGTGAGAGTGAAACTCAAACATCATTTGTTTCATGTCCATCACTTAGACAGGTAAACTTTAACTAACTTTTGATTTCCAGTA
Organism: Etheostoma spectabile; assembly: GCF_008692095.1. Classification (NCBI taxonomy): domain Eukaryota; kingdom Metazoa; phylum Chordata; class Actinopteri; order Perciformes; family Percidae; genus Etheostoma; species Etheostoma spectabile. The sequence goes on along the minus strand of NC_045741.1, from coordinate 17,273,641 downwards.
AATGTAGGCAAGAATTGAAAGTCATGTTGCAGGAATTCGTTTAGTCAGCAGCCTACCTTCCTTAGAACTGTAGGCATATAAAAGGCTGTACAAGTGACAAATTAGATTACATGTTAAATGCTTTGTTACACAATGGCTTTGAAAGACCGGGGAGCTGATAAAAACGTGGAATTTGCTCCTTAACACCATCATCAGTAGCATATCGGTAAAGTGCACAGTCTGTACTGAATGATAGTACTAATATATTAGTTAATCATTGTGGCTTGGTTAGTTATTTTGGATGATTCTGGTGGCCAAAATTTTAAGAAATTTTTTTTCTCCACTTGTTATGTTTCCATTATGCAGATATTCAGAGAATTGACACACACTCACACTTTGACATCACTGCCTCATTTTTATTGTTCCTCATTTATTATTTGTTTTACTGTGGCCACAGACAAAAAGCTGACAAATCCATCCCCACAACTCTAGTGATATAATTTTTATGGCAAACTATGGCAAAAAAAAAAATGCCTACTCACACATCCGGGAGACACAGAGCAACACTACCTCTCCTTTTTGCTCTGTTTTGTTCTTGAAAATCTAGAAGAGGCTAAAAAGCTAATGAAGCAGCAGAAGTGTCAATGTTATTGTCCGTGAATATCAAACATATTGATTATCAGTAATGCACAGGGTAATAGTAGTGGCAGGACAAGGAATGTTTTTTTATTGTCTTTATGTTCTGAGTCCGACAGATGATATCTTGGAATTTGCCAAGATGTAACATGGGGGGATCGGACAATGATAACAAGAAAAGGTCTTTCTACAGCTCTGACATATTGTATGGAAAATGACATAGTTTTGTCTTATGTAATCAGTTTGAAGTTCAAATGTTTGATTCATAATTAGAACATCTCTGGAGCAGTAAGATGAGTTTTTGACAGTGGTGGAAAGTATCTGAGTACGTTAACTGTACTGAAGCACAAAGAATCAAAGACTTTTCCGCATTCTGACACACTTTGTTGCACCAATTTACGGTGGAAATACCTATTATTGTTAGTACATGTTATTATTATTATATTTAGCCCATGCAAAGAAAATATATGTGCTATTGCACATTTTTAATTGGGTACTGTATATGGAATTTCTAGAGCTTTCTTAGTATATACATGAGTGTATACATATGTAGACTACACGTAGGTTACACCACTGCTGAGAGGGTACATTTTGCTGATAACACTTTTGATTGTAGGCCTACTTTAAATAAAAAGGGAATTCAAGACCTACACTTGTAATGGAGTATTTTCTATTGCAGAATAGTTTGGATTTGCAATTAAAATATTAAATACAGTATTAAAACTAACACTGGGGATTGTGAAGTCAAATATACAAACATACAATTATTTCATGTATATTGTATGTATGTATATTTGGTGTGCTGCTGTAACACTGTAATTTCCCATATTTTTGGGATCAATATCTATCTATCTATCTATCTATCTATCTATCTATCTATCTATCTATCTATCTATCTATCTATCTATCTATCTATGATATTATGATTGCTTAATGGAGTTGGGAGTTTGAATTACCATTGGAGGAGTTTTCTTTGAACAAATAAGCTACATGATAATTACACACCAAGTTGTTAAGCCTAATTTTTTTAGAGTCGGAATTCTTTGTTGTATCTCACAAGCACTGTTTAATAGACTAAAGTTTCAGAAAAAAAAACATTCTAACAGTTACATTAATATTAAATATGTGAAGGAAAAACAAACTTTTTACATACATTACAGGGGTAATGGGGAGGACAAAAATCTGACTTAATATCTTGAGAGAGTTAAGATGAAATGTACTTTATGTTAGACCTGTTTCCCTACATGATATCCAATAAGGACCTACAATGACACAACCTTTACTAGTGGAACACAGGGAGTAGGCTACACGTAACAAGTTTGCCCAGAGCCTTTGCAGAAACGGGAACAAAACGTCAGGAAAGAGCTGCTGAAACACTTTTATGTGTAACAAGTGTAACAGAGATAAACCAACTAGCAATGAAGCACAGAAGGCCGAAGGGTCTCCAAGGACGAAATAAGAACCAAAAAGCACACACTAACCAGCAAATAAAAACTCAATTGCGCAGCACAGTAGGCCTACTATCAAAACACAGAGTTCTAAAATCAATTTCGCTAACAAATGCAAGAACAGAAGCAGCACAAGCCCATCAAACAGCTCAGTGGCCAAGAAGGAAGGAAAACTGGTTATGGGGGGCTGATATGTCTACAGCTCCACTGACTATTGTTAGTCCAGGTGCGGGTGAGCCACGCACAGAGAGGGGCGTGGCAGACCTGAACACCACAAAAGAGACCTAAGGAAAATCAGTGGACGTAACACATAGCTTCAGTACAACAAACATACTCGATTGGTTATTCCATCCCACACTTCTACTCATGTAGGAGTAACACAAAGAAGTGCAATGTTGACTTTGTCATTGGGGTTATTGTTAACCAATGATGGAGAATCATGTATGTGAAGTAAAGTCCTGTACAGGACGGACTCTTCCCTCCCCGTTCATTCATCATCCACGTCTTGCGTGTGTATGCGGTCTCCCCACGTAACTGTATCCGTGTCTTTAAAAGCGGATCTCAGGGAGGGAGGGAGGCCAGTCCTGAGCAGCACAGATCACACGGCGCACATCCTCCCACATCTAGGCTGACTACGGTTGCAACAAGACAAGTTTTGATGGAAAGGATTATTTTGTCATTTTGTCCAACAGCAGAAGAGACTTAAACTCCTGGGCTAAATAATCGGGCTTTCTACATTGGTTTACTGTCTTCAAGCAACCGTCACAGATCGTCGGAAGCAGAAGAGAACATGTAAGTGGCGTCTTCATCATTGTAGAACAAGTTTAAGCCTGTTTCTATCTAATTTTGGTTGAATCTCGGCATATTAAGGCATCAACTCCAAATCTTAAAACTCTTGAAGTCACTCATCAAAATTTTAACTTGATAAAATGCCTTTCCAAGATAAGTGAACAATGGGCTATATTATTTTATATATAAATATATATATATATATATTTTTTAAAGATGATGCTGTGGATTTTACTGTAAGTATTTTAATCTTAAGAGAAAGTACAAATTTAGTCCTTTCACCTAAAAGAGAATTTAATGTAGCATATAGGCTATATCTGCCTTTGTTTCAAGACGTGACTCCAAAAAAAAGTGAATTCCTATAGCCTACTTTTTTGAAGGGCATGTCGTCTTTGCGTTGTTCCAGAACGGGCCAGTATTTACCCATGTTTGTCTTTTATTTTTTGCTGGGGGGGGGGCGGTCTGGGCTAAAGAGTGGAACGAGCCCTGGCATGACATGTTAGATATGTAGGAATTGTGAAGTTCCAGGTTAGTTCACTTTCTTAGTCGGCCTGCATTCCACTCTTCAAGAAGTGACACATTGTCACGTTAAGAACTAAGGAGAGAACATACCCCACATCTCCTGTGTGTCATTTGTTTATGAGCAAACAATGATAAAGCCATTACAACAGGTAGGGAGGAAATATTTACATGTTACTGTCTTTTTATGTACCAAATTGTATGTATTTATGCTAAACACAATTACAGGGAAAGCATTGATCAGTCAACCTTCCCTTTGTCTATTCTTTGCTTTGCTAGCTGTAGCTGCATATTCTTTTAATGTTTATGCTTATATTTGCTTATGATGCATGTCCATCAAGAATTAATACCCTGATGTTCTTTTTTGGTGTATAATTCTTACTCAAAGACCCATCACAGTTACATTAGTTTGAGGTTAAAAACAGACTAAGGGCAAAAAGAAATGTTTTAAGAAACAACAAGAGAACTTTATTTAATAATGTTGATCCTTGTATGACACTCTTAGGGACTTGGAGGGCATCTCAATATACCAAAATATATTTTAACTCAATCAAAACGCTTCCAACATGATATTAATACAATTCAATATTCAGTTTTCCATCTGTTAAAAGGTTTTTGAGTTGGATGATTTTGCTCTAACTGGCATCTGTGATCTTTTTCTTCACCAGGACAAACAACAGAGATCGCTGGAGGGTGTACAAGAGGGTGAGTGTCGTGTTCTTCCTGGCTGGTGTGGCGCTGACTGTTTTCCAGAGAGGGAGCATCAATATGGGGGCTCCCTTCGAACTCGAGAGGCAAGCTCGCATGGATGCCTCTGAGCGAGTGGAGCCCGGCGCTGCTCAGGGAGACATAACTGACTTGTACCTGGGGATAAAAAGCTTCTGGAAGGTTAGCAAACGACAGCCGGTGCCTAAAGCTCTGGCCACCACGCAGGAGTCCAGGATCACTGAGGACAGCAGCCCCAGAACTTGGGATGTAACCAGCTCCAACTGTAGTGCCAACCTCAACCTCTCAAGTCAGGACTGGTACAGGGGCCTGGAGGACAATTTCAAGCAGTTCATGCTTTATCGACACTGCCGTTACTTTCCCATGCTCCTTAACCACCCCGAGAAGTGCACTGGGGACGTATATTTGCTCATGGTAATAAAATCTGTAGCCACCCAGCATGACCGAAGAGAGGTCATCCGAAAAACCTGGGGCAAAGAGCAGGTGGTTGATGGCAAGAGGATAAAGACCCTCTTCCTTATTGGTAAACCTTCTAATGTGGCAGAGAGGGCAAACCACCAGAAGCTAGTGGAGTATGAGGACTACATCTACAGGGATATCCTCCAGTGGGACTTCCTGGATAGCTTCTTCAACCTCACGCTTAAAGAGACCCACTTCCTCAAGTGGTTTCACACTTACTGCCCCAGTGTACGCTACGTTTTCAAGGGGGACGATGACGTCTTTGTCAGCGTGGAGAACATTCTTGAGTTTCTAGAGAGCAGCAATACAAAGAACCTGTTTGTGGGGGACGTGATTTTCAAGGCTATGCCCATTCGTAACAGGGAAAACAAATACTACATCCCCCAGGCTCTGTATGATAATAAACACTACCCTCCATATGCAGGTGGAGGGGGTTTTCTGATGGATGGGAACCTAGCGAGGAGGCTTCACTGGGTGGCAGACACCCTGGAGCTCTACCCCATCGATGATGTCTTCTTGGGCATGTGTCTGGAGGTGCTTCAGGTCACTCCTATAAAACACAATGCCTTTAAGACGTTCGGCTTGGTGAAAAATAAGAACAGCAAGTTGAACAGAGAACCTTGTTTTTTTAAGAGCATGATTGTAGTTCACAAGCTGCTCCCGTCGGACCTCATGCACATGTGGAATCTGGTCAACAGTGACCTGGTCTGCTCGCAGAAAGTGGAAATCCTATAGCTTGATGGGAACACCAGGTAAGGACAGCATCCACAAGCTGCCCCTTGGTGGATGCTAGCATGATGCATGTGAGTCCCGGTTAACTCGCCTTCAATGTCGAGAGAGATCATGGATCTTATATGAATTTCCTGTTTCTGTGCAGTAGTGCAATTTTTGGAGGGGTTTCCTCAAACATCAAAGACATTATACAGAGTTTGAAAAGGTTTAAGATTTGTGTATTTATATTGGCAATTTTGAAGGACTCACACTGTCAGCACACACATTTTAGAGACAACAACCAAAGTTGAGCTGCTGGATCGCTGGTGCAGAGTTGTTCCCTCTACCGATGGGTCTTGACCTTTCAACAACCAGACACACACCCACCTCCTCCCCTCCTCAGTGGCCAAGGCCTTATTTTTCTCCATCCTTTTGGTTCAGTGTGGTAGAGGGTTTTCATTGCCCAGGAACCTTGCCAATGATAGCGACCCAATTTATGTGAATACACATTAAAAATGTAAAGTAACATGTATTGTGAGGACAAATGGTAAACAAAACCATTAATATGTAATGTAATATCGTGCTTTCGGATAGGTCAGTGGGAAATTATGTTTGGTTTAGTTTGATTTTGACAAATAAAAGGACAGTTGGCATAAGTTGGTGCCCTGGAGGATTGGGTGAGAAAACGCCATTGCACATGCTGTGCAGCCTGTAGTTATGCTAGCATTTTGAGTTTGTACTAAGTGTTACACATAGTCCTCACTCGGACCAGTATGGCATGCTGCAAGGGCTTCAAATCAAGTAAGAGAACAAAACAACTCTCTACCTCAGGGATTTGGTCAAAAAACTCATTGGTCGACTTTTCTACTGTATGTGTAACCATGATACTATTGTTTCCATATGTAGTAGTAAGAGGTTAATCAATTTTAGTACCTTAGAGGTCCTTGCACTCATTTTTTTTTTGGAATGTGACTGACTTGTCTGGACGTCTACTTCTTGTTATACTACTGGAAACTGGTTTGCTGTCTGTGAATTTGAATGTGCTGATGTACTTGACATGGATTTGGTAGAGGGTATACATTGACACTGTGAACTAAAACTATTGCTGGTACGAGTATATGACATGTTAATTTAATCCCCAATGGAATGGGGGCAAATGTGGGGTTCTTGTATTTAATTTAAAGCGTCAATAATTATTAATGGGATGTTCAATGATTATAATGCTGAATGTTGTGGGTTTAGCGGGTGATGACTATGTCTAGGTAATGTAAATATATGTAAAAATCAAAATGTACATATAATGTCATTTGTAAATAAACATCTCAACAGTAACAGTTCTCTTTGAAAATGTGTTCTAGATTAGCTGTTGTTTGTGTTTGGCCTTATCAGCATTGGACATCTACTGTAAGTGGAAATCCAGATCAGGGGGCTGTTTCACAAAAGCAGAATTTATAAATCCAGGATGACTGATAAAGCGAGGCTTGACCTAGTCTAATCTGTGCAGTCTGGCTTGGTGTGTTTCACGAAGGCCAAGCCAGGCTGAAGTAATTTGGATAGATGTGCGTTCACGGCTTTCCTTAAAGCAACATTAGATAACTTTTTTCTCGCAGGTTTCTCTATTGAGCTCCCCCTACGGCTTCGGAATAGATATTTGGCAGCTCCTATGTTTACTTGTGTCTGACACCTCGCTCGGTCAGTCTGACGTTTCCTCTTTCTCTGTTCCTCCGACAATGCTTTCCTAGCTTTCTGCTTCTTTTTTGCCGGCTCGGCCATGACGATAGTGTGAAAAACTCCATCGCTACCTTCCCGAATGGGCGTATGTGTACACTGCTATGAAGCAACTTCTTACATTGCGAGACCTGATATCACGCGATACTTCCTGACACTGAGCTCGCATGCCGAAAGTTGCAAGGGTGTTTTTTTTGCTCACAGGCGCTAGGGGGGAGTGAAACGACCACCCTTCAACTAAAAAAGACTATTCCAATGACTGTAAAGCTGTTCAGTTAAGGTAAATTAAGCTTAAAAAAACTGCATAGTTCCCCTTAAAAATAATGTTTCCAAAATCGTTCATCAACTCGTAACAGGGTGAACGGCACTTCTGCAATCGCTTTGCGGCTCTCTACCGGCTAAAACCACACTATGCAAGTTTGCCAGATGGGGTAGCGGATCTGTAGTTCCAATGAGACATAATGCGACAATTCAGGTTCCAACCTGTAGGGGGACCGAAGCGGGAAAAGTTCCCTAGTGTTGCTTTAACAGACCGCGAGGTTGATAACATATTTACTGATGCTAAAATGGAGAATACGCATTGTTCATACTTTATACAGAGTGAGCAGCAGCTTCTTGTGGAAGTATGATAACGTGAAACACAAAAAAAAGAAAAAAAAGAAACACAGGCACTGTAATGAAACAACAAGAGACGGTGTGGCAGACGATCGCGGACCGACTGAATGCACAAGCAGCCTAAAAATATACATTAACCGACCACTGCTGTAAATTTAAACCGTCATAATCATACCATTCAAGGATGAGGCTACTAATCATTTGCACAATTTAATCGTTGTACTGTTTGCTTTAAAAGAAAGCAGAAGAAAATATCACTCAGGGAATTTACCATGAAGATCAATCTTTTACAACGCCAGAGTATGATGCGTAAATATCTTTTTTGTTCTGTTTCTCCCTCTCTCTCATGGGCTAAAATATAAATTAACTATATAATATTAACTTATAACTATATATATTAACTTCCACTTCTTGCTTTTAATGCAAAGTATACAGATGTTTGTTTTGCAAATGACAAGAGACTCATTGAATGGTTTCAGAGCAGTAATTCATAAATATATATTTTTAGACTATCATTCAGATGGTCCGCTATTATCTGCCATGCTTTTTCTCACGTTTTTTTTCTTCTTTTTTTTCTACAGAAGACAAGTTTCCTTCTTTACATGTTATATGCTTTGCTCCCTCATATATATGGACAAAGAAAAGAAAGACACTGAAGACATAGGACTCTGAAATCTAGAAACTATAAAGATAGTTCACGCAGATTGTAAACATGAATGTACGTAAGTAAATAAACTTTAATTAGACAGCACCTTTCGCAGACAAGAGGGGCCACAAAGTGCTTTGCAGTAAAACAAATAAAAACAACAACACATAAAATACTAAACCATATTGCTAGTTAAAGTCTTGTCTAAAAAGATGTGTCTTCAGGTGTTTTTTAAAAGTTTACAAAGAATCCAAGGCTCTCAAGGCTAAAGGGAGAATTCCAGAGCCTTTGAGCCACCACAGGACAGGCACAATCACCTCCTCATCTGGTTTTAAAACGTGTTCTGGGAACAGTTAAAAGGTCTTGGCCTGATGACCTCAGAGAGCGACCAGAAGTGTGTGCGTGCAATAGATACTGGATGTAAGAGGGAGCTTGACCAAGCAAGGCTCCATGAGTAGTGACAGAGTGTATTCATCTGTTATTCTTCCCCCAGCAAAATATATTGGCAAAAAACATTGAGCTGTCCTCTCCCTGTTGTTACATGAATATACAATAGTCTCTAACTATATAGTTATTGGTTCAGTGAACTAAGTCTGTAATTTGGGAGGACTGTACAATTGGGACATGTTCTTAAAATTGTACAATCCTCCCAAATAATAGTCATCGGGGGTGGCAGCAGCTCAGTCTGTGGGGGGTTGGGTTGGGAACCGGAGTGTCGCCGGTTCAAGTCCCCAAGCGGACCAAAGCACGGAGTGGGGATTGGTGGCTGGAGAGATGTCACTTCACTTCCTGGGCACTGCCAGGTGCTCTTAAGGCAAGGCACTGTACCCCCCCCCCAACCGCTCAGGGCGCTGGTCCAGCTGGCAGCCCACTCACTCTGACATCTCTCCATTTTGTGCATGAATAGGTCCTGAGCATGTGTGTGTGTGTATTTCAAGCTTGTTTGTAGTAATACTAACAAAAAGTGTACAAAGAGTGTAAATTGTAATTTCCCCATTGGGGATCAATAAAAGAAAAAACATTTAAATTAAAGAATACAAAAAAATAATCTACTAAAATAACTTAAGGTGCATTGGTCCACCATAGAAACACACATCTATACATCTGTATCTCAACAGCTACCATAATATATTCATCTAACTTCTAACAACATTCTTCATACAGCAATATAATAGTAACAATGTCACATAAATAATTATAAAAAACATAGCCACAACTTTAAATAATAACACTACTTAAATGAACAGCAACATGAACCTATTGCATTTTAATGCAGGCTGATGATAAGGTAAAACCACTGCTGAGTGAACAGAAAATGCTCCAGGATCAATAAATCCTGGCTATTAGCCTGGCCGTGACCACGCTACCTGTACATAATAAATCTACATGGTCATTTAGGTGCTGCTGCTTTTGTAAAACCAAGTTATGGCTAAATCGAGCCAGGATAACTGAAACACTGATGTCCAGTGTTGACATGTGTGTCAATTACACAACTGAAAAAAAAAAAGAAAACATTTGCTGAAAAGGCTACGGTAGTAATAATGTGTATTTAAAACAATATACAAAGTGTTCTTTTTATCAATGTTCTGTTTTCAGTGTCTGCCTGTGATAAGATATCAAAGAGCTCATTTGTATAATTCCAGCTGCATTACAGGACATCCGGCTATGATACAGCCTCTTCCAATAATCTCCAATAACCCAGTCTGTTTTGTATTCTTATTTGGAAAAACAACCGCAGATGCTCCCGACTCGGTGTGACATTTCACACTGTTCGTGTTGTCTTACGTATGTCTTTTCACCGAGCAGAAGCTCTGAGACTGTGAAGATATAGTTTAGAGCTTTAAGTTGACCCAAAAAAACAAACGAGGGGCATTGCAAAACTTAACAACTACCTTGCTGTTGTTCTTCATAATCGCTTTCACAACAAAGACAAGAAAGCCATGCAGAATATGGATCTTCTCTTTATATTGTTATTTAAAACATTGAACATTTATCAGTGTGGTTTATTCACTATGACCCCAATGTACCTAAAAGTTTACTGTCAAGGATTGCGTTTCAATTAAGTTCTAACATTGCAGAGAGTTTAACAAAAAACAACAGCATACTTAAAGATGTTTCATTAGCAGCTGTAAGCCCATTGGTCGAACTTCCTCTGTTGTTTGGGGTGCTGGGGGTCCAGATGGTGGCGACATCTGCGTGTGAATGGGGGGGTGACGAGTAACTTATTGGTGGAAATTCTTCAAAGAAACACAAGCTACGCAAAGGCATTTTTGTTTGAAATTGGGTTTCATCTCATCTCATGGCGGTTGGAAGTTTTCTTTGGAAAGGAGATCCCTCCAAGATATTGTGTAATACAAAGTCAGTTAACAGTAAGCAAAATTTCACCATTCATATCTCACCCACTTCCTCAAAAATCTGTCTAGAAAATCTGCAGCTAGAGAGGAACTTAACACCCCATACCCAGATATGTGTCAGCAACCGAATGTAAAAGGAGACACTATTGTTGCTCTGCTGTCTGACTTTGTGGCTGGAAGAAGTCACGTAAGAACTATCAGCCAAAACTGACTATCATCTAGTGTAAATGTCCCACACTAGTGATAGTTGACTGTATGAACCCACACCCAGCTTTCCAACCGGCCTGCAGCAGACCAGGAGTTGCATATTTGTTAACACTAATTGGAGGAAGCTTTTGATGTCAGCACGGCCAATGGGGTCGGCTGGAAGGGGCTGCAGACTTTCACACTAGCCCTCTATTTTCTTCAAAGGCCTCTGGAGTACCATCATCGTCATGGCTAACGATGGGAATGTTGTTGCTTAGGCTAAAATTAAAAAGAGCATTCTTCAACCTACAGGCTGCTAGCTATAGCCTCTCTATCAGCTCAGGCGTCAAAGAACATGTCATCCAGCATGATGCGCCAGTTATTACAAATCATGTGTACTGTAGATGATATTACTGCCGATCACTTTTTCCGAAGGGTAACAACCCTTTTGAAAAAAGGGTACCTAATCATTCGTTACCCTTCAGAAAAAGGGTAACTACCCGTCTGAAAAAAGGTAACTAACCACTTGTTACCCTTTCAAAAACAGTAACTACTCTTTTTTTGTGTACCTTATTGTAAAGTGTTACCAAAACCTGTAATTAGGAGCTAAATAATCACTATTACCATCAGGAGAGAACGTTGTATGAGAAATGGGGGAATAAGAGGCTTAGTAAAAAATATGAATTACAAATTAATAATAAGGTTGTGTCCAATGTACAGAATAATTCTGGGAAACAAACTTATACCTCTATGCTGCAGTTACAGATATAGTTTGACATTTGAGGAAATACACAAATTTTCTTTCTTGCCGAGAGTTAGATGAGAAGATCAACAACAGTCCGTGGGGACTTTGCTTGGGAACCGGAGGGTTGCTAGTTCAAGTCCCAAAACAGAGTTGCCAATTCACCTCCTGGGGTGCCTGTCCATGGGCAGACCTCTCACTCTGACATCTTTTCATTTAATGGGCATTTATAGGTCCTATGTTTATAGGCCTGTGTGTGTGTAACCTGTACAGTATAGTAAAGTTTTTACATACTTTAATAAAATAAGTCTTTAATACGTTAATAAAGTAAGTCTACTTCTTCTGTCTTCATGCTAAATATGAAGCTATAGCTTAGGTTAACTTTGCACAAAACTGGAAATAAACCACGACTCTTATAATAATAGTTTTGGGAAACAATTTGTTTTCTTGCTGAGAGTTAGATAACAAGAATGATACTGTCTCTAAAGTACATATGTTGCTGGAGCCAGCAACTGGTCAGCTTTGCTTTGCAAAAAGACTGGAAACCGCTAGCCTGGGTCTGTCTGAAGATATGTTCAGCAAAATACTGCGTGACAACCAGAAGCTTATCTGCATGGCGAAAGGCCACAAGATGTCAATACAACAAAACACATGACACTGTGGTTCACGTCAGCCTATATCTATAACTCAGATGTACATGTGACTTCCTCAAACTAAAACTATTTAGCACAACAATGGAAATACATCTTACCGGCCATTAGTGAAAGCTGATCTCACCATTGGTGCTTAATGAAATATTAGAAATATGAACATCAGATTCCATGTTATTTCACAATAAAACAAAACACACAATAATTTCTTCTCTATTACATACATCCTGGAAATAGTGAAGAAGATACATTATTTGTATGCTCACTCGGCAGATAAGGAAAATGTAGTGCCTGACTTCCCATATCACACTGGAAAAGAGGCCAAGACAATGCGACTTCATAGTACATCTGTGCTATAGGACACCATGCACATGACAAAGATCCATTGTGAAAAGAACTCTGAGCTGCAATTAAAGAGGGTCCTCTTTATATCAGCCACTAAACAAATGAGATGAAGTATCACTTTCTGTCCTCTCTCCTCTTCACAAAGCGCCATTGACTCAGTGTCAAATCTTTATTAAAAGATGCGTATGGCTTGGCTTTAGTCAACGCATAAAAATACAGCACTCTCCCCTACCTTAAACATTTGTCCTATTCCTTTCTATATTATGCTGTAAAAATAAATACTTCTGTAGAGCCTCTTCCTTCTATGATAATTGAACTACTTACAGAAATATTAGAACTTGATGGTGGCTGGATTGCTGCTAGATATGAAAGCCTATTCTATTGTAAACTCTACCGCAACTGAGGGTGACTGTGTTGCATAGGAAAACAAGTCAAACAATATAGCAATATGCCAGTGAACCTAACTGAAAAAAAACAGCACTCAAAGATGAACTCAGAGATAGAAAAGAAAGCACACAGGTCATTCTAGATGGCTGACATAACGCCACAGGAAAAAAGCTAGTGGGACCATTGTCATTGTTCTAGGCGGGGTTAGCATCAAATCTCTAAATGGAAGTATTCAGCGGTGCCATCATCATCATCAGGGCCTCCAGCCCTGGCACCTTCAGGAACAAAGATCCCTGTTGAGTTGCCAGGGCCAAGGGATGACAGCATACTTCTGTCCCGTCTGGTAGTGTCACTGACAAGAGAGACCTGCCCAGCAGCTCAGGGTCACTGTTAAAGTCACACTGAGCCCCATTGCGAAATCCGGAATTTAAGATTTTACAGTAACAGACCTGTGTATAGACATGTTTTTCCCCCACCACCTATGCTTATCTCCCTGTACATTTGTTCTTGGTACAGTGTAAAACTGCAGTTAAATATTTAAAGCTTAATCTGTTTTGTTTTTTTTAAATGCTGATAGGGTTTTACCAAAATCTTGATTTTTCAGCAGTTTTATAGTGCTGTCAGACAAGTCACAAAAGAATCACTAAAGCATTGGGTGCATCAACAATGGCATACAAATGATAGTTTCTAAAGCCTCAATATTCATTTAATAGGAATCTCCAAGTCTATGTCATCCGTTTTACATTTGCAACTAAAGGGTTTTAACCACCGGAATTTACAGTAGTGAATAAAGTGCTCAAACACTTTGTGACAGAGTCCCTTGCATGCTTAATGGTTTTAGAATGCTACAAGTCAGTGGGAAGTTTAGGTCAAGATAGAAGCCTTCAGTTTGGGCAAAGTTCCACTAAAAAAAATGTCCAATTCAGCATCACTTGATTACTCAGGCGATAGTGTCTCCATTTAAAGAACAGACCTTAAAAAGCTGTTACTACACTAGAAGGCTACCTGACAGACACTGCCACCTGGTGGAGTAAATGGCCCAACACCCAGCTTTTTTTCAGGCTTACAAATATGACCTTCCATCCCATGTGTGAATAAATCCTTAACAGATTTCAATTTCTTCCCCCCCCCCCCAACAGCTTTTTAATGCAATACAACAGCACCATAAAGTCTCCATAATTACTGGAGTTGCACCAATAACTGTTAGTCCTGACAAACACTAAGTTTCATTAAGGTAGAATTGATTGCAGAGATGTTGTATTGCATAAGATGTAGTTTGCTGTAGCGACTTCCATTCTGACAAGCATTTCAAGCCTCTGAGAACCTTGCTGATACTTGTTCAATTCTTCATATTCACATGGGTTCAATTAGGCCAGACATTTAAAAATCAACACCTACCTAAGGTTTTATTTAATCACGTGAAAATCTTTTCTCAGATGGGGAATTTTTTTGTCAATGCACTACAAATATTTTATGTTACATAGAGAAGAGGCATGTCATCCTCTTGACACTGACTGTGCCCCACCCAACAAACAAGACAGAACATCTTTGCCATTTCCTTAACACCCAACTCTCAGAGCACTGACTCAAATCATCTATCAAAATATGTTTTTCACATTACAGTAAAACTTGGCAGATAAAGCAAACTAAATGACAAAGTAAAAACAAAACAAAAATCATATCGATACAAGTGTAAATTTTTTTTTACAAAAAGGTAAAATTAAATCATACAAACTGTTTAAATTTACACAATGCATCTGACAGACAAGCGTATTTTAATACAGCGAACTTGTTTGCCAGACCCGTTCCATTTTACTCCTTCGGAAAAGAAAGTAAACTAATGAGGGTGAGAGGGACAGGTCTGCATTTGGGACATTCAGTACTCACAAAGCACTTCAGCTGAGAAGGTCAAAAAGTACCATTCTGGCACACAAGGATGGGGAAGGTTTGAGGGGTCTAAATAAAGGGCTAAAATGCCCATTAACAGTTAAATATATATCAATGACGCTTTCTGGAATGTCCAAAAGCTCTGAAAAGTGATGAAACCAGAGTCCATTCAAAAAGTAAAATAGACTAAGGATTTAGTCATCAAACTTGATTTTCTTCCCCTGGGGTTTGGCTCCAAATCCACCGCCACCTCTTCCACCTGAAATAAAAAAGGCAAATTAGTTCACTGGCCAGCATCTTCAAGGTAAACTCAAAATATTAAGTTTCGTGGGACATCAGCTCCTTAACTTAAAGATATTGACATTTTCTGATAAAGAAAACTCAGATTGCTTATCCCCATGTTTCAACAAACTTTAGCTGCTCAGACACTAGGCAGTTTGTTTACCTCCAAAGCCGCCACGTCCGCGTCCACCTCCACGGGGGCCTCCCCGTCCTCTGCCGCCGCCACCACCTCTGCCGCCGAATCCACCCCCAAATCCTCCGCCATAACCGCCACGGCCTCCTCTGCCACCGCCACGGCCGCCAAATCCACCACCACCTCGACCTCCACGGAAGCCGCCTTCACCCTTGGGCTTGGCATAGTCCAGAGTCACCTTGCTGCCATCTATCTCGCCATCCTCCATGGCCTCCTTGGCTGCCTTGCAGTCGTCCTCGTTGTGAAAGTCCACAAAGCCGAAGCTGCAGGGGTAGGCAGAAGTAAAGGGCTCAATTATACTTTACTAACATGGTAACATGGACTAATTGATTTGGCATTAGAACAGGAATTTTTACCAACATTGCTAAAATTATCCATTAAATCAAAAGCGATCGGTTTAAATAATCAGATCAAATTAGAAAACCAATTTAAAACTTCCTAAGAAAGTATGACTGCATTTCACAATTATATAAGTTCAGGTCACCCATATTGTGTTGCTTCAAATCAGACATGGGCAACTTACTTCTCATGCAAATGCGTACACTGCTGGACAGAGAGGTGCTCGCAAGTAGAGTCAAAAGTCACAGGGAAAATACTAAAAATTATACAAACTTACCCTTTTGATGAGCCCGTTTCTCTGTCTGTGACTATCCTGGCTGCGGCAGCGCCCTCAAACGCATCCTTGAGGGTCTGATCTGTTGTGTCCTCGGAGAGACCCTTGACAAAGAGGGTTTTTGTTGGACCTGGTAGCAAAAAAAGCCATTATTGAAACTATGTTTTTTTTTTTTTTAAACAGCTGATTAGATTTGATCCACCACACTGATATTCTGGAAAAAGACTTCAAGCATCATGCACAAGACAAGATCAGGACTCAACTTTTTCCATTGTAATAGTCAGTTTCAGGGGGTCAGATTTTTATCACATCTAGCCATGGTGACAAACTTATGCTACCACTTTCTTTAAATTGATTTGGGATAATAGCTAAACAGACAATTTAGATCTGCCTTGACAAAGTTTGTAGACCTACCTGAGTTTCCTCTGCCCCCATCCCTGCCGCTGTTCTGGCTGTACTCCAGTCGGATCGACCGGCCTTCAATATCTGTGTTGTTGAGGTTTTCCAGAGCATCCTTGGCATCTTCTGTGCTGTCAAACTCTACAAAAGCAAAACTAAGGGAAAAAAATGTATAACATTAGTAAAGGTAATGCAAAAGCAATGCTTAGGGAGGGGGGCTTAGTGGTAACTAAGTATTTCTTCTTGTTCAACAAACTAGTTGTTACAATGTCACCCCCCTGCCCAAATTAAGATTCCTCCATTTATACTTGTTGCACAAAAGACATAGGCAACACCCATATGAGAGTAGAGTGAGCCTGTTCTAATTGTACATTGATTCTGCTTCTCGTGCGAATCCATGCATAATCATGGGTAAGATTAAGAGGAGCTCATGAGAAGGTGTAGCGGTTTAAGATGTAATGCTAGTTTTAAGAACGGAAAATGAGAATCCATAGAAAGATAGTAAATTCTCCTTGGTTCCATCAATACAGCATCATTACAGCCACTTACCCTTTAGGTCTGCCATCTCTCTGTGGAATCCTAATAGAGACTGCCTTCTCAAATGTGGATTGTAGGGCTTCCTCTGTGGCAGTGAAGGCCAGATTATTCACAACCAGTGTTTTACTGGCTGCCGCTGATGCTACAAAAGAGGAAAGGAAATCAGACCGGTGAGGCAAAAAAGTTAGACCCAACGCACACCTGAGAATTATTAATTTCAGCAAGAAGGTAAATGCATAGTAATTCATTTTGAGAAACTCACCAAAAGCTATGAAAACACATGAATGTAACAGCGATTGAGGATAGAACCGGCAGACATTAAACACACCGGTACCGAAGACATAGCGCTGCATTTACTTTTCCTCCGTACATTACACACATGAGTACTGGATAACCACATGTATGCCAAGAAATGGAGGGTGTCTGAGTATTTTCTGAGAAATTTCACCCTGGCAAAGACGATAGCTTGGAACATCCCAGTTTTTACTTTCATTAACATACATAGATAGCGAGACCGGTAAGACAAATGCTACGATGGAGAGAAATTTATTGGGTCTATTATTTGCATCATAACCAGCCACAAAGAAAGGCAGCTTTCCCTTTTAATTAAGATACATAACTGCACACACAAAATTGCATTTTATAAATTGAGCATTGAGAAGCGGTTTGCTCTCTTTCAGATAAAGACAATTTTTGGTAATAGAATACGAAGTAAAATTTTTATTTCAGAATTGTTTTTATAACCCTATATAAGTTACAGGTCAAATTTGACCCAAGGGATACGAGAGGGTCCCTAAAGTGAAGACAATTGGAGGGTTAAGTTATTAGTCTGGATTTGAAGCAAATAACTAACATGTTTCAATAAATACTGAAACATAACACATTGGAGTCAATGATCATGCTGCGTGTTTACCACTACAATATGCGCACAATTATGGAGCAATGCAGTAATCATTGGCATAGAGGGCAAACTATGTTCCTGCAGGAGGGGCTTCATAGTCAACCCTTTATAAAAAGAAAAAAAAGAACTTAAAATTTTTGGAGGCTTTTCCCTTTTAATAAAAAGGGACAGTGGATAGACATGAAAGGGGGAGAGAGAAGGAGGGATGACATGCAGCAAAGAGCCACAGGTCGTATTTGAACCCAGGCCACTGCAGGAATCAGCCAACACGGGGCAAACTCTTACTGGGTGAAACCACCACTTAACTGCTAAAGTCACAGTTTAAACACCAATGCTAGCTCCATAGCTTTACAAGATGTCTGAGGAGTTACCTGACACCATGGCCCCTTTCTGGCTCTTATCCCCAACATAGTCGACCATAATGGACCGTCCTTGTACGTCTGCTCCCTGAGCCTCCTCCAACATCTTCTCCGCTTCAGCTTCAGTTTTGAACTCTATGTAGGCAATGCTGTCAAAAGGAGAAAGAGTTTACTTGTCTAGAACAAGTATAGTTCAGAACAAAACCAACCAAAATTCTGGTCAACTGTATATTAATAGCTGGTTTGAGTGCTAGGAAACAAACTAGACACTTGAATGATACAAAATGGTTAAAGCTTATACAATTTGAATGGAAACTGACAATCAACTAGAGGCTATGGCTAAGTAATTTCAGGGTTTTCATCCAGGGTTAGCTTGTAGGAATCACGGAGCTCTCATGTTCCTCATTTTTTCTAGCGACATCACTTGGACTAAGAAAATTAGCTTACAACTGCTCTATTTAATGCTGGCTTGTTCTTACCCTCGGTTTGAACCGTTCTGGCCTGGAGGTAATCTGACGTCAACGGCAGCTTCAAAGACTTCCTTCAGGTCATCAGCCGTTGCAGAGAAGGGAAGGTTTTTCACAAACAGTGTCCGTGCATCCCGCTCTGTGGGATAAAAATCAATGTCAGTATTGGGACTACCCCTTTTCCCCAATTTGCCAAAGTTTGGACTCAACACGCACCAGAGAATCATTAATTTCAGAAAGAAGTGCATGGTAATTAATTTTGAGAAACTCACTAAAAGCTTTAAAAAGACATTGTAACAGCGATTGAGGATAGAACCGGCAGACATTAAACACACCGGTACCGAAGACATAGCGCTGCATTTACTTTTCCTCCATACATTACACACATGAGTACTGGATAACCACATGTATGCCAAGAAATGAAGGGTGTGTGTGAGTATTTTCTTAAAAATGTAAAAGGCAGGCATTTTAAACAGCCAAGCCAGTTGACTGCTTGGAACATCCCAGTTTTACCTTTCGTTGACATACACTCCGATTGTAGCCTTTAATTATTTTACCTTTCTTGCCCTCCTGTGAGCTGTCTTTGCTTCGGGCTCTGTCCAACTTCAACTCCTGACCCATGACCTTCTTGCCATTGAGCTCCAGTGCCTTCTGCATGTCTTCCTCAGATGCAAAATCCACATAACCAAATTTCCTGTTGAAGCAAGTCGTGCAAGAACCATTAGACATTCCAGCTTCAAGACAGAAAAGATTCACAGAACTTGCTTAAAGTCAGGTTAGAACCAATTACGTTGCATCAAGATATCAATTTCATCATTTTGGATGGTGGATACATTCTGAAGTTAGAAACATTAAAAATGTTTAACAGCTAACTAGAGTATTCAAAATGTAACTGACTGCAACTCTTAAGCCAACATTCTTAGATGAGCTCCAGCAGCAATACTAGATTGTTACCGCAGTTAAGATATTCTTCAAACACACCTCTGTGCATTACAAACAAGTACTGACAGACACTGTACAACACTGGGGCTAGAATTTGTTTTGTAATGGATCACTTACTTGGATCCACCCAATCGGACATCAGCAACCTCAAGGCTGTTCTTGGAGAAGAATTTTCTCAAGCCTTCCTTGATTTCTTCAAAGTCTTTGTTGGAGTTTAAGTTTCCAATAAATAGACAGAACCCTGGTGAATGGGAAAGTACATTTTTCATTTAGTTATGTACTGTGTCATTTTTTAAAATTATTTTGCCAGGCAGATTCAGAATAATAAAGGTGACATCACACATCAGTATTAAGTCCCTTGTTGATCATCATAATGAAATATGTTGAAATTTGATTGACAGTCCGTGAATTATTCCTACCGTCTCCTTCTGCCTTTGCTTTCTTGGCAGCAGGTGTGTCCTTCTTGCCCTCAGCCTTCCTCTTGGCAGGAGTCACTGGGGGTTCTGTAAAGACAAGTGTTGCAAAATCTTATATTCAATGAAAATGATTCAGCCAAGACAGAGGATGAAAGTCTGTAACGAGTAGATGTTAAACTGTACTAAAGCCTTAAACATTTTTCAGTTATGTTTATTTCATTTAAGAAAGCGCTTTTGTGTAAGTTTTCATTTGTTCTTATCACTATGGCAACTAGCCTAGTTTTTGCAGCCTTTTAGTCACCAAAACTCACCCTCTTCTTCATCATCATCGTCGTCGTCCTCATCGTCATCATCCTCCTCCTCCTCCTCCGATTCTTCCTTGGCCTTGACCATGCCAGCTTTCTTTGCCTTTGCTGGAGCAGGAGTGGTGTCCATATCCTCTTCAGAATCTGGAAAACCACAATTATTGTTAAGTTATATCAGTCTTTGTGACCAAATTAAAACTACCGACAACCTGCATCAGATCCATATAAAAGGTGACATCACACAAAATCAGTATTAAGTCCCTTATTGATCATCATATACTCTATGACTGCAGCTCACAAGTCAGTAACTCCAACAGCATCAATATAAAAGATACTCAAAATAATCAAAGTTTGTTCTAACCATCTTCTTCATCATCATCATCGTCGTCGTCAGACTCCGGTTTGGCAGCCTTTGCAGCTGGTTTGGCAGCTGGTTTAGCTGGAGTACTTTTTTTGGGAGGTGGGGCCTCTTCCTCTGAGTCTTCATCCTCATCTTCATCAGAAGACTCCTTTGCAGGCTTAGCCTTCACTGGGGGCTTGGCAGCTGGTTTAGCTGGAGTAGCCTTCTTGGGGGGTGGGGTCTCTTCTTCAGATTCATCTAGATACAATACACACATGAGAATCATTAATTTAAGCAAAAATAATATAGTTTATTGAGAAAATCTGCAGGTGCAAAACCCCTTTTAGACAGCCAAAATCCAAGAATGTAACAGCGATTGAGGATAGAACCGGCAGACATTAAACACACCGGTACCGAAGACATAGCGCTGCATTTACTTTTCCTCCGTACATTACACACATGAGTACTGGATAACCACATGCATGCCAAGAAATGGAGGGTGTCTGAGTATTTTTCTTAAAATGCAATAGTACGTGAGTTGAAATTATGTAATCCAATACTATGGCAAACTGTTACTTTAACATAGCACAAAAAAATTGTTCAAGCCATTGTACAAAAACATATTTTCCTTCGGAAATCATCAATGTAATGCTGTAGGTCCTACCGTCGTCTTCATCGTCGTCATCATCAGACTCCGCTTTTACAGGAACTGCTTTGGCTGGTGCAGGTTTAGCCTTTGCGGGAGTCTTTTTTGGTGGGGGGGTCTCCTCTTCAGATTCCTCCTCTGTAAGTTGATTAAAAAGCATAGTTAACTACAATCCAA
>NC_045741.1:17176703-17252247 GCF_008692095.1 Etheostoma spectabile | reverse complement strand
GATAAGCCCACATTTGTAGGAGGTATGATTGTGTCCAAATACACCTTTATAGTATGTATGGTGCATGTTTTATTTATTTTGTCAAAAGAAACTACCCCCATCGCAAGAAATCTTATGAATGCAATTAAAGTTTTTGCTTTAAGATTGTGCAATACAATCAAAAGCTCCAGAAAAGACACTAACTGGACCTTGTGGTTAGCCTTTTGTAGATTCGTACATCCAATTAATATGGGTGTACTGAATCCAATTACTTACCAGAATCATCATCATCCTCACTTTCTGCTTTTTTGGCAGCAGCACCATTTTTAACAACTGGTGTAGCTTTCGCTGGTGTGGCTTTCTTCACCACTTTAGGGGGGGGAGTCTGGAATATAAAAAATAAATACATCAAAATAAATATATACACATGCATGCACTACATTTTGACTTAAGTGTTCAGAAATATCCTGTAATAATTTATATAGATTTATCAAAACTTGACTTGATTAGGACTTCAAACAAAAATACAGTACCTCTTCCTCATCACTGCTGTCCTCTTCACTAGATTCCTCTTCCACTTCTTTGGGGGGTGGAGGGGCTTTTTTCTTCTGTGTTGCTTGCTTAGTTGCTGCCTGCAAAAGTGGAAAAAAAAAAAACTTAAAAAAACTTTGCTTTAAATCAAAACTGAGGTTTAGCTACGGAATTAAAAAATAAAGTGTAGGGGGAATGGTACTCTGGGTCTCCAGCTTCAACGTGCTTAGTAACATTGGGGTTTAAACACCATGTAGAGCTTTAAAGTTTAAGCCACATCGTGGCTAAAAATGATGATTTAATTACTGTACCAAATACATTTATTTGTGTGGGAAAAATAAGAGCCACGTTAAGTGTCTGGGCGGTAATCTGGTTTCTCGGTTTTGGTTGTTCACCTCGTGTGTCTCCGAGCAGGCGCACTAACCACGTGGAGCTCAGGAGGGCGGTATGCTAGCATGTTAGCTACATTTTGCAATTTGTAGACGGGGTTCTAAAACGCATGCTAAGCAGGTAAAAAAAGACGGCTGTAGGAAGAAATGCAACAACCTTTAATTTAAACCGTTACGGTCAGAAAGAAAAGAAAACTCGGTGAACCGTATATTTATCTAGTATGCAAACAATTAATTAAACTCCGGCTTTGCATTCGGACTTTTAACCACCATGCTAAACATGTACTGCACGTTAACGTTAAAAATGGTTAATGTTATATCTTTAAATAGTTCTCTAGTAAATGTTGGTATAAATTGGCAAACGTTTGTGGCCATTAATTAATCCGTCTATGCATCGCAAAACTCCATGCTTATAATCGAGAACGCGCATGAATGCCATCTTGAGTAGTGGGTTAAGCGTTAGCAGGCCAGAAAACCAACAGGAAGGCACAAACATGGCCGATCACGAACAAGAAGAAACGTTTAATACGTTTTCGATATCACCGTGCATTTTCGACCACTTACATCCTTTCAGAGACTGTGTAGCTAATTAATGAACGTAACGCATTAGCAGCGAAATATGCGCAGACACATACCCCCGGTATCAGCTCCGTTTTTCACACAAACGCAGCAACTTCTTCGTAAAGGCCTCATGCGTAGCACAACACAGCTTTTTAAATGAAACGCACACCCTAGAAACAATAAAATGGATGCCACTTGGACTTACCTTTGCTAGTTTCACCATGGTTCTGTTGTGTGTTTCAATGAAACACAAGTAACTGGACGTTTGGAAACAATTTACGAAATAGCTAACGTATACACGTGGATCAGCCTGCTCTGTGGTACATTGGACAGGAAAGACAGAGGAAACGAAGTCGCGCTCGTTACTCTCCTGCTCTGCGCGTTCACATCGACCCGCCCCCCCGACTGTTTCCACCAATTACAAGGTGGAACATTTGCACCGTGCCCGCGCCTCACCTACATCTTTTTTTATTAACTGTACCTATAAATAAATACGGTAAATGAATAAACAAATGAATACACGAAATAAAAACATGACATGGATAATCAGTTGTCCAAGCGGAATTATGTTCTGACAGTATGACATTAATTTATTATCTAGGTTATGTGTTTGGACACCCCGATACTCACTGCTACTGAACATCTTTATATCCCATGCAGCTGTTTAAATGACCACGTGGCTTGGCCAGTTGCCATCACTGATCAAACACGTGTAGTAGGAAAGCTACTATATACCTTCTTTATACAGTCACTGGTATATACGATACTAAACCCTAAACCCCAGTAGGCTTGCACCAGTTGCACATAGCGGTACAGTCATGCCTGAGAACGTAACTTTATTAACTCAAGTAGTCTAATTTACAACTTTGAGGTAGCCTGCTACTAACAATAAATTAACTATGCTATTTGCTCTACAGACTACATTAAATTTCCATAAAGTTATGCCCACCTTGTTGATGTATGATTTTTACTTTTGATACTTTAAATTAAGTAGCCTACATTTAGCTAATAATACTTTGGCTTACAGTTTTATTACGTAGGCTACTGTTCTGAAGGCAGGACCTTCACCTGTAGAGTATTTTCACACTGTGTCATTGGTAGGCTACTTACATTGGTATACTTCTTTTACCACTGAAAATCTGCTTTTTAATGCATCAGAAATAGAAATAATAAATGAGTAGCCTACTTTTACTTTTGGCAGTTTAGGTACATTTTGTTCATAATACTGTGTTTATGCTGGTGGTAGTAGCTCTTTTACTCCAGCAAAATATCTTAATACGTTCTTCCTTTACTGATAAAAAAAATAACCCAAAAAACAAAACAAATGTGGGCTACAGAACGGACAGCCACCAAGGCAGGACAAATGTTAAAGTAATAGACAAAGATAAGATAATTTGTTTATTAGCCCCCAATGGGGAAATTACTGCACTGCACTCTGTGTACACACTTTTTGTTAGTACTCACACACAGGCCTGAAATACATACATGCACTATACATGGAGAGATGTTAGAGTGAGTGGGCTGCCAGCTGAACCAGCGCCCTGGGTGGCCGGGGGGGGGGGTACGGTGCCTTGCTCAAGGGCACCTGGCAGTGCCCAGGAGGTGAACTAGCATCTCTCCAGCCACCAATCCACGCTCCCAACTTTTTGGGTCCATACGGGGATTTGAGCCAGTGACCCTCCGGTTCCCAACCCAACTCCCTATGGACTGAGCTACTGCCACCCCCAACCATGTAAGAGCCAAATAGTCACAGTTCTGGAGGTTGTACATCATTCAATCTTCTTCAGCAGATGGAGTTTGCCCAATTGTCAAATTGAAGATTTCCCCTTTTTAAGGACTTGTCATCTAGAGTTTGTTGGCTGGTTGACAGATCCATTTACTAGCTGTCCTTGAACTTTTGATAAAATTAGACAATTTTCCTTTCAACGGTCTGTATGGCCTATGTGTGTTTGTGTGTGTGTGTGTGTGTGTGTGCGCACAGTATTTCATCTAAGACTCAGTTGAATCCCAGGGGACGCCAACAGCACATCTGAGTAATTAACCCTCAACACCACACAGAGGCAGCATTGCATTTCACATCCCTCACAGAGCAGTAGGTAGAGAAAAACTTTCCATTCCAACAGGCATCTCTTTCATAGTATATATTACTGGAGTTTCACAAGCTACCCATCATTTTATTAGTGAGTGGGGATATAAGTTATTTGTTTAGTTTTGTTAGTTTTATTAATTAGTCAAATTCTTTTTTTTAACTGAAGACAGGTTGAGTTTAATGGGGATTCAGGGGGACATTTGTTTGTGTAAAGTGTGAATTCTATTAATAAAGAAATTCAGGAGGTACAGCAAGTTTGATTTGGAACCATGTAGTCAACGTCAGTTGTGTGTTTCAGCATTTCAATCATCCAACATGAAAAATGTTTGGATTGTATTCCACCTGGCCGTTGAACACGACGTCTGGTTTAAGAGTTGTGTCACATTCACATGTTTTATTACAATGTTCTTGCTCTCTTTAAAATAAACTATGCTGGATTTATGGAATGGACAAAGCTATTCTCCTGCAACTGTTAGTCACTGCTGTTTTGCAGGGATGGGTTAAATTGATTGAATCCAACAAAGGTAAGAACATTTCTTAAAATGTCAATATTTTTTGTCAGTGTTTGCATCAATGGTAATGGAGTTAAATACTAAACACTCTTGTCTGCTGGTGTGAGTTTTTGACTGAAGTAGTTCTTTGAATTTTCAACAGGGTTAACGTGTAATTCACCAAAATCCCAAAGTCAGTAACAAGAACTACCCATTGTCTTTAGAGCACTTTCATATTATTTCCTGGACTTATAGATACTGGTGTATTTGTTCAAGAAATAATTTCTGTAGTTCCTTGAGTTATAAAGGACATCTTCAAGCACTGTACCCATGACCTTACTATGAGTGTTCATAAAATCTGTATAAGGCGCATCGTATGCAAAACTCCAGCCCAAAAATGCTTGAAAAACATGGTTCAGAACACGATAAAGTGCAACAACAGAAATATAATTGGGGTTATGAAAAATATAAAGATGTTTTGTCATGAAAACCTCAACAGAGATGTTTTACTGTGGTGTCAATGAATGAGGCTTTCCCTTTGATTCTTAATATTTGGGTTTTGAGTTGTCATCAATTCACCTTATAAAATATGCAACCATTCAGAGCAATTGTCAGACTTTATAGCTTATTTGAGACTCCAGGATTTGCACTTTCACACAAGGTTACTTATCTTTGTACACTGGCCTTTGATGCAACTTTAATGGATGAAAGAGACAGAAAGAGACAGAAAGACAGACAGTCACAGACGTTTAACAAAGCTAACAAAGTGGAGCATTGGGTTTGACACAGTGGTGTTGATTAAGTTCTGTGGGGCCGTTGTATCCTGTTCAGTAGTCCCTTTATCCATGTTTAACAGGTGTTGTCATGTTTTGCACACTGCTTCCTTTCTTAGTTTTTTTGTGACTGCAGTGTTCCTGCAATTTAGACACCAACTATGGGAGGTGTGCGTGCGTGCGTGCGTGTGGGTGGTTTTGTGTTGCCTTTGGTTTTTCAGTGTGAATGTGTGTGGATGTAGCATTTACCCTTTAATGTCACTGTTCTCTGTACAGTATTTCTTTCTTTTCAATTATTTCCTGATTGTGTGTTTGGATGGGTGTTTTTTTGGCATTTATTCAAAAGGGTTTGCTATGTAAAAAAAAATCATACACAGTGGACACAAAGTCTCTCAATTGAGTCATTCAACCTTTACAAATGTAATATTTTTCATAGATGGGGTCCATTGTTTTTTGTGCAACAGGTGTCTCGCCTTTTCTTCTTCCTTTCCCTTAGCTCAATGCTTCCCTCTAGTGTGGGAGTATGTTAGTGCAAGTCATCTATGTGAAAGTACTTGTCATGAAGGTTAACAACTCTTTAAAACACATTCGACACCAATGTTTGACTTGTTCCCCGAAAAGAATCAGAGCGTACAGATCTTCCTCTACGGCCTGTCTGGCTCTCAACTGCCTTAAGGGGGATTACACTCTGAGACCGTGGAACAACCTGTCTGAGAAACCTCAATTCATTATCACGTTTTCCTCATAAACACACTTTTGTGGACTTGCTTTTATATGTTTCCATCTTTTTTTCTTTGAATATTCACACATTTATGTCCTTATTTGTACACTTTACTGTTTTCCTTTCATGCATTTCACTTTGGAAAATCTGCTCTCCATATAAATAAAGATAGGCATTATTATTGCCATCATCATAAAACAGAAAACTATGGAAGTAAAGGCTTGAATTTCTTCCAAGTTCCAATAGTTACTGCCAAAACATGAACACTTACTGCTTTAAGAATCTCTTAAGTTCCTATGCCCCATAAATCCACCTAAATGTATTCTTCATATTGCATTGGATGTTAAAACTCTGGCTCACAGGGAGAACATGAACATGTCTGTTTTTAAATGCTTTGTCCCACTGACTTCTTTACAACTAGAGATGAACATGGTTGGTGATTTGGGAATCAAACCGCAGTTTGACTATAAAAAGTAATGTTATAGTTCAATTTTCTTTTGTAATGTGCATCTGTATTTACCTCAGTAAGCAATTTTCAACTTATAACTGTGTCTGTAGGGTATCTTATGTTGATAAAACAAGCTGAGACATTTGCTCTGCACCAGCTGTAAAAGTTGCACTGAATAAAGGTAGGTCCTATGATGCCAATAATACATCTCCAAATCTGTGTTGTGTAGGTCCTCTATTGGTGTGGAAAGTTGTATCACACTCGCTGCCAGCAAAACCTTTCAAAATCTGATCTGCATAGAAATGAGTGGTGGTTGACCTGATAACAAGGCAGCTTTTAACTTAGCTCCTGACAAGCTGACATATCCAAGACACCACTTTCTCATTTGCAAGCCACCCAGAAAATGTTCAGTCACTCAAATTTACAGACTTCCTTGAAACATAAAACCCTGAGAGGATACATGTAAGTGCACATGGAATGTTCTTTTTATCATATTTGAAAACATTTACAACTATTTGAGACAAAAGAAAAATGTTACAAACAGAATTGACCTGCAGTTTGCATCCATTTTCAAAATGTTACATAAATAAAACTCATATTTATAAATATCTCTTTTTATAAACATATAAATAGTTTTTTTAAAACATAAATACATTTATGCAGGGGAAGATGAAGTACGTGAATGTACAGCAGCAGCAGCAGCAACAATATACAGCTTTGCAGTTTTGCAGTTTTAACACCATAGTCCGCCATCTTGTATGCATCTGTTGACCATTTGTATGGTATACACATATGTATATATATATATATACCTGCATATTTATTATATATTTATATGAGGGTTTTTTAGCATTGTCATCTTAGTCTGTGTTTATGCTGGTCGTGTTGACTTTCGTACCGAAAATCTGTCGCTTGATGAGTTTTTCTTTTTTTCCTCCCTCAGGTGAGAAAAAAACTGAACCGTTGTTATCCAACCCTTCGTCCAAAGATCTAGAGAAAGAGAGGAAACAGGAAAGGTTAGGTTAGACAGAGTATCCTCAAGTCACACAAGTCCATTTATTCAGTAATTTAGAAGTAATGCTTAATTACTTCAACATTTTTCATCATGATTGAATCTCCAAATGTACTTTTTGATTTTATGCTTTGTTTGCGTGTTGCCCCTGACTCTTAACCGTTTCCCCTCAATGAACACTTATCTATCAGACTGCCACATTTACAATGCATTGCTGATGAAACACACACACACACACACACACACACACACACACACACACACACACACACGATAGTCACTAAATCACACCAGGATTTCACAGTTTGTCACAACCGCAAAAAAGGCCTCAAGCCTCAAGACTAATTGTGCGTCCCCTAGCTTCCTCATTACTTCATTCAGCACCACATCCCCTTTGTCGGTTTGTTAAAATCACTAACGGGTTTCCCAGAAAGATCCTGGCCACCGCAGGGTGCTGTGTGTTTATAATGTGTGTGAGTAAGCCTGTCTGCATCACTTCTTCCCATCTCCCTCCCTTTTGTGTTTTTTCTTTGACTTGATAAATGTTACATTTTTTCTAGATAAAGCAGATGGGGTCATTCACGATGATGTGTGTGAATACAAGAGTGGACTTCCTTCATACCCACTAGATTGTTTTCCACACATCACTTTCCATCAGATTAAGTGGGCTTTCCTGCTGTCTTGTTAAGGGAGTTCATGTCTGAAGAGGGAACACTTCTAGACTGTTGGTCAAGGTTTGATGATATCACAAGTTTAAGACATCATGCTATCTTACTATCATCTCATGTATCGACACTTCCCACAATGAAGAGTCAGTCAGTCAGCTGATGTTAATGACATAGGCTATAGTGAAATGGGTTTTGCTTGATGGGATTTCTTACATCAAGATGATCTTTGACCCTGACAGTAAATTCATCACCTGACAGAATACAACCATGCATGGTCATCACTCTACACTGTATTGCTGCCACTCAGATGTGATGTTTTTTCTAAACTGGCCAAACTGTAGATGCAAAGCGCACACTGTCCTGAGACGACGACAATGAGAAAATTACTCAAAGAACATCTTTTCTTTGTTTGTTCTGTCATTCTTGCTTGCTTGCCTTAGTCATTTCTGCAAATATACAAATTAAGGACCTTGGATGAAACAAGGAAGCCTTTCATCTTTCACTTAATGGAGTCCTTACCTGACCATTCACAAAAGAGAAAAGGTAAAAACGAATGCTTACCTTCTTTCTGTCCTCACATCATCAAATGCCTGTCCTTCTATCCGTTTTGACCATACTTCTATACACAGGACCATTGTCTTTGCTCTTTTCTCCTTGTCTCCCCCCCCCCTATTCTTCCTTTTCTACACATCCTTTCTTCCTTTTGGTTCTCCTGGTTCTGCGTATATGTCAGTATGTCAGGTCATAGTCAGTCTAAGTTTGAAGTGTGACCGTGACTTTTAAGAAAACTCACCATCACAGCGCTTATCCAACCCTAGCAACCCATGCCGCTGATGGTTCCTATCCTGTCCATCTTGTGTCCAAAGCAGCCACTCCGCGAAGCGGAACCCCCTTTCTTGTTTCCCGATTTGTGTCTCCTCGGTGCGGGTTGGTCGTTAAGGAGACGAGCCCACATCCCTCTGGCCTTGGTGTCCATGCGTAAATCTCGCAGTAACCGCATCCGAGAGCGCACATCGTCTAGTCGCCTCTCTCTCTCCTCTGACTCCAGAAACTCCGCCAGCTCCTCGCCCAGCAAACTTCTAAGAGACTGCAACACAGATTAAAACAAAAAATACCTTGAGTAAACACGTTGTGCAAAGAGATATGCTTTAATACATCATCGCTGCCTCTTTGAGCAGAACAGCCGTTTGGATAATTGATTTAAAATGGGGGGGGGGACTGAACTTGGTGCGTATACAAACTCTTTCAAACACCACGTGCATTGGCCAAGAGGGAAACTGCAATAACTTGGTCAGTTTTACGCACATCCCTGTGGGATTAAATTAGATGGATCGTGGTCCTGTCTATTACTACTACTACTACAACTGGGCCTACTGCTATAGTTATTCAAATATAAACCTCAAAGAACACCATCTATGTAGTTTGTTTCGTGAAAGGGTCATTGAGTTTCATTTTTACTCTTTTATTGTTTCAGCTCTGGCACTTCAGACCTCAGGCCTGCAGGTAAGGGTCACAAGACAGGTGCCTATAACTCGCTCCTCTGGTCTGACGGCAGGATGTGGCATCCACTTGCAGTCATCCTAAATTCTAGATATCTAAACTAATAACTAAAGCTTTTATTTCAAGTGATCATTTCTGGTGTTTCGGTGTTTTTCTACAGGCAAATTCTATGCGTAATGGAGATTTTACGCACAAACCCGTTTAGTTTATTTTAGTTTAATTTTGTTTAATTCCAAGTTGAAACGCAATATTTTCATAGTGTAAAGTAGCTTCTTATATTGATTTTGTTTTTGTTGTAAGCGCTTGTCAAAATGACTTCATTTTGCGGTTAAATGCTAAAACTGACAAATGCTGGGGAGCAAAATTTGGGAGTTATAAAGTATAAAAGGGTTGATATTAAACCTGCTATCTCTTTATGAGATAAAGTTATGCAATCACAATAACTGGGATGTTTTAGTTTCAGGGTGTGGAAAAAATGCCTTTGCTGAATTGCTAAGCATGACTAAAATGATATGAAATATGATGCGTAAAACAACAGTCATGAGCTCCTGGACCAAAGAACAGCTGTTCACTTCTGAAGCAGCATAAAGCTCCCAGCGGTTATTAGTTCTCAGTAATAGAATATAAGTGACTTCTTCTTACCTTCTGCTGCGTCTGAGATAAAGGCTTTGCCCCCATCCTTACTGAAAGCAGGGTGACCATAAGTCCACACGCTACCAAGTACGACAAGTTCATTTTGACAAGTCTTGTATTCTTTAAGGGATTCCTCTGCGCTGAAGTTCAGAAAGAGGGACGATAGCAGCAGCCAATCAGCTGTTGAACATAAGTCTTCAGTCCGTCCTTTACTCCAAAGCTCCTCAAGTGCTCTTCTAACTCTGTGTATTGGTTCTCACCGCTTTATAGCCAGCCCGTGGTGATGTCATGATAACCTGCGTAATGGTCCTACTACCTCGCCAACACTCTGTTTTCTCTACCTCCTCTTAGCACGTCATGCCAGGGATGAATTAAATGATAAAAGCTCCGGTCATCGGTGATTTGGGGGAAATGAGATAGGCTATGAGTTATCAAAATGCCTCAAAGCGTTTTTGTTTTTTTTTACTTTTAGACCTCTGGCTGAGATGCAGTGGCTGAAATCGAAGGTGGTTTCAAAGGCTGCGCATCAAGTGCTGAAGAGCGACTTTGGCAGAGGAAAGACTTCTAAGATGCCAGCCACTCAGTCACATATCATACTGTGAGAATGTGAATGACATATTTTCTTCACAGGATAAGTGAGAATTAAAATTCTGTCACTGGAAATAAATAAATTCTCTTATTGTCTAAATTGGAATTATATGGTCAAGTGTGAAGTGTCATTTGCCAAACAAACACTTAAACAAGTGAAATCGCACTTGAAATACGTACTGTAGATATGTCTGCGGTAGTTTTTGGTGTGACACAAATAACAAGATCGTGTTTCAGATTGAAGTATCTGTGCACAAAGAGCTCACTGGAAATTTGACTTTATGTAGAGAGATGATATCTGTCACCATGGGACATTCAATATTAAATTGTTCTGATGGTTTATGCAACAGAAATGATTTACAATAAGAAGGGAGCTTCATATTTAAAGGAATTGTTAATGTGTCTCCATGTGAGTGACGTGCGCAGAATTTGAGTTCACAATTCATATTAGTTCATGTGAATTGTGGATTTGTAGACGTGTGGGTATCTTACAGAATATATGTTGCCAATTTTCCATATTGCTGATTTCTTTTGTCTTTACTGCACACTACAGGTCCAGCAATAATTTCTTAATTACTTTAATGCTACATGATCTCTCCAAAAAGGAAGATATGTTGTTTTAAGCGAATACCCTCTGTGTATAGCACCACAACGGGTTCTTTAGACTTGCCTTCATTTCATGCTTACAGTATAATGAGCTTTTTCAGAAATAATATAGTATAGTAATGTATAGTCAAAAAACAATTTGAAATGTAGAGGTTGATTTATCTCCGTAAAGCCAGGAAGAAAGCTGAACCCGAAAGAACCATCTTTTAATCCAGTTTTGTGCTTGATGATTGCCTGATGACATTTAATAGCATTTCCTGTCTAATCTTATGAGAGGCATTGCCTGTTGACTTATCTATTAATTTGAGATGGAATGTCATAATTTCATTCCGTTTTTAAAAGCTTGACTAATGAGTGCAGGGATGGTCTAAAAAAACCACATGTTAAAATAAATTACAGTTGGTACATTACTCAGTCAGTGTCAAGAGAATGACATAATATGGAAAAGACTTGAACTAAACTAGTTAGCACACAGACGGGTGGTTTCACACAGTTTTAGAAATATGCGTATTTAAGGTGAAATTAAAAAGTCAGTAAAAAATAATATATTTTTTGCAGTGTGAAATAATTCTGGAGCAATCTGTGTGTGCAGAGCAGAGCTGCAATGTCAGGCAGCACCATCTGTTTTGGAACACAGAGTGGCAGTATTTGCTGTGCCGAAAAGGGAATAACCCTGGTTGTAACTTGTTTACTGGATCAATACCATGCTGTGAAGATAACTCATTATTCACAGCCTAGCAGGAGTACGCCTACATGGAAATCCTAATAAGACTGTGCAGAGAAGATTAGGCAATGTGATTAAAGAATATCAATACATCCCTGATTTTAAGTGGATTTTTCATATTTATCTATTGACCAACCTTAAAATGTGTACAGGAGGTGTGTTGGATTTGTATTGAATTGTGTAGCAAAGGTGATGTTTTGATGAGTTTCTCTCTTTGGTTGCACACCAGGGCTCACTATCCGCTAGCTGCCTGTCCCCTAAACACACTGTAAAAAAAACTCGGTCACTGTAGACAGCCCGGCCTCTAGCCGACAAAAAGGAGTTTTTTGAGTCATGTGCATTGTGGAAGTAGCCTCCGTGCTATCACTGCTGTGGGGATGCCTCAACCAATTACTTGTTGTCGGTTATAGTCTTGAACTCTGTTTGTTATATTGCGTGTTGCAGGTTGGCACAGTTTGTTTTTGTCGCCGTTTGTGGATCCTGGGCTGTCTACAGAGGCTGTTTTTTTTATTTTTTTTAAATGTGTTCAGGGGACAGGCAGCTAGCGGATAGTGAGGAAATGTTTGTTGTATGTGACAAAAAAAATTGTGTAGCCCAAAAATGCGTGACATCGCTCAGAGCACATTTTAGTTTGAGTTTTAGTGCCTGGCACTTTTTTCTTCTGTTTCTGCTCAATCATGGTGATTATCATTACTCATATTAACTACCCAGTTGTTCTTCTATTTGTTTCGGTATGCTCAGGCATGAGTAGACACATTGCTGGGCAGAATTTTTCCCAGGAAAGAGCAACCAGACACTACAACAACAGACTGACAACCTCTTGTGAACTCGGAAACACCATTGTGTTATATCATTATGCAACAGTATGTAGGAAACCAAGGATTTACTGATATGAATATATTGCAGAGTTTTAATATAAATGATTGTGTAAGGAAAATGTTACTTTCAAAAACTGCATAAACGTGTATGTCTGTAAACACAAAAGGGTTCACGTCAGGAGATCAAAGGTGCAATTGTTAATTCAAGGAATGTTGACTGTACATGCATACTCTTTTTTTTTTTACTATTCTTTGCCCTCTTAACACGGCACGGAGGCACATGTTAGCAGTCCTCTACCTGAGCTTCACCTGGGAAGTTTCAGGGTAATGTGCCTTGCTCCAGGGAACTTTGACAGTCAGTTATGAACATTTTCATTTTTTCTTTGCCAGATCCTCCCAAGGATCTGGGATTTTAACTAGAGGCTATTGTACTTATTGACCAAAGTGATCCTAATTGTGATTCAACAGATGCCATAACGATTTTGATGGCTATTGTTTTCTGCCAAAACCGACTGCAATCAAATGAAAGCTGCTGGAGGAAAGTCAAATGAGAGTGGGCACAGTAATCACTTCTTAATGGGTAACTAAATCAACTAAACTAAACTAAACGTGCTACCAACTTTGCTTCATGTAAGAAAAAAACGTAAAACGCTATTTATAGACAACTGTTTCCTTAATCACTGCAACGGCAATACTTTCACTGACACATCATTACTGTCGAGCGAAACGTTTTGGCGCATAATTTATCTGATTTTTTTCTTTAGTGTTAATTAACAAGGATGCGTAGATGGAAATTTAGTGTCTTCCTCAATTACACAGCTGTTATTGGAATCAAACTTGTGACAGTTTTGTTACCTCCCAGTCTCTTGCAATGCACAGAACCTGCATTTGGAAGCCTTGCTCTTTCGTGCAAGAATATAATGTGAAAATGGAAAGTTTGTCAGTCACCACATTATATCCTTGTACATTTAATGTACTTACTGACGCTCATACTGCCCTGTCATCAAGTTTTTGTTTTTCCAAGAATGACAGTCTCCCTGCTCTTTTACCAGCTTTTTGTGTCAATGGGGTGCCACAATGCCAGCTATCAGGAGAGATGCTTTTGTTCCCCATACTTAAGATGAAAGGAAGTCTCATTGAGTTCATCCTATGAACTAATTGAGGGTTGCCCCTTTCAGCAACTCCAGCTGGAAAAAACAGATCACACTCTGCAGTGAGGGTCTCACAGAGGAGTCACTTCATATCTTAACTTAGCTGCAGTCAACTTCACTTTCACAACAACGTGGAACTGTTAAACTCTGTTGACCT
This sequence comes from Etheostoma spectabile, assembly GCF_008692095.1. Lineage (NCBI taxonomy): Eukaryota > Metazoa > Chordata > Actinopteri > Perciformes > Percidae > Etheostoma > Etheostoma spectabile. Next base: position 17,238,408 of record NC_045741.1, on the reverse strand, counting down.
TGTGTCTGTGATGACTTCTCTGGTTTTTGCATTTTTCTCTGATTGCTAAGTCCTTTATTTTGAATTTTAACAAGTGAGTGACACATTCTTTCTCAAAGCCTCAAGTGTTATGTCACAAGTTTTTCTTTTTTTGTAATGTTTAACAATGTTACATACTTTTCCATATGACATCACACGGGTCACTGAGAGCACCTACTTTTCTGTACTTTTGTTCCCCCATTTCTCGCTCTGTCTTTGGAGTAAATTCTTATCCGCTTAATTTTCAATAAATCCTTTAGCTTTCATGTGGCTGGAAAAAAAATCAGGAAGCTATACAAACCAGCGAAGAGGCCATGTGTTGCAAACGCCTTAGCAGTGAGTGTCTATGCCAGGATTGAGTGTCTTGGTTCCTCCTCTGGGGTTTGTGTAAGACAAACTACAAGGCTGTTACAGTCCTATAAATAACAGTTTTATTGCATGGGGAATTTTAATGCTTTTTACACAAGTGCTCTGAAGGCTTTCACATGTGCCAACAACAAGCTTGCCTTCAATGGCAAGATAATTAATAGTTAAGACTCCTGTATACACACATAGCAGGGTCAAGAAGGTTAGGAGGTTGCTTTTGCCTTTTAAGCTGATGTTTTGTTGCATTATTGCATTATTTTTTATGTGGCATGTAAACTATGACATTTTTCAGAGTTTTTTTTTAGTACGGATCCAAATATTTGCATATGTTATTTTTATGTTGTATAAGAGTTACAAATATAAAGGTTTCATGAAGCAAAAATAAATTGATCTGGATCTCTCTGTTGTGAATGTTACAGATCTTAATTTGTGCATTTGTCAGTATCATCCTGTACATTCAAACCCACAGATGTTTCTTTGCACTATATTTCCACGGGAAATCCACACAGTTAAATAGCTGTTCCTGTAGCGAATCAGAGAGCAGTGACACATAACCTCCATAGATCCAATGAAGATCTCTACATTTCTGCACAGAAATGTAAAATATGAATTCAATCTGTTGTGCAAATATATTCAGGCAGTGTAGATCTTTTTTTCCCTTCATGTAACCTTGTTTACATTTGTAAATCTTACAATAGCGTGTAAATAGTGTACCCTGTTTTTGCTGCAAACATGTTTATTTCAGTTTCTCTTTCAGTTTTAGTATCTGGTGTTTGATTTAAGTTATGATACATCACGCATCACAACCCAAGCTTGTTTCCATGTTATGGAAAGCAGGCCCAGGTCCTTTCTCTGCAGCAAACCAGTCCATGAATTAATTTGAGATAAAAAGTAAAAAGTAAAAACAAGCTGTTATAACATTGTGATTGCCAGTGACCCCCAACAAACAAGCAAGGATGCCTGCAGATTTTACGCAGAAAGATGGAATCCCTCCAAAATGTTGTTCAGCGTTGGTCATGCATGAAGCCAAACACAAAGGACAACAAACCCACAAGTGGAATATACTTCTATGAACAATAGAGTTTTATTGCCCCTTCCAAAGCATGCACTTGTGTTTTTACTTTATTGTAATTCCATAACCAAAATATACTCGTGATTTTTGAGCAGACACTGAGATGACTAAAAAGCGGAAAAGTTCTGTCATCTACAAATAATTCAAATTGTCTGTGAGATTTTACCTCTCATTATATCACAGCTATATTGCACTTTAATACTGTGGGCAAATTCCAAGCATGCCATCTTTTTAGATGTCTAAAAAGGTGAAGTGAACAAAAAAATGCCTGTTCCCTGTGAAATTTTTAATATAGAAAATGATGCATTACTTTTAATGGCATGACACTGCTGACCATTCAGTCTCCTGTTTATATATTCAACTCTTGCGCCAACAATACTCCACAGATTGTTTCCCGTGGGTAATCTTTTTCTCTCATAGCATATTGCCTCAGTCGGAAAAACATTTCAATCTGGGGGCACGAGGAAAGAACATATGAAAGACGCTCTTAGGTCAAAAACTATTCTTGCACAGATATTTTGTTTTCTGGACCACAAGATACTGTCTGGGTTTTTCTTTTACTGGGTTTGTGTTTAGCAGTTGAAATGACTGTATAACTTCACATGAACAAATTGCTAAGATCACCAAACACTGGGCCAATGATATCAGTGTGACAGCATGTTTCTCCTAAGGCATCATTTCAAAAAAATAGCTACAATGATAATAATTATTCATTATGTAAAACTAACTTTAAATTGCCCCCATTATTATTGATGTCACTGCCAATGTTACCAATATTATTAAAATCATAAAAGTGAATAATATGCAGACTGTTTTTAGAGCATTTATTTCAGTGTTCACAGCATCACCACACATACTTGGTGGCAGAAATGTTTTTTCTAAGCCACTCTAACACTGGTGTGTTTCAAACCATGTGGAAAATGTGTGTTTGGGGTTTGGGTAGCACAAGCTGTGACAAAACCACATGGAAACAGGACATTTAATCGCAGATATATAGTCTTGAATCACGGTTTCAAATAATTTGTCTGTAAATGAAGAGTCCTATTGCTAGACAAATGCCACTGCACAAAAACACTCCAACACACTGTTTCCTTAATTATTTCTTTTTATTTGAAAACAGTATTTCCCCAATATGTAATTTATGGGCAATTGCTTTTAAAACTCACAATGAGTCACAAGGATGTACAATATGTCATTCATGGTTTTGAAAGTATTAATAGCCATATTATCTGCGCTCTACAGAATGACTTGTTGCTGCTTTAGCCTACACAACTGAAAACAATTCCATTGGTCCTTTAGTAAGTGGTGTAGAGGAGGGTACATATAAGTATACTCATATATACACTATGTAGTATACGTTAGAATATTCCATTACCATTACAGTTTGTGCACAGCATCATTTCATTGGTGCTCATTTTAAACATTGTTGAGTGGCCTACTGACAGAGGTCTGAAATAAAGACACTTGTTTAAAGAAAGGCCATGCCCCACATTATGTGGTACAAAAGTGAGTTTAGTCACTTCTAAAGCATCCATTGATACATATCTCCGCACAACACAATGGCCCTCATACATGAAACGTGCGTATAACATATGTATGAAACAGGTATAGGATGGGTGTACGCCGATTCCTACGCCAAGAAAGGCATTTATCAATTTCAACATTAGAGTAGGCTGCGATGAAATCTCACGTCTGGTCTGAACTCTTTCTGCCATTGACCGACTTCGGCTTGTTTTTCCAGCCCCTTAGCTGTCAGGAGACAGAGTTGGGGTGATGGTCCAGCCCGGGGGGGAGGAGGACACTCGCTCTACCTCACAGTTTACGGTTGCCTGGCTCTGACTCATGAAAAAACATGAGTAAAATAAAAAAACAACACTGCCTAAACTCAGCTACTGTGTTTATTTAAATGTAGGTACATCTACATGTAGGCATAAGAGAGCAATATAAGCCTGTATATTACTATTAGGACTAAAGCATACATGTGTTAAGGATGTACAAATTAAATAAACTTCAGCTGGAGTCTGATTTAGTATGGCAACACTGTTGACCACATCAGTGATCTCTAGTCTAGTCTCCAGTCATGAATCCCACATGAAGCCTGTTGTAAGAGGATTTCTGCACTCATATCTGCGCTGGTTTCTACATTAGGTTGATAAATGAGGGCCAGTGTCATTAAATGAGAAAAAATAGAGCCCGCCGAGGCATAGAGGTGTTATACAATTACTTGAAAACAACTTCTTCCTCTGTGAGACAACATATTTTAATTCACTCTTGTCGTAATGTCTAAGGACAAACTACATTCAGGCAGTGATGTAACCCAACATCATCTGAACAACATATCCAGAGCTGCACGTGAGGTCACTACTTCATTCCACTTGAAAAACAACAAGGAATGTGTGTCAGGATGACCACAAAGGAAATACAAAGGCTTGGTAATGGGTTTCAGGGCATTGAGCTGGTGTTTTTACCCAGGAGCCGCTTAAAATATGCATAGACTATGGGACAGGACAACTTACCAGGGTTTTTATGGAATAATAAAAAACAGGTATTTCAAGAGGCTGTCATTAACTGATATACAAATACAGAAGAAATCTATCAAGAATGTGAGAATGTCTTATAAAAACTTGTTAGGGGGCTTTGATTTTTCCAGTTTTGTGTCTGAACACATACTAAAACCGATCTACATATGTTATCCACTTGTAAAACTAAACAGTTATTCTTCATGTTTTATCCCATTTATTACAAATTACACACACACACACACACACACACACACACACACACACACACACACACACACACACACACACACACACACACACGTGACATGTCAGTACCAAACATAATGACCCCTGTGGTGCATTAAATTCCCTTATTTATCCCACCATCAGCGACAAACCCCAAAACTTTCAGTTTTCTGTCTTGACAAAGAGAAAGCTAGAAATCCCATACCCCTGAGCAGCTGGATGAAAGAATCTTTGATCAACTACACAAATAATCAACTTATCACTTAAGCTCGAGTTAACAGCTAAATATTAACTGCACATGAAAGTATATGGAAATATTAAACATGATTTCTTTGAAACCCCTTTATCTTTGTCTCTTTTGAGCCTTAATTTGATACCGACAACTGTTTAGTAACCAAGAAGCTGCCTGTTTATTTACATGCCATCCTTACTCCAGTATGATTTAGTTAGACACCACATTTTGTACCTGCACTTGGGTTGATTTACAGTATACCATGGATAGATAGAATTAAAAATTTAATGAAAAACACTCTTTTTCTCAAAGTGCTCATGAACCATGTTTTTCTTAGCTTTATCCCCAAAAAGCAGCTGTATTTGCTGAGTTGCCTAGGGTAGATAAGCCCATTTGTAGGCAAAGCTGTGCCTCTGCTAAAGATGAGAAAGATTAAGCATGTCTTGTTAAATATGGCATAAAGGGGGCATTTCACTGAATAAAATGTCCTTATGTCCTCAATTTTTTAAGAGTATGTTCAATGTACAGTCAGGACACTTATTATAATCAGTCAGTGTAATCCATTGATGAAGATTTTTCTGCAAAGTCAGATACCCGATATAGTTGGAAAACTACAATATATTCCTGGCTAACTGTAATTGAGGCGCCATTATGCCTTTGACTTTCACTGAAACCTGCATTTAAGAGTCTAGCTGCCACTTGGAGCTGTGACAGTCACTTGCACACCAGAGCAATTTTAAACCAGACGTTTGACAAGTGGCATGGTGACGATGTGAGGTCCAACCCAAATCAGACAACCAAGAGAGTCTGGCGATGGGGTTTTCAAAATAACTTTCAATCCTTTCTCCCATGTGCCTCTTATTAAGTGGCTGATTTCTGACGTCAAGTTGGGTAGACCTGCGCAAAGGCCACACAGATCTTTGTTGAACAAGGCAAAATACAGACTTTTTCTATTTACAGTATGTGTGTGATTTGCATATTCTGTAATTTTTGTGTTCTTTGGTGGAGGGAGCGTTTGTGTTGGTGAATGCATCGCATTCAAATAGTTTTGGAGTCTGGATTTGACTCGTAAACATACTTTGCCTCAAATGTCATTTACCATGCATGGATTTAATCTGGTATGAACTTGCAGATGCACAACTGTTTAATTTTGTTTAATTGTATAATTTACCAGAATGAATGCCTCATTTACCCTTATATGACATGCAAAGGCACTGCACAATGACGGGGCAGAAGTCTGGCATCATTACGCATCAAGAGAAACCTGTTGGCCTTAGACCTGAGAAAATGTCCTTGATGGCAGTTAACTTTACAGTCAGGAGCTAATTCAATAAAGATCTTTTTTTCACCCAGTACGCATCTACAGCTGTGTCTAAAATGAGAGGGGATAGAAGACAGTAACCAAAGTGCTATGCAAGGGCGTTTGACTTGCCACATTAAAGGAAAACTCAGGCCGCTGTCAAGCAGCGTTAAGCACCGCTCTCATAAACTCCTGTCACATCCTATAGACTGGCTGTGAATGAATTGAACCATAACCTCTGGGCGACCTTTTCCTCTGTATTATAACCCAAAGGTCCAACACAGTTTCAAACAGAGTGGTCACATATTAATAGCTACATAAGGTCACACTCACATCTGTGGGACAATCCATAGAGAAGGGATGAATGTAATTAAACAGGTTAACTGTGGGAAGCGCCACTGTCAACTGCTTGACAGCAGCTGGTGGGCTAAGCCCCTGCAGGGGAACCCCTTGGGTATTGAAGTTCACAGACGGAATCACAGACGGGGATAGCAGTTACCCAGATGAATCAGCGGCAGTGTAATGGCAGCGAGTGAAAGGTGAGCACGAGAAGTTCATCCATTTTTTTATTCTTATTCAGAAATCTGAATAAACATTAGAAGGTACTGTTGAGACACAATCATTGCTTGGAGATCCATTAGGGTTTTATCCTTAGCATTAGTTTGAAAGCCATTTCTTTTGCTCCAGCTTTAGGATCAGGTTAGGGGTACAATATTTGACCAAGGAGCGGCAGAGGGCTGTCTCTGCCTAGCCAGGCCTGACGCCTTAACCAGGCTTTTACAGTAGGAAGGAGTGAAGCACACCGAGGTTTACCACCATGCTGGGATCACCAGTTTAATGGAGGCTCGCCTTAGCCCACATTCAAAACCCTGCATCTCTTGGCTCCCTTCCGGCAGCTGGGGTATACTGGGGAGCGTTCCCATGGAAAAGCTGTTAAACTGGCCACTGTAGTGAGGATGAGAAACAAGTTTCCATCATGTTCTAACTAACTACAAAGAGATTCACATATTGCACTGCCATATAGACTTCTCTACTGTAGGATATTTCTATGAATATAATTGGGGTGTAGTAGGTTTTAGTGGGCGGTTGGAGGTTTTATGTGCATTTTCTTCCTGCTTGTTTCCATTGTTGTCGCTACAGGTGTGTGCATTGTCAGGTCTGTTTTCTTCTGACGTTTTAGCTGACCTAAGAGGGGTCTGAGCAAGCTTGTTTTTGCATCGTCTCCATGTTGCTATGCAGAATGACTTTTCCATTGGCTGGGTTTTACCAGTCATCCTTAAAGACAAGCCTGGTCCTGATTGTTCCGGATCGTACGACGGAATCAAATTAGGGACTGGTAATGGCCATAAAGTCCATGTTTGAGGCATTATACTCAAGGGCGTGGGCCCACCTCACATTTCCAATCCGCATTTCCTTTCGTCCCCATTTCTGAGAGGGATTGTCAGCTTTATTTCATTACCAGTTAATCTGGAGGATTTGTAACTAAAACAACAAACAGATAAAAAAGCACAAATCAATGGGAGAGAGTGATGTTCCACAAATCAACTGTATGTTCATAATTGGCCAGCTCATACATCATGGTTGTTCTTCCATGAGTAGGCCCCATGCTCTGCAGTTGTTTATAAATTCCAATAATGTACTACATCACAGTGATTCAAGGTGCATGTCCGGCTCTGTTTTTTGTGTGTGAGAGATACAGGAATCCAACTACAGTTATCCTGTCAAAAGCATTAGTAACGAAAATAGTCTCTGCCTTAACTTTTTTTTTTACCATAATAACTGTGGACACTTTACAGATGATCTTAATCACGTGGGCTCACTTTAAACTACTTAGGCTAAATATATAAACAGTAGCTAGCATACAATAACTAATTACTGCTGCTGATTGGTCTGTTTCATCCTCCTTTAGCCTCTCCTGTGGGCATGTGAACACTGAATTTTTGTTTGTTTTAAATAATAGTTATTAAAAAGTGCCAGCAACCAATATTTAAATGTTTCTCTACTCCTACTTGCACTCTTGTTATCATAACTTTTTATTTCTTATTTTCCCCCTTCCCTGCAGGACCCTTAGGCTTGGAAATTATGTGGCATTTTGTTGGCACAGTGATAACAGGTAGATGTCAATCTTGCATTTCTAAAAATGTATTCCACACGCCTTTTGATTTGTAAGATAAGCACTGTAATGATTACCTTGTTGCTCAACACCAGTCAATCTATTTTAGGTCCTCACACATTCTGACTTGCAGAATTGTCTTGGAAATAAGCAGATATCATCTCTGTTCATTTTGTTATAGCTGAGTCAGTATCTATGCTCATATTGCCCAGTTTACATGCCTTCATTACAGCAGCAAAAATGTTCCAACACTTATGCTGAAATAAAACATTCATTCTCCCAGATTCTTCAAAGACAAACACACAAGAGAGATGGGTACCTTCATAGCAATTGTTTAGGGTCTAAATTATTTCATGAATTGTACGATATTTGTTTGATTAATTTACTTGAGAGGCACATTGCACATTTATAAAGGATGATCATAGGTGATTGATGATTATAGGTCTTGGTAAGTCTGGCAGCTTCAATTTTGTTTCACAAAAAAGCGCAGATCTACTTTTTTTACCGTTTCCATAAGTAATTTCAAAAGTGTGGTCAGAATGTGGCTTAGTGGTTACATTGATGCTTCATAGCAAGAATGCAATGTAAATTTTGGATCACAGTAAAAAGAGTAGTCATAACTGATTGCAATTAGGGTGGATATCAATTGACAACAAAAGTGATGTAAATATTGTGTGTAATGTTTCTACCCAATGCTCTCTGAGAAGATTCATTTTCCCACATATGTTATGACCGTTTACATAAAGTGTAAACCAAAAGACTAAGTCTGCTGTCATTAGTTTTGTTCCAGTGTGACATTGAGCTATGTGACATATTATAAAGACATTATCCTCTTCCATCCAAACACACAAGTCTACGTTGTTTTTCTTATTCCTTTACCTAATTCACAGCTGAACTCTAATTCCACCAAGTGTGTCTTTCTCATCAACAAGATGTGGTATTAATGTTCAGTGACGGCAAGCGTTGTGTTGAATTCTTTTTGCATGTTTATCTGCTCAATGAGTCACAATGCTTTTTTAGGGCCTGACATTTTAGATTTAATATGACAATTTAAAAAAAAACACTTCACTTATTTCAGAGCATGTTAACATGTGGTGAGCAGTCATATCCAGAATGACTTTTAGTGACTAAGTGGTTTCAGCATCTTGCTGAAGGGCTTTTGGCCAGAACGTACGGCTGTTTCTGCAATTGAACCCTTGTCCTTTACATGATTGGAGGGTCAGTGTAACCACTAGGCCACCCTACCACCCTGAATAATCGTTATTAGGTTCTCCAAATAAGTAATATATGTGGGGAACGGAAGGAAAACCTTTCAGTGGACGTTAAGTGGGTGGTTGTAAAATAAAGACTTCTTCACTTGACCTGAAGCTGCCCTCAACTCTGGAAGGAGCTTTTTCCTAAATTATTGCGATAATTTTTACGCTGCACAAGCAGCTGGCGGTGAGCATTGGAAGTGGACAGTTGTTTCCTAAAACAGTGCAGCGCCGGATGATGGTGTCAAGCACTGGAGGGGTCAGGTTCCTTTGGCATGTAATTAACCATGAAGCACTTTGGTGACAGCATTGCTCCTTTGTCACTCGGAGCTAATATTAACTTACCTTACCTCACTGGCAAACCAGCCATGTTGCTTTTTACTGAGTTCACATTAGCATGAAGCTAGTCTGTGACCACCACCAACTGTGTGTCCTGTAAAGTTATCCTCTTAGTAGGAGACTAAACCCCCACCTGCTCACTAAATGTAGACAACGTCTATTAAGGATGACAAGGATCTCTTTCATTATTCCTTCGTAAATTCTTTCTTTTTCAAAGCCTTACGGTTATTGTTACGAAAGTGTAACCAAGCAGTGATCATTGGCAGCTTGGCCATCGTACAAAAATCCAGCATCCATGAACTCTGCTGCAGTGAAGCAGCTTCTGCCGTGCGGCTATAAATTATGCAATTATGATGTGAAAAAACAGGTAATGAAAATATTATCTCCCAAAGACCAAGGGAAACTTATTTAAAGACATCGGATGTTTTTTTTCGCGGCTCATTTAAAACTCTTGTCAGAATTGTCACCTCAGTGATAAATTATGCTTTCCTTCAAATTCTCTCAAGTGTGTTTAATTATTTTAAAATAAATATTTGGATACTTCTAGAACTCATCCTTGCTTTGTTCATTGCAATGGCCTCGTTGAACCTGGGTCATGCATAACATAGAGAGTGGTTTGTTTATTGTATATTATATATATATATATATATATATATATAGACTTTTTTTTCTAATTGTCACTGCTCCCCCTCAACTAAACATAAAATACATTTCAAGGAAGTGATCAGAAGTAATGAGTAATAAGTTCCCGGAGTGCTTGTAAATGCACTTGTTTATAACCACTTGCAGCAGAAGAAATAATACTGTCAGCCTTAATATTTCCTGCTGTCTACAACCTGTCAATGATAAATATAAATGATGACAGTGTAGTTTCAACACATAGTACGAATACTTCCTAATCCCATTTACAAACACACATAGCATAAAACTGTCAGGCTTCAAATACTGTTTTCCATACAAAACCTTAATAATCAATCTGTTGATATTATCTTGTCATGCTCACTGAAGAGATATAGCTGCATTGGCTATATGCATAAAGTATATTGTGTGTGCATAGAGTATGCAAGTCTTTATTAGAAGCTGTCTTAGGCTTGCAAACTTGGCTTGCATACAGTGAGGAAGCACTTGCACATTAATGATGATTAATGATGACCAAGCAGTTGCACGCATTCTTTCTTTCTCCAAAATTGCATAGTATAACTGTAATTCGATTGTTCGGACCAGTACAACTTAAAATTGACAGGCAGCACAGTCAAAGCGCTGCTCTTTAGTGAAAGCAGCCAGATGAGGTGGTTAATGAGGTGGCACTTGAATACTGCAAGTGTGTTTTTTGCTAATGTGTGCATGGTATCACTACTACACTAGTACATGTGTCTTCATGGTATACTAATACTCTATGTATGCACAGTTTTAGTAATATGTGTGAAACTACTTTTTTTAGTGTTAGGGTTAGTGTATGTTACAGAGAGGGAAATGTTTAGAGTTTGGGGAATGAATGTAGTACATAAAAAGTCTTGACAATGATCACAAGTTTGGGTGTGCGCTGTGTTTTTGTGTGGTCTGTCTAATATGGTCTGTTTTGGCATTGATTTTGTTTATATTACAGCATGCCTTGTATTTGCATGCTGCGTTACAAGCTTGATATAGATCTCTCTCAAGCGTGCACATATTGGTTTTCTAAGAGTATTGTCATGTCTGACCGCATCCAATCTTGATGTGTGTGCACTGTTTACATGCATAAGGCAGAGGGACCTTGTCATAGTGTAAAGCCCTGTAAGCCGTCAACTACTCTTGGCAGTCGGCCATGTTCTTCGAGTGTTCTTGCAGCTTTTGCCATGTTATCTCATGCCCTGCTGTATCCTCCCTGAGGGAGATTCTCCTCCTCCTCCCCAGTCCTCCTCTTCTCTATCTCTACTTCTGACTGACAGACCCGCCGCTGGGCTGCACATTTCTGCACAATCACCATTTTTCAGATACAAGTTTTAGTTATACCATACAAACGTTTTTAAACGTTTGTATTAAACAAATACGATCTCTACTTGGTTAGCTAGTTGGCCTAAAACTACTACTAATTTTCAAGATCATGGATAAAATAAGTCACTGTCATTCACGTATTCTATTCACACCGGGCGGCTGTGGCTCAGTGGTAGAGCGGTTGCCTGCCAATCGGAAGGTTAGTGGTTCGATCCCCGCCACTGTCCCCGCCATTGTCGAAGTGTCCTTGGGCAAGACACTGAACCCCGAGTTGCCCCCGGTGCTGCGCATCGGAGTGTGAATGTGTATGAATGTTTATCTGATGAGCAGGTGGCACCTTGTACGGCAGCCCCGGCCACCAAGTGAGAATGTCTCTTTTGCTTAAGAGAAACTGGTATGATTAAAGTCCATTCTTATTGTTCCTTTCAATGGAAATTTTAGTTTGATTTAACAAATGATATTAAGTTCCATTAAACACATAAGAGCTAGTACTACGTCTAGTATTATTACTATGATATATCACTATTGATAACAAACAACAGTTTAAGAGTCATGGCTGTGTTCTTACTCATCACCTTCCCATAATCTCCAACTACAGTAATACCATAGTCATGAATTTCATTCACCATTTTCCCTCATTTTGAGTCAAAGTCAGATGATCAACCAACTGGACAGGAAACAGCAAAGAAAAGCATTAGAAGTTTTGATCCGCCTTTGATCCGCTGAAACACTTGACGAGGAGAGGCTCCTCGGAGGGCTTTCAAAGGTTATAGGAAGCACAGTTGGAGACCTGGGCTCATCCTGTGTGATCTGTTTTGAAAGTCATCTGAGGTAGACCATTTGTTCTGGGTGGGGATGTTGATTTGAACTAAATTAAGGGTTGGAAACCCAATAGTGGTGCCTTGAGTAGGAAGAAACACCCCAAAGGCGTCTGACTATTGCAATTTGGCACTGGATAAAAGGCTTGGCGTCATTAAAAGCAAGACTATTAGTTTAGATCATGTGTTTCTGGACTGCTCTGCACAAACATTAATCTGAAGAGCATTGTTAAAGAGGAAATTATCACTGCCAGAGTTTAGATTGATGTCAGTACATAGTGGGTGAAGAAGTTTGCGGCACAGCTAGTCTTTGTTTTGACAGATGAATAGATGCATTGTATGATGCATCGACATGCCGCAAAAATTTCACTTGTTACAATGTTGAAAGATGTGCAGATCAGCAACCATAATTTCAGGCCGTTCATCAAGAACCAAAAGGATTTGCTAATGTGCAATCAGTTTATTGGTTAATACAAATACAAAGTGAACTAGAACTGCAAGCAGTTATGACGGGGTCCAAGCCTCATCACGCTTGTTGACGCAAGTCTGCATCGGCAAACCAGTGGAGCGTGCAAAAGCGGAACCCAAAGCGTAACGTGGGGAGGCAAACGTCAGGAAATCTTGAGAGGTGTGAGTCGCGAGGTTGGCGGTACAATGCCGTTGCAAAAAACCCAGAGCCCTAAAGGATTATTGACCACCTCTGGTCAGTCTGATTCCACTTTCTATAAAAGCTTGTGAAACATCTACACTCTTGTCCATAGTCACTCTATGAACATCATTTCTTTTCAGGAAAAACTGGGCTATTAGAATTTTGTGCCGACTGAGGTCACTTGAACGTTAAAAGGTTTAAGGACCATAAAGACAACTAATTAAATAAAACGGAACATGAATCTCACACACACAGCAATGTCACACAAGCATTTGTGTTGTCTAAAACAGTTCTATATATATCATGTCAACCAGTGCAAAATATACATAATGAACATTATAACTCATATAAAGGAAAAATTATTTACGTTACAGTGTATCAATCTTGAATGTAACTGTAGGGATTAATTGCACAATTACCCCGAGAAACTGGGCTTCTAGGCTTGATGCTAAGGGATAGAAAGACAAAGACATCAGCAAAACTATTAGGTTTTAGTTACAAAAGAAAGTATGTTTCTACTAGTATATTATTAAGACACAAATTTAAGAATCAGAAGTGTTGTTTGGTGTCATATACAACGTACTTGACCTCAGAAGGGATAAAATGGCCCAAAAATGATCTATGTTGATTATAGTGCCCCTAATGGCCTATCTTTACCAAATTTGGTACAGAGCCTCCGAGCGGCATGCCAAACAATCATCACAGGTTTGGTGTTGTAGCATTTACTGTGGCAGATACATTGTAATAGCAAATTTCCCATTTAAATGCATTGAGTTTTCTGACAAAACAAATAAATGTTGATTATAGCACCCGGAAATGGCCACTCTTTGCCAAATTTGGTGCAGAGCATCATGGAGAGATGTGAAACACTACTCTCAAGTCTTTTGTTGATAACATTTAATTAGGACGAGATATGATATGATATGTGTTTGGTAGCTCGCTGCAGAAAATGCATTTGGTTGTCAAATGCTCATACCTTAACCTAACAAAATTCTGTGAAATTTTTTTTTGCGTGGCCATCTGGAGACACTACAAACCAGGTTTTGTGCAGATCTGTTGCACGGCTTAGTTTGAAAAAGTTTGTTTTGCGCTTAGCGCGATGTTGCGAGAAGAACTTGAACCGGTGGACGTAAATATTTTTAATGTATAATCTGGGAGTCATACCAAGGAATAATCTTGAAGTTTGGCTTTGACAGCCTTTAAGTTGGTGGTTCATTGTTAGCTACACAAATTTGTTTGTGTGTAATATGCGCAATTTTTATTCTATAAATATTCCTTTAACAACTTTTAGTCAAGTCGGTCTGGAGATGATATGTGCCAAGTTTTGTGCCAATCAATCGCACCTGTCTAGGAGGAGTTTGAAAAAGTTGGTTTTCAGTAAATCAGGATTTTTCACAAAAAAAGTCTAGGCGGAAATAGGCGTGGCCTATATCACGCAATTCAGTTGGATCCAGGGAACGCATGGGTGCATGGTTTTTAAATGTCTGATGTACGGTTTGGGAGTTATAGACCAAACGTGTTTTTTTCTGTTATAGCACCACCCTGTGGTGGACATGGGTCAATTGTTGCGCTTGAGGTCTTTGCGAAGTTTTGGATCAGTCCTGAAAATGGCACACCCTCACCATGTACGGTTTAGGCTGTAGCGTGAGTTTTACGCAGAGAAGAATAATGAAGGAGAAAAGTAATCCTTAGAAAAAAACAATATGGTTCCACAGCCCTCATGCTGTGTGAGCCACTTAGCTTTGCTACACGCGGTTCCCAGTCTCTTTCGGGCTTGGACCCGTAAAAAGGAAAAAGAAAGTCTAAGAAATCAAAGGAAGCCTAAAAGGCCATGTCACTTCAAAATGAGCGAGAGAAAAAAAGTATTAAATGTCACATAGGAGAAAAGGAAGTTATCTAAAGGTCTTTCAAGGAAAAAACTCAGTTTCTAAAGTTCATCCCAAAAATGTAGAGCACTGTCAGTTCATGTATTATCACATTGTCAAGCAAAGACAGAAGTATCCTGGAAAGCCTATCCTGCAACGAAAAACAAAATAAGAAATCAATGAAAGAGTTAATATGGTGCCTATCTAATTTTGGAAGACGTTTTCTCATTTGTTCTTTGAATGCAAAAGTGGAAATCCGATCACTTTCCACAAAAACAAAATTAAAGAAACAAGTAATGGAGAGGGAGTCTGTGGGCATGGTGGCATTTTTTGCAGCTGAGGAGTCAGAGCATGAGTCAACAAACACAATTAAAACTACAGAGCATCAAATCAAACCAGCTGAATGTTTGAAGGTTGGTGGCAAGGAGCTGAAAGATAGGTTTGGATACAGGAAACACGCCACCTTTCAAAGTGATGCAGCCTACCTAACATGGTGATGTGGCCATTAGTTGAGCACTTCGGAAGCTCCTGTTGTTTTAAAATGAGTTCCTGTAAATGTAGTTGTCTTTAATGAGGGTGACACCTTTTCCTGTTTGTAGGATACACTTTTCTGTCTCCAGATTCTGGTAATTTGGTAATTTTCCACACTGCTTTGAGTGAAGAGAAACGGGCAACAATGTTAAGCAAGGAGGCAAGAAAAATGTACAAGGACCCATTCAAACCAGTGATATGGGATCCGGCTATTTGCTGCAGGGTTGTGCGGTGGTCGGAGTGTCACTGAAATGGCCCATTTGTGTGACGTCCTGTTGTGTTCTTTAGCCGCCCAGGTAGACTTTTCTAGTTTCTAGATCTTGACATTTCCGACCGCACTTGAAGGCAGCTTTATTTGACAAAGAAAGAGTGAAAGAAAAGAGACTGAGGGACTGTGCTATACACAAAATCCTGGGCAGTTCAGTGCTTGTGTTGTATTTTCTTTACCCTCAAACAAATTAAAACTGTCATGTGGCAGCAAGAGAGGCAGTGATGTTTCACTTAGTTAACTTTTTTTTGTCTAAAAATGTCTAATTTACAATGTCGGTTAAGCTTTTCCTTCTACTTCACAAAAGATGTTGGTAGCGGCTATGGTAAACTACAGATGTTTACCAATCCTAGATGTATTTACCTTTTGATTTGGTATTCATATGAATTTTCTACATTGGTGGAGTTTTTCAATATCAAAATATTTGCTGGTCATCCCTTGCTATTAAAACTGATTGAGAAAAAAGACTATACATTTCGTATTCAAGAAAGTGGATATTGTAGGAAAGGAAATGTTAGTGTGCCTCTGCAAATCAGCACGTATTCTGCCACCGCACTTGGATGAGTATGCCAGCCGGCATCACTTCAATTGACTCAGTGCCTGTCACAAAGAAATCGAACTCTCTGGTCCCGCCCTCCTTGGTAAACCACAACTTTTAGGCAGGAAAACGGACAGCAGGAAAAAACTCATCAAATTGCTCTCAACATCTTTGGAAACTGTTACTCAGACAATGATATTAGACTAATAACCATACAGTTTACCAGACAGCTTCAGCACTCTATCTGTGAAGACATGGCTGCGTCAGGTTCAAATAATCTGCTGTGACACTAACCATACTTGGCACAATGACTTCAGTGAAACTGGTGTGACTACCACAAAGTCTAGCCACAAGAGGCTAGCCCGACTGGCATGAGCCTAATCGCTACCATATGTGTGTAATCACAAAACGTGTAGCTGCACTCTGGTTTCATGAGTATATGGTTATGGCAGCAACGATGACATAACATGCTGAAAGAAATGCACTTCATTTGGTTTTTGTATCTGTTTGTGCTCATATGTTTTAAAATTCAAGTGGTAATCCACAAGATCCTTATTTTGTCATTCTGGCAGTATCTTTGGTGTAAATCGTTCATTGCTGTGGTCGTGGTGTTCTTGCCATGTACTTCCCAGAGTTCACTTGTCAATCAAGTTTGTGCTGTGTGTTTCTTCCTTGGATTTTATGTTTATGCCAATGTATCTTTTGTAGGTGGCTATATTTATGTGGAGTGCAGGACTTTTATTTGATGTATTCTTCTGTTATTGAAAAGAAAAAATACTGTTGCTGAAGCCCCAAACAGCATCACTTCCTGGGTCCCTCAAGGTCTACCAGACACCTGGTTTTTAAAGACAACAAATCAAAACGTTTTAAGAGCCTAGGCTAAATTGCTATTTTGCTATATCAGCTGACAGAGATGGGAAGTAACAAAGTATTGTACTTAAGTAGATCTTTCTCATATTTTTTACTTTACTTTACTATTTATTTTTGCGGGGACTTTGTACTTTTACAGTGTCATGGATTGTTCTCAATCCTCTTCTGGAAAAACCAGGTGCTCTCAATCTTAAGGTTTTAAATGCCCAGACTCATCTGACCTTGCCCCAGCAATCAGCACCATTGGTTCTTCTAAGCAGTTGTCTAGAAAAGTGAAACTGAAAATAGTTGACGCTCACAAAGCAGGAGAAGCCTACAAGAAGATAGCAAAGTGTTTTCAAATGCCAATATCCCCTTTTTGGAATGTAAATAAGAAATGGCAGTCATCAGGAACAGTGGAAGTTAAAGCAAGATCTGGAAGACCAAGAAAAATGTAAGACAGAACAGCTCGCAGGATTGTGAGAAAAGCAAGTCAAAACTCACGTTTGACTGCACGATCCATCCAGAAAGGGCACAGAATTTAATGAAAAGAACCTCTGTCCAACTGTTAAGCATTTCAAGATTTCAAGATTTCAAGATATTTATTTGTCATATGCACAGATTTTACACCATGCAATGAAATTCTTAAGTTTGCAACGTTTCCCACAATATAAAAATTTACACAATATACACACAATATATTTAAAAGATTCAGGTATAAAATTGCATGCAGCAGCAAGACATTAAAAACATTATAAAAAGCATATGCATTGAACAAATGCAAACATTCACAGTGTAGTGCAAACAGTGATTAGATTGCGAGCAAAAATGTCAGTAGATTGAGTCATTCAACAGCCTGATGGCCTGTGGATAAAAACTGTTTTTAAGTCTGGATGTTCTGGCTTTCAGGCTCCTAACGCTAACTTGATGCCATCTGTGAAAAAAGCTGAAGTTAGGATGGCTTCTACTAATGGATAATGCACTCAAAATTCACGGTGGATTAAATCAAGAGGGGTAAACTGAAGGTTTTGCCATGGCCTTCACAATCTCCTGACATCAACACAACTGAAAATCTATGGATAGACCTTAAAAGAGCAGTGCGTGAGAGACAGCTGAGAAATCTCAAAGAACTGGAAGACTTTTGTAAGGACAAATGGGCAAAGATACCTCAAACAAGAATTGAAAGACTCTTGGCTAGCTACAAGAAGCATTTACAAGCTGTGATAAAAGGGGGCAGTACAAGGTCTGCAGGCTGCTCAAACTTTTGCAGATGCCATTTTTTTGTTTTCTGTTATTTTGAAAGTGTAAATGATTGAAATAAAATCTAACTTTTTGTGACATATACAAATGTCTAATCTGTCATTTAATGCATTTTGGAGATTTTTCCATCTTTTCTTGGCTTCTTTATGCACATTTATACAAATTTTTACCTGGGGTGCCCAAACTTTCGTGCCCCACTGTTTGGGATGTTTTTGTCTTGTTGGCAGACATCCATTTATAATGTAGCCAACGGCATATAAAGAGCCTTTTCTCCAATGAAGTTCCTCAGCGTGCTCTCTAGTAACATGTGTCTGGTCCAGGTAGCTTTGTCATTTGCACAGCTACTTTTACTTTTATACTTAATTTATCATACATTTATACAGTATTTTTTAACACAAGTATCTGTACTTCTACTTAAGTAAGGGAAGTGAATACTTCAAGATTCAAGATTCAAGATTCAAGAATTCTTTATTGTAGTTCCACAGTATATTGTAGTACAACATTATGTGCAAAGTCCACAGCTTAAAAAATATAGCCCAGAAAAAATTAAAAACACTGTAGAAAAATTGAGAGATTAGCTATACAAAAGAAAATATATAAATGCTTATATGGGTGTGCAGAGCATGTAGAGTGATAAATATAAATATACCAAGTTTTAAAAAAAAAATGGGAAAAATATAAATATCTAGATATATGCAGCTGGGAGTATAAATATCCATGTATTCAAAATAGGGTGGTTGAGAATAAGGTGCAGTCAGAACAGATACTAAGGTGTATTCAAACAGATTATTATGTAGATGAATAGTAGTCAGATTGATTGGTCTGTTTTAGTGGGTTTCATTGTTCAATAGTCTGACAGCAGTGGGGAAGAAGCTTTTTCCATCTCTTTTAACTGGCAAGAGAGTGAGAAAGTAGCCAAATGAAAATCGTTTTGGAAGACAGTATTGCAAGTACGACCACACCATAACAATATACCATCCTATTCCAAAGGTATTCTGGTAGGTAATATAGTAGTCTAATAACAAGACGGATTTAAATTTTTTATTTCATTTCATTATTCTATCTAAAATTTTGTTCCCGTTCTGCGTTTTCTAAGATTAAGACATACTATATTGATCCCACAAAGGGAAATTAAATTTTTTCACTCTGTTGTTAGTTGTTACACACATTACACACAGGCCTTAAAACACAAACATGCCCAGGAACTATACATGCACAAATGGAGAGATGTCAGAGTGATGGGCAGCCCATTAG
Organism: Etheostoma spectabile; assembly: GCF_008692095.1. NCBI lineage: Eukaryota > Metazoa > Chordata > Actinopteri > Perciformes > Percidae > Etheostoma > Etheostoma spectabile. Next base: position 17,218,962 of record NC_045741.1, on the reverse strand, counting down.
CCAGGTTGTTTTTTCACTCTCATCAGTAACTAGCAATGTATCCACCCATGTCATTTTCAAGTAGACTCAGAAACATCAACAGATGACAATATATATGTCATGCAGCCATGTAGATGAATATTATACAGTAAATATAAGTATAAATACAATTGTCTGGAACCAGGCTAGACCAAAATCTGACTCCAAAACTGAGAAAGCGTTAAATGAAAGTTGGAGTTCTTTGGTAGAGTTGTTGATACTGATCTGTAACCAGGTAGCCCTAATTGCTGACAAATACCAAAAGTCTGAAAGATAAAGCCTGATGAATGTGTAACATTTTCTTTCAGAAAAATATTATCACTATCAAAGCATATCCATCTTCCTTTTAACAGCTAACACCAAATGGTAGTCAATCCAAGCTTATTTAGATGTCAACACTGCAACCCCTTCAGGCAAAGAGCACAAAAAGATCAGTCTGTCGCCATTTCTCATGTCTCATCAAAACCACTGAGTCAAGATGGATCGTTTGTTGTTCTTCTAGCATGCTGTAACAGTCCCTCAGTGTAGGGCAAAAGAAATTCCATATACTGGCTGGAGATCAACTTTTTTTCCCATTTTTTGGGGTTTTGAGGTGGTCTCCGATCATGGTTGGAGTCCCTTGTCCCACCCATCACCCCTCCTTGTTGTTCAGTTCAGACGTTTCTGTTTTGTATCAGCTTGATTTTCCATATTCCTGTTTTTGCGCAGCTGTGTTCTGTGGAACCCTGTACATTGTGGGCTCTGTGCTAATGCGCTTCAGAGAACTGTGCTCAACTCCAATTATGCTGTTTAACCCCCACACAAACACACAGGTCAACACACACACATAGATACAGTAGTGGTACCGACAGTGGGCGTCAAGGAGAATGAATTTGGAAATTCACTGGTCATTCAGTTGGTTAACTTAGTGCATAAAGTTACATTAATGACATTTTGTTGAATTTGATTATTTATCCATCAGTTAATAAGAACAGCAAAATTAGAAGACAATTCAATGTTGATTGAATGTTATTCCCCCCCTTAATATTCATCATCATATATTTGAGGGGGTATGGCAACTTTGTCAATCAGTAAACAGAATAGTGTACAATAAGAAAACATTGATAACGCCCTAAGATTGTTGTCAAATTCTATGCAGAAAAATACGTTTTTTTTCTATTGTATGGCTCTGGCCATTCTACAATCAGAAAAACAACCCAATGCAACAGTGAGATGTACAAATTGTTAAAATTAACATAAATATATAGAAAATTGCCTAAACATTTTAAAGGGAAGGAACACTGCTACCTCTGTCCAAGCTGTGTTGCCTGCAGCAAGTCACTCTAGTCCCTACATTCGGAAATCTGCAAACTAAATAATCCAACTCTAATTAAAACTTTCCTTGGTATTGAACCGTTTTAGAAAAGAACCGATGCATGTTGATGCAGACATGACGATGATGATGTCTACTACTTTCCTTACAATTACTTACATCTTGACAGATTGTGGGGAAAATACATAGACCTAGTTTCTAGGAAAAACAAGATAAACATGACTCAGAGATAAGTTGGTGCTTTCTCACTGGGAGTGGCAAGGATTTGACAAACAATGGACATGAGCTGTGTTCCTGTTAGATCTTAAATGAAAGAGGAGGGAAATGTCCACATGAGCAGCTTCCTGTACAGTAAAACCTATTGCTAAACATTCTGTCACACTCCTTAAGTTCAAGGATTTTATTGTTTTGTTTCAGAGGAAACAGCTGTGTTTAAATTGCTGACTCTTATCTCTTAAGGTTGTTTATTTTAAGTTAAATATGATTTCCACTTAGCTACAGATTTAATAAATACCCGTCCTATCTAATGTAATGGAAGCAGAAAGAAATATTAATGTTGGTTTACCAAGACCTTCTGATATTTCTGGACATTGCAATCACCAAGGGCGATTCTGGACTTAAATTTCGAGGCCTTTGAGCCTGCTGAGCAAAGCCTAAACCTGAGAGCATGTCATTTGGGTTCCTTAAAAGATAAAGTGCAGGAAAAACTCCACCAAATCCTAACACATTAGGAACTTTAACAATGTTTAGGAGGTGAAGGACCATGGGGCTCTGGCATGACTCCCACCCAACAGTAGCCCTTATCCTCATCCTGTCACACCTGATTTTTGTTGGTTTTTGTCTCCTTAGATACGCTTCTCTTGAACAGCACTTTTGTGACACACATTTTGTACTGAAGTACTGATTCTTTGGCTCACTGGCACATCATAAAATGCACAATTTTCAAAACTTTTATGCAAACATTTTAATGACGACGGGAATATTGTCTCCAAATGGTTAGGTTAGTTTCATATTTTTACTACACCTATCTGGTCAAATTAAAAACATGTAAGACTACACCAGAAAGAAAACAAGCTCAGCTTGCAATTAGTAACAGGAACCACTAGAATTTGTAACAGTGACAACCTCTGTTTCACATTTTCCCTGATGGCCTGTCGGATTGGGGTCTGCATTCAGAGTCAATTTAATCCTATCAAAATAACTTTGGAGAGTGCTCTGACTTCTACACCATCTGCAGCATTGTAGGTATGACTGCTCCCATTTCAGATGAGGGTGTAATTGTCTCAAACTTAACCCAACCATGTGCAGTATGCACATTGTTTCATCTTTGGGCTTGTCCGCATGTTTACATGTCAGACCACTGAAAAAATTATACAAATTGTCATTTACACAAACCCCATTTGAGAAGGAAAAATATTCTCATTAACACTTTCTCCATTACAGAATTTTGTAAGAAGAAATGAAGCTTAACGCTGTGAAATTGGTTAAACCTTGGGGGAAAAAAAGTACACATCTGCAATATGAAACAGTATGACGCGACATAACAAAACTTCTCTAGGCTTCAAAATGATACCAAACCATAAAAACTAAGCACTTGTCATTTAAACAAATGGCCTGCACAGATATTGTCTATAACAATCTGAATAATAATTTTATTGGACACTCAGTCGGAATACAACCTGTGGGTTTGTGTCGTAATAGATGAATGCTATAACTCGTCCGGTTGCTTTAAGTGGAAATGGGTGCAGGCATTGGAACAAACTTGACTATTCAAGATAGAATCTGTCGAGGAGATGAGATATTTTAATGGTGTAAGAGGGAGGGGTGCAGCTCTAACTAACCTGCCTGTGGTGATTTTTGACTCCATGAGATAAGCCAAGGAGACAAACTGTTCTTCCTCTCCTCCACATGAATGCAGCATAATAGCCAATATTTACTTGGAGGCCATTCAACTTGTGGCTCGACACTAAATATTGGAAAAGCTATGAAATGGAGGTTTTTCATATCACATCATAATGGTCATTATTTGATCTAAGTTGCAGATGCTGTATAGTTTTCTTGCCTTTAAACATTACATTACACAGTTGTAATCTCCTACTGTACATGTACCAAATTACTCACCCTGTTTAATGAACTTTATCAATCAAACAATCTTTTTACTACTTTAATAGTAATAGTCAACAAATGCAAAAACAGCAAATAAGCAAATACCGGACTGGAAAAAATTAAATGGTGACATGCTTTAACATCAGTTGTAAGCTGTAACTAAATAGTTTTGTTCCTTACCTGTCCCATGTTGTAAAACTATTAAAACACAACCTGCCTGTGCATGTAATTTATTAAGACACAAAAGAACCTGCCTATCTGAATACATCATTAACATGTAACTGTGATAGAAGCATCTACTGTGTAAGTTGTTTTAAATGATCAAAACCTCCAATTAGGGACATTCTTTTCATCTTTTATGAAGCAGAGAGTTTAAAGTGGGGGTTGGAGGGGGGTCTCAGTTGACTGGTAAATTAGCTGGAAATTTCTATTGCTTTCTTTGGCAGAGGACCACTTCCTCTAGCAGTGTGTGTACTGTGTCCCAGGTGTGCTGTTCTCGACCTCAGAGCTCAGTATTAAAACACATGCGGCAGACCGCACTGGGCAACAGTCAGTAGCCACTTAAAACTTCACTCAGACTCATTGCTTTTTGGTTTTTCGTTCTGATTGTAGTCAGAGAGAATACCTCACAACAGTAAGCTGGCATTGTTAACACTAAGCTGCACTGATTGTGTAAAGTCTAAACTGAAATATTATCTTGAAAACGTAAACTTAAGTGTTCTTTTGATCCATCTTTTTTCTCACATTTCTGTCTCAGTTTTTTCTTTTGTTGTCTTCGTCATTATTATATCTTACTGTAGCTCTGTCACCTGTTACAATACCATTCATGATTATTAATTTGGGTGTTGTGACTCTAACCCTTGCACTTATCGTTATTGGTTTCTCCTAATGTGTGGTTAATCAATGAAGGTCCCTGTTATTTTCTGTATACTTTATGTGGCCAAGCTTTCGCTTTAGTTTCCAAAGTGAAAAGGAGCATAAACTAAACCTAAAATATGTACAGTGTGAAGGCCCACGTGTAGGTACTGTATGTCAGTGTGGCATCATTAGGCCTCACCAATTAAACATATAAATAAAAACTCCAAGTAGGTTTTAATGTTTTATGCAACTAATCAAAATTAAAGGTCTGATTAGATTTTCCCCTTTGGAAGGCCTGTGCTTTGGCTGAAGACATTTGTCTTCTGCAGTCAGAGATTTAGACACGAGACTATGGGCACTCCTCTTATTATTTTAAATCCACATTTCAGTTTTACACAGGAAACATTTATTGTCATGAACCTTGGTCTCTTAAAATCAATATTTGCCCTCCCTGTTGATGTTAATGTTCTCCACTGAAAATGAACCAAAAAGGGGCAGTCTGACAAAGAAAGTTATTCCAATAATATAGATCCCAAACATCATTTAAAATTATATAAAAGACAAACTAAGATGCGAGACATCTTCCATCTACTTGACATTTAACTTGTCTTATTCACTTTTAAAATATTGACTGCCTCACTTTAAATGTGTTAAACCTTTGTTATGGTAACAAAACTATATAGTTTAAAAAAAGACAATTGTTGTGGGAGCAGAAGAAGGAACCCAAACGCAGAGTAGCGGGGAAACTTCAGAAAGGGCACAAGTCCACAAAAATACAAGAACCAACAAAAATCACTGGGAGCACAGGAACTGGCAAACTCCGAGGACAAAAAAAACCAAAAGGTCCAAAGTGGCAAAAGTACAACACAGGTCCGGGGAAAAGGAATGCAAAAACAGGGAAAATGCACGGGGGAGGACTCACGGGGATTATCTGGCACAGGACGCGTCAACAAAACACACTGACATGACAGAGGCAAAAGGATCTGGCAAAGGACAAAGGGAACACAGGGGTTAAATACAAGAGGTGACGAGGTAACTGGGAACAGGTGAGACGTCAGGTGAATCACATTAGGGCGGGGCAGGACAATCAGACAGGCACAAAGCAAAGCTAGACAAGACTAGACAAGACAGGAAACCAGAATACCAAAACCAAACAGGAAGCAGAACAAACAGACACTTACCCGGGGAATCACAAGACAAACACAAGGAGGGCCAAGAGGGGGAAAATAATCCCAAACAAAGTCCCAAACCACAACAGACAATGGTAGTATCACTACCAGGTTAACTGCTTATTTTCCATATGTAGATGACTAATGAGCTTTGTGTGCAGGGTCATTTTCCATGTTGAGGGTTTAAATAGTTATATATTGTGTGGCATCTTGCTTTAAGGGTAAAATGTGTCTAGAATTGTTCATTGCCACTGTTCAGTGCATGCAAGTATGACAAACACGTCTAAACTTATCATTCAAATGAGGATTGGAGCGTACTTCAACAGAAAACGTAAACCTATGAGATAATTAAACCTTCGGTTTACCATAGAACCAATGGAGGTGTGGCTTTGGACACACCTGCTTTGTTTTGGAATCCCAAATTGTTTTTTGTCCCATCTCTCTTTGTCTGTTGTCAACTACCAAAACATGACAGACGTCCGTAATGTAGAACAGGCCAAGGCTCTCCCATTGGCGACCCTTCCAGGAATTCCCCTTGGAGCTTCCGTTCCTGTCGCTTGTTGTTGATGTGATAGGTAGAAAAAAAATGCCCGGGTACCACAAGCAAGCAGAGTTCTAGCTAATGAAGTGCTTTGGTTTTTGCATTAGGCTGCAGCAATAAAGAAGAGCTGGGGCTGCCTAAAGTTCTTATCTTTGGGTTTAAGGTCTGCTGTTGGCTCAGCCAACAGAAAGAGAATGGTGACACAAATTCCCTACTCGTACTCCCATGACGACAGTCTCTGTGCTTGCCATTAGGTGAACACTGCCTATTTCCTTCCCCACAAAACTGTGGAAGAAAAAGGTTGATGTGCTATTTTTACTTAAAGCCCGAGTAGAGCTTTGCAACAAAAGGGCAATATCTTTTAGTGACCCAGAGTCATTAAAAAGGAAGTGTGTGTGTGGTTGAGGAACACTTTATCACAGCTTATTCAGTGGTATGCGGGATGACCAGTAAACCAAGCCTTCAAACTGTAATGACATTCAGTGTTTGATTGCACAATGACCTCAGATGTCTGTAAAAGTGAGCCAGTGTGATGGCCACAGTCATACAGTGTAACCAGCCACCTTGTTGGCTGTACTACAGTGTAAGCACCTGCTATATTATTATCAAGGCATTTATTTAAAAAGCTGTCAAATTAGTGTACAGTAGAGTGTGAGATCACTTTTCTGGAAGTATTTGACTACAGCAAAGCTACATTTGAACTCTGCTTCATAAAGCTTACGTGTTAGAGGAACAGTTGCAGCCATTATCATGAGCATTAAGAAAAAACAGGTCCTGCGCAGCCTTTATGCTCTAATTAATCAGCGGAGACAGGCACAGCACAGTGTTGTAAATACTTCCACTGTCTCAGCTTTGATTTGAACCATGAAACAATTCAACAAAGACTCAATTTTCAGCAGGAGTTCCAAAACAATCTTTTTTGTTTAACTAACTCAACAACTCACCGCATATATGTCTACATTTTGACAAGTGAATGGAAATCCTATCATCTGGACCTAATAAAATCCCCCTTGGTGATGACAAGAGTGTGTTTTGAGGTCATTCAAGACTTTAAAAGGTGTACTCATAGAAATGTATTCACATGTTGATTTGAAAGCATGACAAGTAACAACATTCATTTCTCATTTACTAAAAAAAAGGGTTTTCTTAATAGGACTATATTGTTTCCATATTTGTTATCAAAATGGGATGTGGGCATGAGAGCTTATGTCCCAAGAAAGACCAAACACGAGAGACTAAATCAACAATGTTTTGCCGATATATATAAATGCCATTGAACATGTTATCGGCCAACTGCGACATCAAATCAACAGTAGTGCTCTATGCACAAGATTTTATGTAGACATACATTTGGGCAAACACAACTGGAAACACACTTTCTAAACAGACAAGTATTGAGTAGTTTAGTCTTGGAAGTAATGTGGTGTTGTCATAATACAAAATTTTCTTGGTTTACTAATAACATTGTATGTTGTAAACAGCTGTGACAGCTGATATATACAGTGTCTAAACAAATTATTATGAAATATAGGTAAGCCTGTTGTTTTACTAGGCAACGGGTTTACTCAAACTAAACCTTTCCCATCACACTAAACAAGTTAGATTTGAGAATGTGACATCATATGGAATGATGTGGAATGCCACTTTATTTGCAGGATCATTTGTTCCTTTGTTCCTTTTATATGCAGGATAATTTGTTGTTAAAAATACAACATTCTGTAATTGGCAAGAATTGTTAATATTCCCATCCCTTTACCATGCAAATTGAGAATTATTCATTCATATGATGCCTCTTTTCATGGCCAACCTCCAGTAGGGACACTGAGTCAAAATGGAGGAAAAATAAGTCGAGTAGTCAAGTGGACCAAAAGATGTAAAGCTCAGCCAGCAATGCCAACTGTCATTGCTGTCATTTTCTCTCAAGAATCCTGGAGGGGGTCCGGGAGTATGCCCATCTGGTCTTCAAGTGTTTTGTGGATCAGGAGGAGGCGTATGACTGGGTCCCCTGGGAGATACTGTGGGAGGTGCTGTGGGATTATAGGGTAAGAGGGGGCCTTCTCAAGCCTATCCAATCCCTGTGCGTCCAAAGCAAAAGCTGTGTCTGGGTTCTCGGCAGTAAATCGGACTCCAGGTGGGGGTTGGCATCTGCCAGGATTGCACTTTATCACCAATACTGTTTGTGATATTCATGGCCAGGACAGTAAGGCATAGCTGTGTTGGTGAGGGGTTGTAGTTCAATGGGCTGAGGATCTCTTTGCTGCTTTTTGCAAATGATGTGGTCCTGATGTCTGCAATTGCAGGTAACACAGCTAAATGAGATTTACCCTAAAATGCTAAAGGATTCATAATTGTGTGACCTATAGTGTACACTAGGGTTAGCAGCCATTTGTAAATCAGTTGGGACGAGCCCCTGATCATGTGAACTACTCCCTTTGTGTTGTTGGCATGTTGCATCCTCAAGCAATTGATTGATCAGGCATCCAACGTGATTCGGGCATTATAGTGGACTGACGGAGGGAACCAAACCTGATGCATCAGACATAAGAGACATCCAATAGATACCCTTGTCCAAAATGAGCTACCTCACATGTGGTATTCTACAGCACTATCTTTTTGGAGGGCATGAATATTCCTCTCTAATATTTATTTGTTCTATTTTTTTGCCTCTAACAGGCTTGCAAAGATCCTAAAATATTTTTTAATCTGTATTCTTGTTCCCATTACTGTGTCCTTCTTATGTGATACATTTATTTTCATATCTAATAGTATGATACCAGAATATATAAACAATGGATTTCACGTTGTCAACGATGCATCATGGAGGGCAAGACTGAGAAGAAAACCCCCAAAGTCATTACAAGAGCAAATCATGTCAAATTGGAAACGGAAACAAACAGAACTACAGTCTAATGGTCGGAGCTGATTGATGCAGTCCGTGAAAGTTAATTTAGGATAACATGTCAAGCACACAGCCCATGTTAAATTGCGAATATTGAGATATTGTGCTTGAGAAGTTAATACTTCCTAAAAACACACAAAAACAGAACTGTTGATATGAAGAACACCTTGTGAAAAAAGCACATATGAGTGAATGAGTGTACCTGGGTGCTGTTGACATCAGACTGTTGAAAAAGAGCAAACATTCTCAGTCATCTGCTGATGGATAATAAATTGACAGACAGTAAAATACAAGTGCTGCAACAATCTTCAACCCTTTTAATCTTCAACCCTCTGACCTCTTAATAGTAAAGCATTTCAAAGTATTGTGATAGTGTGATAGGGTACTTTGACATGAAATAAAGGCTCAATAATTACTTCCATACCCTTCTTTTTTTCTCAGTGTTGTCAGTAGGTGCATACACTCCAACACAGATGATTCAACATGGTTTCTTCAAAGTACCTCAGAATTCTATGTCACAATAGTATAGAGTCCTTTGAAGACCTTGCAAAGAGGCTCTCCAAACATTGCTCTGAATTGCAATCATTGCAAAACATTTGTTCCAGGTTCCATGATTTTCTCTTTAATTTGTGTAGTGTGGTGACCAGAACTCTCAAGTACCAAGAGTTCGGATTAAATTACAGGCCTGATAAATAAAGAGGAAAAGTCTGGCAGGGATCTTTTCTCACTAGATTATGGTAACTTCCTGGCTCTGTACTAGCAAGCCCTTTAAGATTGAAGGAAGATTACGAGCAAAACTGCACTCTCATAATGGTTGCTTAAGAGACTTGTCCTGAGTTAGCAGCTGACCCATTATTGCTTTGATGTCTTTGTAAGTGTGAGAGACTACTTCAGGATTGTTCAAAAGACACTTAATTTTTGTTTTGCTACTGACTCTGCACTTTCAGGCAATTAGTGTTCAACGGAGGAGAGGACTGCAGGGAGCTACAACTCAAAAACATGTACACTGCAAAGAGCTGCTCAGTGGGGAGAGGGACCACCATGTCTTTTGAAACCGACAAATATGGAATGTGTGTGACAACTGCTTAACTTTATGGCAGTGCAACATCTTTAGGTTAAAAGTCTTGACATTTTCATATGCATCATAATCACAAAACAAGGCAAATTAACCCATCTCCTTAGCACTGAGAGCCTGTAGACTTGCCCTAATTGAAATTCTGGTGTGGCATATTTACTGTCACTGAATGACCTTGCTGTATGTGTAACGCTACATCGTTTCTCTTTCTTTTTTTTCTCAAGATTTCTGTTTTTTTGTTGTTGTAGTTAAAAAAACATAAACTGACGCGCCAGATTGTTTGTAACACAGAACTCTCTGAGAAGCCATCATTGAAACCTGTTTGGAAAAGGGAAGGTGCTTAAAAAAATACCTGGCAGGTAATTGGATGAACCATCTGTCTGTCACGTCCACCGTTGTTGTTTTAAACGAACAGTTGCGGCCATCACACGCACCTAAACGACACCTGTAGTTGCGAGTAGCTCCTTCTAGCTGTTAGTTTAGAGACAAAAACATTACTTAAAGCCTGCTAATATGATCCCGCAATTCTTTTGTAATCTCAAAATATTGCAATGATCCAGCCGCCCTGCAGGGTAAAATCAAACCCATAGCAGCTGCCAGGAGGGAAATGAATACATCTATTGAAATAGAAAAGGCAGTGGACAATGATCTGTACAATGTCTTGAAAGTCAATTGACTAAGTGATTTTAGACATGACACATGGGAACTTTCCTCATCAAAGGCTGACAGCATACAAAACTTTTGATGACTTCAGCCATATAGTTGGAAGGCAATTTAGTAGCCACTGAGTAGCCCAACGATACGATTTTACCTAAAGATGTTACATAGCTGATGCAAAATGGCAACTATCCAATGTCCACCGGGATTCTCTTTTTGGCTCATTGAATGATTTGCTTGAAAGAGATAAGATGAGAGTATTATGATGTTTTCACACCAAACGCAAAGTTGACATTTTTCAACTTGGGCAATACATTTGCTTTCAGCTTTGAGATTCTCCTGCATAGCACTGAGTAAGCCGAATTCCATTCAGAAAACACACATTTGTTTGCGTGTTGTCAAAAATTAAAATGACGTGGCCTGCTTAGCAATATGGAATAGCAGTGGATTAAAGGCAATTAAACAGCAATACTGTTTTGTCAGTATGTGACATGTCTCTCTCCCTTTTCTGCTGCATTATGCCTATTTTTGTAGGCATCATAAGTCAAAAAGCCTGGTAGCCAACCTTTAGCACCAAAGTCTGCTGAACAGCTGGCATGCTCTCATTTGTTGGCCCAAACCCTGAAGTTGGAGGCTCAGTAAGTAGCTCTATCTTCCTTTAAAGAGTGTTTGTAAGTAATATCATTAGGCTAAACGACAGCAGATAATTAGGTACAATGCAGCTAATTGCTCCAATTACCTGATTTGAAAAACGATTGTCTCAAAGGGACATGCCAGTCTCTGGCTTTGGAACGAAACACAGCTGTCGGCGACTGTAGCTGTAGAAGAGATAGGCCTAATTACTGAGTAATTCACACAAATTAGTGTCTGTCTATTGCACATGCAGCAGTGAGAGGAGAGGAAATTTGGTAAAGCAGGGGATGACGTGTGAGAATCCAACCACGTAAATGCTAAAAAAAAATCCTTACAGTAGAGAAAAAAGGGACCGTCAAACATTTTCTTCCAACCTTAATGTACCTGGGGCAATGCTATGCATCACAAATACTTAGTTACAAAACACTTAATGATCACTCAGTTACAAATGCAAGTCATCCCGTCTGAGAGCTGTTTATGATTTAAGCAGTTGATGAGGGAAGGGATGGCATGATTTGCTTGTTTTTCACACTAAGATTTGGATATCTTTGGCTCACATTCTTCTCTGCCAAATACATTACAACTTACCCATACTTAAAAAGATGAATTATCATACAAATATAAAACAACTACACATTGTGCATGTAACTGATTATTTTTATGTAGCTGTTGTCTCAATCATAGTTACATTGGTGGTGAACCTTGTGACCTTACTACTAAAAAGTTAAATATCTTCAAACTCTAGTCCAACACTACCAAATCTCACGTGTGCTTTCATCTCTCTTGAATCAGCAGCAATAACTTCAGCCAAAAATGTATCATGTTTTTACCAAAACACTGTGAAACTGTGTCCCTTTTCTGTCATGAGCTTATCACCATGCCTATGGCAAAGTGAGATCAATGCATTTAAATGTGGCGTTTGGGGAATGGGCCTGCCTTTAATTCCTTTAAGGATGTGACCTCAGACACCAAAACATTGGGGGCATGTTGAGCCACTTACCACTAGGGAACTTCAGTAAGACCGGACTGTTAGAGGTGAGCACATTATTTGTGCTAATAGGAAAATTAGTGCTGATTCACTGAGACTTTCCAATGGACCCGTGCAATGATGACTCATTCGAAGGTGACTGCCTCTGTTTGCGTGATCTGTATGTGTGTTTGTGTGCCTGGGTGTTTGTTCCATTTTTGTGTTTAGTTGCCAGAAGTACAAAGGAAACATACAGACCGGTCTGTCCGTCATGCTTTTCTGCGTCATGTGTGTGATCCAAGAGCCTCATCAGGCCAAAGAGTCTTAGAATATCTTTGAGATCTGCAGGGATTACAGAACACAGTAATTTGTTCCATACAACCTTCGAAGTAGGACATTTTTCGTCAGGCTTCCAATCTGCCTTCACTTAATTCTCAGGTAGTGCTCCCTGTGGCTGCTATCCATTTGAATGCAAACAGGCTTTAAACAGGTCTGATATATCTGTGTGTGTGTGTGTGTGTGTGTGTGTGTGTGTTTGTGTGTGTGTGTGTGTGTGGGTGTGTGTGTTTGTGTGTGTGTGTCAATTATTCATCAAGCAAATATAGAGGCAATAGGGGATTATTTAAAATACATTTGGGATGATTATGTTTTTTATTTCTGTTAAAATACTTCTCTTTAATACTGTTATACATACATGTGTGTTTATACATAAATCTATGCATTAACTAAGACACTTCATATTTAGTCAAATTAATTTAAAATTTATTTCAATGAGTACTAGAGTAAGCAGTTTTTTTGGAAGTATTTTAACTACTGTAAATTTCAATTTGAAAGTTTTCTTTGAATGCTATTCTCAGTGTTCCACAATAAACACATGTTGTTTCTGTTATTGTTATCTGTTATATATATCAGTTTTAATGGTTTCAATTTTGTTTAATTAACAGTATTTTTTCCTGTCAGTTATGCAGTGGAAGGTTCTATGTTCCCCCCAGCTGCCGTTGCCATGGTGAAGAAGCCAGTCAGAGGTACAAATCAACTGATTCATACCGCATTGTCAATGCAACAGGGATTCAAACACCATGCCATTTTGGCAGAAATGATCTGAAGTTTACCCAGATTATGAAAGTGAATGGGTTTAAAATAATGCCTTTATTATAAGGCTACCACAAGCTTAATCTTTAGCTTTTGCTTGCTGTTAGCAGTGGACACAACAGCATTTTAGGCTTGGTTGATAGATATACATATATTATACACCACCCACTACCGGTCAAAAGTTTGGGGTCACTTAAAATTTCCATTGCACTCCATTATAGACAGAATACCAGCTGAGATCAGTTGCATTGTTTTTTTAACCAGGGCAGCAGTTTTCATTACATATGTGCTGACATAATTGCAAATAGGTTTGCCAGGTTTTTCTAGTTAGTTTTTTTAAAAGGATATCAGATTAGTAAAAATATGTGCCTTTGGATGTTGAATGAATGGTGTGGTGATAATGGGTAATGTAGATCCACTACCGTCCAAAGTTTGGGGTCACTTAAAAATTTCCATACCACTCCATTATAGACAGAATACCACTGATCTGAGTGGGGGGGGCTGATCTTTAATGCAATATCTACATTACCCATTATCACCAACCATTCATTCAATCATCCAAGCCAATTGACCTTCATCTGAATTCTTCTTCCAATTTCTAATACTTGCGCCAATAATTGTTGCCTCTCACCAAGCTGCTTGCCTAGGGTCCTGTAGCCCATCCCAGCCTTGTCACCTCTACATGCTTTGTATGTAGGAAAACATGCAAAATCAGCAGTGTATCAAATACTTGTTCTCTCCACTGCATGTAAAATATGTATATTATATATATATATATATATATATATATATATATATATATATATAAATATTGTGTGTGTATGTATATATATTATATCTAAATATTATATAGAACTAAGGGAGACTTGGCATACAGCCCGATCCGGTTGGGGAGAGTTCTAGCCCGGCCGGGCTGGAGCTCTCTTTACCTCGTCTCTCTTGGTTTTGTTGTAATAGTTTTAGACACTGGGGACTTATTTTGATACACTGAGCTCCTCTCTCCTCTATCTTTCCATCTTTTCATTTTGTGCATCCATGTCCCGAAATGCTTGTTACTAACCTAGCTCTGGGAGTCATTCCCCGGATCCTTATGTTCTTTTTCCCCAGCATGTTCCCTTGATCAGAGAGGCTCCAAATCAAGGTAGCAGCTATCGCCATGGTCACTCTTCATTCTAACCCAACCGGCCCGTCAGACACCGCCTACCAAGAGCCTGGGTCTGACCGAGGTTTCTGCCTAAAAGGAAGTTTTTCCTCGCCACTGTCGCGCTGTTGCTTGCTCTGAGGAACTAAACTGTTGGGTCCTTGTAAATTCTGGAGTGTGGTCTATCTGTAAAGTGTCTTGAGATAACTCTTGTTATGAATGATACTATATAAAATTGTGAATTGATGATATTATATATTTGTAGGTGCATACACATATATAAATACTAATATATATATATATATATATATATATATATATATATATATATAAGTATTTATATATGTGTATGCACCCAATTATACACACAGGTCAATGAGCACATATTGCAATCGTTAAAACACTCCTTTTCTACTTTTAAAAAAAATTATTGCTTTGAACCTTTTTTTGAACTGGATTATGTTTGGACATTGCTTTAGTTCTGTGCCCAGACCATTCCACAAGTTCCCACCTCTGAGTGTAATACACTGACTTTTTATCGTCATTCAAACAGCTAGAACCTTGAATTTAAACTTATCCCCTAATGATTACACATGGACAACTTTATGCCCATCCAAGCAGTAGAAGAACTCCAAAAGTCAACTGTCAATGTAAACTTGAATTTTACATCACACCACAACCCGTACCCCAATTTGTCTGCTAATGCGTTATTTCACAGAAAAAGACATTGTGTCTTAGCTGTGATTGTCATACTAGGTCCCATTAAATATAACTACATTTTCTAAATTAAGTAAAAAAATCTGTTACATTATTTAAGGAAATAAATAAAAGGTTGAATGAGTTTTCACAGAACCCCACTTTAACAGTGGTTTAAACTTTTAACAGTTTATTCTTTATTTACAACCTCAACAGCCATCATTGTAAAAGCAAACCTGCAAACACATTACTCTGCTTGTATGCTACTACAGTCTGACCAGTGTGATAACAGTTATTTCATTGGGCCCTGAGGTAGATTTGAATTAAAATATATTAAACTAGTGTGGCACATATGTGTAATCTATTTCCTTCACATATTGAATTTACACATATATGTGTTTCATTTATTCTCAGGTAACAGGTCTATTTTAAGGCTCAGTCATAATTACACCCAGGCTTTCCTTACATTTCTTGCCCTCTCTGACATTCAGCTCTTTATCATGAGAAAATGTTACCCAACTCATGTGGCAGAAAAAATGACAAAGAAAACTCAATTACAACAAATGTGTAGCTTAGATATGGATACTAACAGGTGATGACATGCCTAGGTGATGTCTAGATATTGGGTTCCTGCTGTGGAAACATGTGGGATTCAACCCCCAGGTTGACAGTTTGTAGGTAATATTTGATTTTTGTGGTCATGAATAGTTCCCTTTTTTAAAGGTCATCATGGCAGTCTTCTACTCACACTCAAAATGTATTTTAGATTCTTGCATGTCTTTGGGATATTGTGTATATAGGGAAACCCTTCATGGCTTTTTATTATTGATGCAGCTTTTGGAAAAGATTTGATTCCTAATAGTATGCCTGGATATCTGCCTTTAGTTATCCCATCACTGAAATAGCATCTAAGGAAGTAGCATTCTGAAAGCACCGGAGGGATTCCCTTGCCTCACTACACATTTCCAGCAGCCCTCCAAAATATACAACAACTGCTCTTTACTCATTATGGGCTCGGCAAGGGGTGCCTCCTTGTTGGATTTTCAACTTCTGGTGCCTGAAAACAACCCCTCCTTGCAACTCCTTCAAAACTTTTAAGGAATGGGAGAGTGTAGCTGCAGATCTGGTGGCATTTAAGAGGCTTCCATTTTTCTGTGTTTACATGTTCCAGTGGCACTAACTTCAGATACATGAAGGCTGGGGTGAAAAATAAAATAAGAAAAGACACACACTGCAGGTTGTTAAATGTTAGCATTCTTTCCAAGAACCTACATGCAATGTTTAGCCCTTACCTGCCATTTGTTTATAACAGTCAGCAGTTTAGTTAATTTAACAGGGGATTCCGTTTTTCCCCTGCAAATGGTTTCTGTTTAGCTGTGTTTTTTCTTTGGACAGTTGTAATTCAGTCCAGCAAGGGGTTGCCCATGATTTGCATGCAAGGAATTGAAATTTGCATGGAAATCAAATTGCCCAGAACTGAAGCCATAGTGTTTTCCTGTCATAGTAACGAAAAAAAAAAAGAAACCCATTAAATATAGTGTTTGAGCAAACTTATTGACCTTTCTGTGAGGATGTACAGGTCCACATAAAGATTTTCTGGCATAAAGCTTTATAGCGTTATCAAACAGGTTTGTAACACAAAACCACACCTGTGGGGGAGTCAGTATAGAATTTCCTATATTTCCTTGTCAGCAGTGAATAATACATACGTAATGGCTATCGAACTTGGCAGGCTTTGATAGATCTATCAGCAGGACTTGACTTGAGGTGATATGTGCAGTAGAGCCTGGTGGCTTTCAGACTCTGGGTTGCCATGTTGGATTTATCAGTTTGCTTCCTGCAAGCTGTGGACACCTCTTTGTATCCATCCCTGTCTTTAATGGGTAACAGTGGCATTGAGGAAATAATGAATCATGCTTTTAATTGATGTATTTTATGGAGGACTTCAGAAATGCATGCTTCTTTATTGGTGGCTGGTTGCAGCTCACGGAAATGGTTGTATCCTGATGCTGGCTGTCTGGTGAAATGTGTCAGTGGGTATGTGAGCTGACTTGTCTCTACAGATTTTGTTGAAATACAGAGGATACGGTCATTTTCAGGCTTGGGTAGCTTACTATAAGCGTGAGATATTTGAACCAAAGAAAGAATTGGCATGAGTTACTAGTTCCCCGTGATAAGTAGCTACATCAAAGCACCTTCCCCTTGGTGTGAAGTCTGTGGTGTTTTTTTAATTGATACCAGCACTTTCTTTCTTAATAACCCATCTGAGATTAGAAGCAGCCTTAATGGAATCCCCCGTTGGCTTCCAAGGGAAAGAATTTGTTGGGTCGAAATCTGTTTTTGATATGGGAAGACAAATAATCAGGTCATTAAGGGTAACCATAAAGTGTGTCGGAAATTTGAGCAAAACACATGGAAAAAGCTGATTGTTGTGAGACTGGAGGAGGCTGTGTGGCAAAGTAGCTCTTAAAACAAATGAAGCTTCTATAAATAGTGTGAGCCCGAACTACAGTAAAAAAGGGAAGACATTATCAAAAATCAATCTGCAAGAAAATAAAATAATAAAATAGACTTTCATATGTAGTTTCCATTGTGAGTAGGCTTATATTTTCATTTCAGGATTGGCAGACAACAGCATATGAAACTGTGTATATATTGTTTGCAGCAAAAGCACACATTAAATGTAATATCTATACTGCTTAATGTGTGATGCACCTTCACAACCTAGTTTTTCTTGGCAACCACTTGTAGTGCCTCAGGCTATTTTGGGGCCTTTTTTTACAAGACTGATTATGAGGCACAGTGTGACAGGGGTTTGGTTTCTCCAGCCTTTTGATAAGTCTATCTTTAAATTGCAGCATGGCAGGTCATGATAAAAACAAGACTGTCCTGGGTGTGAGGAGACTAGAGTGGAGGACAAAGCTTTCAGAGCCATGTGGTTGTTATCTGCTTGCTCCACTTCCTTGAGACTTGAGGGACCTTTTGTTAAGCAGCTTTCAACGCCAATATCTTTCCTAAAGGGATGGGTTGACCGAGAATTAGCACGTGTTGTGATGACGCACATAGGTGCTTCATTTGATTTGTTGCAGCTAATCTGTTTCTTTTTCTATAATTCCAATAAATCAGCAGTGGTTAGTTATTCCCATCCCTGATGGCACTGGATTTTGTAAATGGAAATAAGATTTTCTTTAAATGAAATATCAACCATGAGGAAAAAGTTGCCATTTGTCATTACAAAATGATTATTGCAACATACAGTGATTGTAGAGCTTTCACTAATTTTGCAGTCAGATCCACTACATTTTAGAAAAACCACATTCATACATTTACAGGAAAACACTTTCCAAAATGAATATGAAAAGCATTTTGGAGTTTTTCTCTGCAAAATCTTTAAACAACGACTGGATTTGGTGCCTGAAAACAACACCAACACATGCACATTATCAGGATACGATAGCATCAGGCATCTGCTAACTGAGTTACTGTATGGAACTTATTACCGTCTGAGACAAAGAGTTCCAGTGATTAACTGTGGATACTACAGCAGGTAGTAACAGCCAAGCAATCTGAATTTTTAAATAAACAGAACAGACTGTGCACTATAAACACACAGGAATATAACAAACACTTGACTTTTCTGCTCAGTGATCATTCATAATATCATAATGATAAAAAGAAAAGACTTGAAACTTTAAAAGTTATGTGACAGATTCGTGGAGAACTAGGAAAATCAGAGTAGAGGTTAGGAACAGGATGTGTTTTCCACTCCGTCAGCATTTATTACTGAGTGGCCACTGAGCAAGGCACTGTTAACTGCTTTAGATTTACTCAGTGGCTGACAATACACTATACAGCCCACATCCACATGCGCATGATTCTTGATTCCACACCATTGCAGCTTCTGACCACTGGTATAAACTTGCCAGGATAAATAAGGTTTTAGTGCACATGTATTGTGTTATTTTAGATAGTGGACTGCCTGTGATGTTATGTATTGTACCAAATTCATCACAAGATTTCCAAAGGGGACTTAAAATGCATTCCTTGATCCCCTAATCCCAGACATAACCACTAAATCTCTGGAATCAAGTAGTTTAATGCTAACCTATTTATTCCTCATGGGGAGGATTCTAACAGATCTTTATTAAACTAATAATAGTCAGACACCAATTCATTATGGATACTTTAAGCCTGCTTAGCTTTTCCAGCAGTGAAGGAGGTGAGCACACTCAAAGCTGTTAATATTTATTTTCTAAAACATTTAAATGAGATCAAGATTAATTTACTTTTAAGAAATGTTTTCTCCCATTGTGGCATTTGCCACTTTCCAAAGCAAAACCATTGTACCTTTAAAACCCTGGCACATTTCTAGTCATGATTTTAACAGTGAGCTGCCTGTTGTGCCAATGCACACGAGGCGACTATTTACAGTGGTGTTTCCCAGAGAGCCTGTACTACTGCCGGGGCACTTGTTTTGTTTTTGTTCTGGGTTTTGGAAAGAATGTGTTTCCAACATAGATGAACCATGCCAAAGACGCCTTGATGATGCCTTGTCCTCCACAACCACTCCCAGATGCTAAGCAAGTTTTACGAATACACTTTCCTCATTATTTGGGGCTTTACTTGTTTGGCATTGTGCTGGCTATGTTCACCAAAGCACAGAAATTACTAGGTTTTTATTAAAAAATGTGGGAAAGTCAAAACCTTCAGATATGGGCTCTACTTCAAAGTTTGTGAGCAGAACAATGTCATGGTAGAGCGTATGTGAAATGAGTGATGCCAGTAAGGGAAAGAAAAACAGATGCACATCAGGAGCACTACATAATAGGTAATAATAGTCATATAATTTATTTTCAGTGTTTCCTGTTGAAGATAAAATGCAACTTAATTTCTGATTTTGAGGCTGGCTAATATACCCCACAATGCCTTCCTTTCCCATGCATGTAATTAAATTTATAGTTAAATATATACAAAGTCAAAAGTTGAGAATTATTTCTTTTAAAGCTCATCCCACCCTCCCCCTTTGTAAACAACATAGCTTAATCCCTTTACACTGTTTCTTCCGTGATATAGATAGCAACAAGCTGCACCTCGGGTGGGTGCTCAATTTTTTCGTGATCAAATGTTTTCATTTTTATTCTACAAATTAAAAAAAATCACAAACAAACCACAGGTGAACACTGGAACATAAAAAATTGTGCCCCAGGGCCAAAACATGCAGAGAGGAAAGACGGGAGGGGGGGAAACACAAAAAGAACGCAACAGAAAAAGTGACGTCCACAGCTTAAAAATAATACATGCAGAAACAGACATACAGAAATGCATTCATAAACAGACACACACACGCACACACACACACACACACACACACACACACACACACACACACACACACACACACACACACACACACACACACACACACACACACACACACACACACACACACATACACAGACAGACACTAGACAGGTGACCAATCACACATGCAAACAGAAGCAAACAGAAGTAAAGAATGTAACACAAATTCACTGCGTAGAAAACTCAGCATCGCTGAAACAAGTGTCCAAAGTCTGTCCTGGGGCTCCATTAATGTGAGCCATAGTTTCATGTACAGTATACAACATCCAAAAAAGAAAGGATCCTTGTACAAACAGCTAAGTCATGAGGCGGCTTCCAATGGGTTGCAATCATCCTCTTAGCAGCTGTAAGACCAGCAAACAGCTTTAGAGACCTGGAAGGCTGACAAGTCATTCAGAACCAAAACACTGACAGTAACAGGCACAGTAACATGAAACAAGGTGGAAATTTTGGATGCAATATTGTTCCAGAACTGGCCAACAGGAAAACACTCCCTGAACGTGTGAAGATATGTACCTTGTGATTTTATTGGGCAGAAAGTGCATAAAGGACCGTTAATTATTTTCATGTGGTTCATTATCACGGGGGTGATATGTGTCCTATGAAGGAAAGTGTAGTAAATCTGCTGATTGTCTGGATTGTGAGATACTTCTGGGATTTTAGACATGCCAGTCAACATCAACACTCACGCCTGGGCAGGCGCGTACCCAGATCCTCTCAATAGGAAGGGAAGAGGGTCAGATATCACTAAGAACTGAGAAAGCTTCAATACCATACCCTAGTGTTTAGGCAGCACAGTAAATAACTTCCAAATAGTATGGATGGACAAAGGCCTCTGCCTGCAAACACCGTATGCCTTGAGTGCTGACCTCAACTTAAGGTAAAACAAAAAAGAAGAATGTGGTAGAAGGAATGCATTTTGTAAGTCAGAGAAGGGTAACCCAACCTCAAAAACCCAACCTAAAAATGTCTTTCAGACAATGAACTCCCCTTTGTTCCCACTTTGGAGCTGTTATTGGCCTCCCACAAATCAGGAGTGCTGTGTTGTTGAATAATGGGGAAAATGTCTGCCATTTACAAGCTATATGGCAGTATGTTTCAGCTAATCTCCAAATTTTGATAATGGGGCCAAAGCGTAGCTGACACTGTTTATTAGAAACATTGGCAAAAAGAACGTCATGGAGTGACCAAGGCTCTGTTATAGCACTTTCTAACTTACGCCAACAAACAGACACATTTGGACTAAACCAAGTGAGAAAGGGTTCTTAACACAAAGCACCAGAAATTTTAAGTTGGGAACTGAAAGCCCACCATCCTCTCTCCTTCTCTGTAGAGAAGACATCTTAAGTCACGGCCGCTTGCCTTTCCAGACAAAATTTAGATACTGCTGATTGTAATTTTCGCCAATAGCCTGCAGGAGGGGAGATAGGTAGCATAGAGCTCACAAAATTAATCCTGGCTAGAACATTCATTTTAATCACAGAGACACAGGCCTGAATTGACATGGGTAGACCCATCCATCTTTTCATATCTTTCAAGATGCTGTTCAGAATAGTTAAGCTTAACAATCTGGTTTAAGTAAGGGAAAACCTCAATGCCTAAATATTTAAACTGCTTAACAATGAGGATGTCAGAAGAGATGGTTGAATCATTTAAATGATGCAGTGCAGACTTTGGCCAGTACATTTTAAAGCCTGATAAGCTTCCATACTCCTCACATAATGATAGAAGAGATTTTCTAAAAAAGACATCCTCTGCAAATAAAGAGAGGTGATACTGTGTGTTACGAATGCACATTGGTGACACCATAATCGATTGGTGGATGGCTTGAGATATCGGCTCTAGAGAAATGACAAATAGTGCTGGACTCAACGGGCAATCTTATTGGGAGGATCTAGAAACTGGAAATAGAGAGGAGGAGGTGCGTCCGGTTAAGACTCGGACTGAGGGATTAGAATACAAAGACATTGGGGTCTTACTCTCCTCTGCATTATCCACAGTGTGGAGAAGGCGTCTAACGTTATCTGCTGTTAGTCTCATTTTCATGAATCCTGCTTGGTCAGAGTTCACAAATTTTGCCATATGAGACTCCAAACGATGGGCTAGGAGCTTATGTCAGTGTTAAGCAGGCTCAGAGCAGATAGCTAGAACACTTTGTAGGATCCTTATCCTTTTTCAAGAGTAACGGAATTAAGGCTGTGTTAACATCCCTTAAGAATTCAACTTTTTCAACAGAGAAGTTAATCACGTCAAGAAGGAAAGGGCCCAACTGATCCTTAAAAGGTGCATTGAATTCATGGGGAATCCCAACAAAGCCCGGTGAATTTCCTTTTTGCATCTTCTGTACTACCCATCTCAGTTCTTAAATAGTGATCAATTTGTCCAAGCTAGCTGATTCCTCTGCTGATAATTGAAGCAAGTCAAGCTGATTCAACCAGCTGTCACAGTAGGATTTATCCAAGTTAACCACAGATTCATACAGATTGGAATAAAATGTGTGAAAGGATTTATGTATTTGGACAGAGTCAGTTCTATTATTACCATCTAAAGATGTAATAGCAGGAATATCTGCAAAATAATCACTGGATCTTAATTTCATAGCGAGAAAGTGACTAGGTCTAGCACCCACAAAGTGATAGCGCTGTCTTGCTCTGTGGATTAGAAATTCAGAGTTCTGTTTGAAAATGTTGTTTATTTCTTTCTTGACTAAAGATCATTCTAAAGCTATCCGGTCAGTAAAATTAGTTTGTAACAGTGAGTCTAATCTGGGGAACACAGCTTCAGTGAAATAGCTTTGTGTGCATTAGAGAAGAATAGTATGATATTGCTCCTAGTATGATAGTGCTCCACACAGCATTGACATCTGCATCACCAATAAAAGAACATTCCGTTAACTAAGCATTAAGCATTTGATTAGTGAGTGTATTAAAGAACTTGCCATCAAAAACTTTTGGCGCATAAGATGACACAAATGCAATTTTTCTGGGATCAAATTCTGTTGTGGAAATCACAATCCTGCCTGAATCATCTGATCAAGAGGATGACACTTTAAGTGGGGAGAATCCATTTGACAACAATGGATACGCCTTTTGTTTTTGAGCTCTCTGAGGAGGATGCAATTGTATGAAAGAATCTATTGGCTGAACGGCCGGTATCCACCTGTAGCAAATGTGTCTCTTGTTATAATGCAATGTCAATATTTCTCTTTTTTAGTAAGCCCAGAGTTCTGGCTTGCTTATGAGGAGCATTCAGTCAGCCACAATTCAAAACTAAAAGTGAAAGATCACCCATTATCAAAAAATCTGCGTTCTAAATTAAAGTATATGTGGATATTGATACTGCCTTTCTTTTCGTCAAATCATAACAACAGTGCATCCAACGTTAAGTCCCTCAATACACAAAACATTTAAAACACAGAAAAACAGATGAGACAGTGACACAAAAGGGTGAGAAGGGAGGAAAACATAGCCAGAGAAGCTAACACTCAAAGTAGGTCTGTGATCAAGATTGGATATGGGGCAGCAAAAGAGAACTCTAGCCCATAATTACCAGGTTGCATGGTTAAAGTGACGTCAAAATAAACACATTTTTTGTAAACAGAAACAAGAAACAAAAAACACAAAACAGCACATTTGAAAGGAAACTTTAGCCTAACAGTGGCCCAGCTAACCTATGGCGAGTTGGCCACATTAATAATAATAAACAATAATAAAACAACTATTTGACAAAGTAGGCCAGGAGCTACACCTTAAGCCGTCATCTCTCTCCAGCTGATCACGTGACTCCTTGGGTTGGTGCTCACTTAATGACGTAACCCTTTAAGAGCATGGTTCTGCTGATCCTCCACACTCAAGTGGGATATCCAAGCCCCATACCTGTGGGATTTGGTGTAAAAGGAGAAGTGTTTCTTTGCATGCACCATTAATTTGCACTGTAGGAAACACTGCAGTAATTTGTAACGTTTGTAGTTGTTCATTGTCAAAATCTTTGTTGCCCATTCACAAAGTCCACCATCTTCAATTTCAAGTATTCCTATTGGCTTGCAATTTTACATTTGCACTTGCATGAACTGGGGTAGACTCTCCATAATAGTGTACCATTTTGAAATACGTTAGCCTGTAACGTTTAGACTCACAGCTGCTGTTAATGGGTATCGTCGCTTCCCGGCCCAAGCGAGCTTGAAGAAGGAAACACGGAGGACCACACGTATTCACAAACCAAATTTCTTGTTCTTCAACCAGAAAAAGAAAACGGATAGTGAAAAGAGCAAGAGATTGCCGTCATCAGAAAAAAGCAAACATTGGCGCTATCCCAACTATAAATCACCTCACAGTCAAACAGCACAAACAGTACCTATGTGTGTCCTTTGACTTTCTAAAAAAACAGATTTTGACACACAGCTTACGTCAACTACCCAATTATTCTTTGATTTATTTCAGTTAATTACATACAACCACATTCTGTGCAGAAATGGAAAAGGATTTTCATGTGAATATTATGAATGTATTTGAAATGTCTGTGATGGTAAAATGAGAAAACATAAGGTTTTATTGTGTGCACAAAAAAATAAAATGCTGTGCATTTCTGCCATTTAAAAGCTATCTTTGAGATCAGTTGGTCAAGTTGGAGTCATTCAGCTCAAGCAGTCTGCACCATGACCCAGATCATTACACTTTTTAATCTCACCCCCAAACACAGCGGCACAATGTCTCCTGACTTGTACTATAAGACTTTCCCAACAAACGGGTGATTAGCATCGGAGGGGAAATAAATGGTGGGCCCGATTCGGAACCAGTGCCGCTGCCTTATGGGGAAGATTACTGGCAGGTGGGGCCAATTGGCGAACAATGGCCCAGTCCAGGGTTTGAAGGGCAGATGATTGCTGACAGATGGAAGTCTCACAGTCCAAGAAGAAAGCAATCAGGTGGGAGAGGAGGACAGAAATGTGGGGGGTCGATGAGAGGAGGGCAGCCCCATTGCTACCAGGCGGATGAAAGTCCGGCATGATGTCAGCCTGACTCAGCGTACACATCCACACTTATTGTGTCCTTAAGCTAGGCTGATGTAATGCCCCCCACCCGAATGATGGACAGGGTTATGTTTTGTTGTGGAAGGGGTGGAAGGGTCACAAGGAGTAACTGAACCAGATAACTGTAGACGGGCGCCACCAGAAGCTGCCCAGCTTAAAGACTAAGCAGGCCATCAGGTGAAGCCATCTTTTAGAGCTTCATTCTGTACACGGGCTTCAATAAAAGTCAACATTTTCTTGCTGTTTTTATTTACTTTGATTATTGTTGTTTCTCATATATTTACTTTTGCCACTGCTAATGCTAACCTACAAAAAGGGCCACATCAGTAAAGGTTACTTCATCTGATTGTTGCTGTGGAACACAAAATTGATCAACGTCAGGTTTGATGATGGCTTATTTTTTCAGTCAGTCAGTATTATTTACTTCTGATAACCTGCAGGTGCAGAACAATTTGTAAATGAAATGGAAATGTTTGCACACATTTGATTTATTAATTGACTTAGTTATTCAGTACATACAAATGCCCTGCCATATTTCTTCCTATAATTTCATTCTATCATAGTAAAAAAAACACATTATAAACCATCATGAAAAATCCAAACACTCCAGGGCAACCAAATACGTTAATGTGTCACATAGAAAAACGTCTGATATTTGAATGAAAAAAAATAAAGGGAATTTTATTGCATCATCAGTCTTAAAAGTTTAGTCTGAATGATAATTCTGTTCTATTCTTGATTTTGTTATTGCCACTGTTGAATGATTTTCAAAAAAGGAAGTGTGTCAAATGTCATTTTGACTTTACAGAATAATTACACACACTCTGTCAGCCTGTTTGCAACAACCACACACCTTTAGTAAAATGATTGCTGGCCTATGTGACTTAGGAAGGAGTGGGTTACTATGTGTGTCTTCTGATGAAGTCTCCATATAAGTAGTCTATATCCACGACGATCAACTTTCAGAATTGTTCAGATGCCACCGGAAAGTCGCTGGATGTCTTTCATTTTGGCCGGATGTCAAGTACCCTACTCTTTCTTTGTGTTGGTATTTTAAACTCCGGCCAATTCATGAGGAATATGGTTAACTGCTCCTCAGATCTCTGCAGGGTAAACAGAGACAGCTAGACTATCTGTCCAATCTAACAACCTTTCAATGTACATGTTCCATCAAAACAAGTTCCATCCTGAGCCTATTTTACAGAGGCGCCACCCAAGATGATTGTGATTGGTTTACAGAAAATGCCAATAAACCAGAGCATATTTTTATCCCAGACCCTCCTCCGCAGCGCTGTGAAGGAAGTTCTGGCAATGCAAGAATACCATATAAGTGACTTCAGAATCATGTCATCTCCAAAGAGGAATTATGATTATGAATAGTTTTTTTCAAACAACATACTGAAGAAAAAGATTACAGGAGCCATATTGAAATTCCAAATGCTACATGGCAACAGTGAGGCTTTTCTTTCTTTTTATACCATAAAATACTGAAATTGAACTACAGAGACTTGTTTATAAACCAATTCTGACATCAGAGAAGAACTTCACTCACTGTCAATGCGCAGCCAACAATGACAGAATCAAGGACTTCTAGAAAACAACATAGAAGAAAATGCAATTATAGATTGAGATGCAACTATAATTAAACATTTCCATGGGTGTGGTGGTACACCTGGAAGGCCTCCCGAGTGGAAGTAACACTGAGAGCTTCATCAGTTTGGCGCCATAATGATTTTAACACTGAGCTTTATTCCGGCTGTTACCATAGCAGAGTCTGGATCCATACAGCTGGCAATTACTTTGGAGACAGAGACAGACCAGAATAGACAGAGTGAGACAGGCAGTAAGAGAGTAAGATAGTTACATCGAGAATGAGAGACAAAGAAGAGAGAGACAGAGAGACAGAAACACACGCACATGTGCACACGCACACACGCACAGTGAGTACAACCAACCTTCAGGTGTTAAAATATAGATTACTGCCAGGGGGGGCCCTATTCAAGAAGAAGTTATTTTAACTCACGGACACCAATATTAAATTAACATGTTGTGTATGTAATTCACAAGCAACTGAGGTACAGTCAACCAAAGGGAGCATCAATATATGACTTCACTGTATTGAGGCAGATCCTAAACCATCTGGCTCGGCTGGAAAACACTTTGGGTCAACTTCTGTTGTTTCAAATGTAATATATAAATAAAGATGACTTAACTTTTTCTATTCAATTTGAAAATGATGGAGATGTCCAGCTAAATTCTTCTGATTAAAAAGTTTAAAAATAAACTAGAAACCCTTTATTTCAAGGTTATTTTATTAGCTTATTCCAGCTCACTGACCAGCTGAGTGATAGCAACACTGTCCATTTTTTTTTATTATTTTGAAGTTACAACACTATTCATATCTCTCCATAATGGGTGCAGATAGACAATATCATAAACATAACATACAAAGTAAAAAACAATAAAACTGACAACACAGTGTTAAACCTGCTTGATTTAAAATTATTTATTTCATTTTTGCTGTCTTATTTTGCACCATTCTGCTCTGTTGCCTGTGATACAATGACCAGATGACTTTTTTTTTCACACAGATATTCCAGCAAAAACATCTGCTGTGATTTTTAGCTCTTCTCAATCAGACAAACATCGACCCATTGCCCAAATTACCCTGCTGCTCATTCTCCCATGATGCTACTCTGGTCTTTTATGCAATTAAAAATTCCAATATAATGACCACCAAGAATTTAACACCAAAAATGTATTTGCGCTTGTGTCACAGCGAGGTTACAAAAATAGTGACATATAGTGAAGTATAACCCACTTCCCTCCATCATTTCCTTCGGCGCCACCACTTTCATTTATCAAAAGACCAGAAGAACAGCAATAAGTTCAAAGATAGACATACATTTATTTTTAGAACATGATTATGGCAGTTGCTACACATTTTTCCACCAAGCAAAGAGGTCTGCACTTTGCAAAATGTTTCTTTTTCTTTGCGCAAAAATGGGACCATATCCCAAACTGTCTTGCACAGGACTCGCTTGCCCTGCTGTTCTGTAGCTGAGCAACATGCAAACACACAAAGCTTCATTTGTAAAGCAGACGCCCCGGTTATATGATACCCATCCACTTTAGTCATGGTCTGTGTTCCTAGTTTTCTTATCCATGGCAGCAGGGCAAAAATGGAAAGTATGGATTAAGTTAAATTAAATTTTTGGGCTTTTCTGTACCCAAAATAACGTTCAGTCATTGTGCCACTATATATTTTTAGCATCTGAACACTTTCAAATTAAAAACCACCTTTTTTCAGCTTAAATCTAACACATTTATATATGCTATAGAGTTGTGTCAACACTGTTCAGAATCTTCAAGCCTGATGTAATTCCTGAATGTGATTGGTTGAGAAAAGTGTTTATTCACTAGTCTAAATGAATGTGCTACATGATTTGAGCATCTCATGTGCATGTGTGAATAACTAAAGGGTTTTTGTTTTTTATACTCAGTGCTAATCTTCTCCTTCAATCAGCTATCAATCAAACACTCCCAGCAGTACCATGACACCATTTCTTCTTTTGGAAGATGACAAGCCATGAAAATTGCTTTTTGCTACAACAGAAAAAAGAAACAATTGCCCCTATAGGCCTCCAAAACCAAGACCAGCTTTGATCGACTAGTGCACTCATTGCAGGCTAAATAACTAACATGTAAAATAAATAATAATTATGACGGTACACATCATTATTACATTACGTCCAGTAAATGTCAGGATGTCGGTAGGTTGTGCACATTATCCAACATGCCATGCACTTGCAGTGCCGTTTTATCTTTTGAGAAAAGGAAACATTACCTCAGCCATTCACCAGGAATAATACAGACTCTGGTCAGTTGTTTACATTTGATTTTTCACTGAAAATGTGAAGAAAAGAAAGAGATTGTGGTTTAAAAAAAGTGGAAGGGGGCTCACATGAACTAATATTTCAGTAAATGTAAAATCAGCTGGGTTTATTTTAAAGCAGCCCTCTATTTTTATAGTAATTTGTGCTGCTCATTTCATGTTAGTCTTGGACCTGCTTGGTGAGAAGCTGCGTTAGATTAGCCATCTGCACAGTGTAAACACAGACCTATTCTGCTAAGAAAAGAAGTGCAGGGATAAGATTATGTTAGTGCTATCTTGTTAAAGTCACATGTAGAATCAGTGGCATTACTTTGCTTTATATTCACACATCACATGGAACCATGTCAATGAGAGAGCCAATTGACTCAGGCATATCTACGCACAGCCGGGCCTGGCCACATCAAATCAGCGTGAGGGTTCCCTGCTCAGAGAGAAGCTGAACCTGATGAGCACATGGCAAGGGCGTTGTCCATTAAAGAAAACCCCTGAGTTTTCTCAGAGCTTTCTGGGTTTTTAGAGCTGCTTTTTAGGTGGTCCTGCGGAAAATCAGGCACCGGAGGGCTCTCAGGGTCTGTACAGTGTTGAACTTTTTTCCCCAGTGTAAAGACTAAATGTTATTTTTCTCTCCTTTCTCTCCCTCAGTATTCAACGTGTTTTCCTTCGCAGTTGCAGAGAGTTAATGAGACATCAAAGACCAATGAGCCACAGCTGTGATTTGGTGAAATCAGTGGACTGCTTGTGCTGGTGGTGCTAGCGTTGGGTGCATGTAAGTGTTGAGTTTGTGGGCATGGTAAAATGAGAAAGTCCTCGTGGTTTCACTTAAACACTTTTGCTGTGATGTAATACAAAGCTGGAGTAGTATGAGATTAGTTTTATACTGCTGAGTATCTTGCATGGAGGCAGCAGGTTCCCAACCAAACATGAAATTAAGGTACAAATGTACAGAAATGTGTGACTGGCTGACAGGGTAACCATAAGTTCAAAGAAAATTACAGACTTCATTTTTTCCCATTTGCATTGTGAAAGTAGCCTTGAGCATGACACTGGCTAACTACCACTGGATAAGACCATCAGAAGGCCTGAGTACAAAATAATATGATAACATGCAACAAGATGAGACGGTTATGTAATGTGAGATGGAAGAGCAGCCCCGAAAAATCTCTTCATTTCCTCTTTTCTTCCTCTAACACTTGGGAATCTTTGAAGTCCGTCTTGCTGACACAACGTCCTTTCCAGCCAGGAAAGGAAGGATTTTCATTGTTTCTCAGCTCATATGTAAAGTATAATGTCTGTGACTGAGGTTATTGTTTTAATTACATTTTTTATTCTGACCCATATTTTGCAATTACATAACAAAACACCTATATAACTGATTTATACTATGAAAACGACAAATTGGTATTCATACTTATACGAGAATAGTTTGGATAGATGATATACAAAAGGCGTTAAGTTCAATGTTAGGTCAAATGGAAATATTATTGTCATAATATCAGTGGATAGGGAAATGATGCAGCTAGTACCCAGATAGAGTACCACAAACTATGTTTCAATTTGTATTTTAGTGTTCAATGAAAACAACAGACAGATTATTTTATTTAGAGAAATTAAAGAACTAATCCTGCGTTTTTAACTAAATAAACCATTTAAAAAACCCATTGGGTAATCTAAAATAAAAAAAGCACTGTTACAAAACTCATAAGAAGTTGCTGAAAAGTTAATGATTAATGGTTTTCACAGGACAGTTACTAATTTTAAATTTGGGAACCTTCAGAGTCACAAACCCCAGCCCAATTGCAAGCTAATCCTGTGAAGGGTTTCATCAGTTGACTTATGAGTTCATAAATTAACAAGGAGTACCTGAATGCAGCATTTCTTATTGTCTCTGTGAGGCTAGACCAACACCCAATTTCTGGGCGGAGGTGCAGGTTCTGCCTGGTGCAGTCACAGGTTCTTTAAGATTCAAGTTTAACACTGTCAGAATTATTTATGTCAAACAGACACAGAGGAACGCTGAGCTATAATGCACAAGCATGTGAAGGCATTCATTAATACTCACATCACGAGGACAAGGAACTTGATAAGAACAGGATACACCTCTGTCATTTTACATTACAAGCTAGTCTTGTTTAGTATTATGTAATTTTGCATCATAAATATACAATATCTGTGAAAAGTTTGGCGTCACTTACAAATTTCCATACTATGCCATTATAGACAGAATACTAGCTGATCTAAGTGGGTAGCTGCTATTTAATGCAAAAATCTACATTTCCCATTGTCAGCAACCAATCATCCATTGTTCCAAAGACACATTATGTTTACTAATCTGATATCAATTTTAGAAATCTAACTAAAAAAACATTGGAGAACCCTTTTGCAATTATGCAAGCACATAATATAATCTGAAAACTGCTGCCCTGGCTAAAAAAACAAACAAACATTGCAACTGATCTCAGCTGGTATTCTGTCTATAATGCAATGGAAATACCTAAGTGACCCCAAACCTTTAACTTCCACCTGTTCCCCTGTGAGCTCCTTCTATGTTTACTGAATATAAATGTTCTATTTTGTAAGTAGCCTCAGAGTATTTCTAATGTTTAATATGTTGAAACAACCCCACCAGTGATCACTGTACTTGATATCGCAATGAGAGGACATCCAATCACATGTTGGCTTGGTGATACAAACAGAGGGGATGCTTTTACTTGCACAGTAGAAAACTCTTTTTCTTTTCTTTTGTGGGTGCTGGGTAGCAACCCGGAGGTTGGGTATTTGTGTACTGTTTGTATATTTGTGCTGTGATGATCTCACGGGAGGAAACTGAGTAATTATCATTGCAAGGTTGAATAATAATGCGTTTTGCCCCATATTTAATGTTACATAGTGACTGATAAAATAAATTACAGCACAGCATTTGTTTTAAAGATTATGCTGCAGATGATCTAAGCCTTTAGTTTACAGAATGACTTCAGTCATCATCGGTTTAACAGACTAAATCCTTTAGTTATTTACTTTGGGGTAACGTCAAACACAGAGCAGCCCACCTACACTCATTTTTAAAATCCAAATAGCGAAAATAAAAATGAAATTGCAGATATCCCAAATTAGTTGACTTTACTAGAAATTTGGGAATTCCTCATGGGGGGTGACAGAAACTACATCTGCGTGTAAGCCTCTCAGTTAGTTTTTGCTTCCCAGAATCCATCAGTCCCCCCCAAGGTTCTTGGTCATGGTACAACAATAAATGTAGATAAACATGAACACTAAATCAACCATACAAGACTTAAACCCATGTAACATGAATGCACACCCAAAACATTAACAGAACATTGTTAAAACACGCTTAACCAGGACAGAAACCGTTCAGAACACAGTTTTTTCCCATGAGGCTTTGCATCGCTTCAGTGCAGCAACAGTTCAAATGACCCCGGCCCTCCCATACAGAAACTTAACATCCTTGGTTATCTCTGCTTCATATGATCTGTGCCCTGCATAGTTAAGCTGATTATTGCAAACAACTAATGGGATTTAGTAATTAATGTGAAAGACTAATTAGTGACCACTAAAAAGTTGAATTATAACCAAATCTGGGTTTACAGTGTATCTTTTAAATATTATGCAAATAAGGACAAATAATATTCAAAGCATGTAGTATTTCCACAGCTTTTGAGCTCTGAGGTGATAGGGTTACTTTATCAACATCATATTAATCAACATATAAACATGCACCAGATTATGAAACTATATTTTTAATGTCAGTATCTAATACTTCCTTCCTTGCCAAAGAGGCCAATTATGCACAAATGGCTTATTTCCATCTTTCGGTGTCTCCCCCATAATGGTTTTTCCTACATTTTCGGCCCCATTATATTTGCCTACTGTGAATGATCTATCCCCTCCTGAGGGATTTACATCTGATCACAATCCATTGATGACTCTATTTATCCCCACTGTGTCTCACCAAAGCAAATGGAACCTAAATACACACAACAGCAGGGAAGTCCTCAGTGGGAGCGAAGAAAAGGAGGGCAATAAGAAATGAAAAGAGAAAAGGATGGAAGGATGGTGTCACATAGCCAGGGGACCCATGGAGATGCTTTCTTCCACCATAGAAGCTTAATAATGACCTCAGATGGTTCTTTTAATCACTAAATTACAGCCATTAACTTTAGATTATTCATCATCATCCCTTTCACTGAGAGAGAGAGAGAGAGAGAGAGACCATTTTGTCTAAAGACTAGCAGAATGTTCTCTCATGGTTGATGAAATCCTAGTGTTTCAATTGTTGTTTTTTTAAGTTCATAATGTCTTTGCATTTATTGTTTTTAGTTTTATTCCCTTTATTTAGTTTCAGGCCTCTTATGACTTTCAGAGAGAGTTTTTTTCCTTTTCCTTGTGCTTTTTTGACAATTAGCAGCACTTCATGTAGGTCCACCCATTGAAATACATGCCTTACCCGAACTATTTTTATAATTTTATTTATTTTTTGGTCTCTTGTTTAAACATTAATTTCTTGCATTATGGCTTTAAACAATCCCAAGTTTTCCACTGTTATTTCCGTTATTCTTGGCTGCCAGCATTACCATTTAAAATCTGGTTTTACTTCAACCCATGACCAGTTAAGAATGACCACATCACATCTGTAGCCAGGGTGATGTAGGTAATCTCTTATTTAAAATGAGTCAGTACATACACCTTTATCATGCAGATTCATCAAGCTCCTGCTCTCCATTCCTCGCAGGATGGTACCTGAATGAATCTAGCCATGACTTTCTGGAAGAAGGCTATACAGAATGTGTGCCTTCATCCAGGTGGCCCAGATAGCACTCTACTTCAAAAAAAGGCCTTTGTAGCATGGCGGGAGACGAAATGGTGGCAAAATGCGAATCACTTACCGCCATGTGGCTGTTGGTGTAAGATCTGAGAGTTACTGCTTCTGCTCAGCATTCAGTTATGTATGCTCAAGTGCTGGATTAAAGCAATAGCACAATCAAAGAGAAAATTGTTTAAGAACAAAAAATCTGTGCTGGATATGATGGAGATTGGCATTATAAATACTTGCAAAACTACATCAAAGGGAACTTTTTTACCATCACAACCAAGATAGCAAAGTCATGTGAAGCACAGGTGCATTCCAAGTCGCTTTTCTTTGAAAACCGCATCCATGTGAATTAGTGTCTCTTCAGATTTTAGATTCAATGGCATAAACATGAGGGTAATCTTACAGTCGCACACTTAAGGGGACTTCCTCTTTGCAAAGAGAAGTGAATGGAAATGGAGCACTGGTGAAAAGCAGCATGCATTTTGCCATTGAAAAGATTTACTAAACATACATTTTCAAACTTGTTGTCATAGAGAAATTGTTGTTAGACTCACACCTTAGTTTAAGTTGTCCACTTAACCTTTATAGCCTCAGGCAACCCTGTATTCAAATCTGACATCTAAAATTGCATAGTAACGCCCCTTTCTGTTTGTCTGTTTCTTTGTTAAACACCTGTACACTTTTTTTTATTATGTCTAAACAGACATGTCATGTTGCATCAAAAGTGATGTTTTTTTCTCCAATGTTAGGGTGCTTTCACTAATCACTGTATATGCAGGACAAACTATCTGATGATGTGGGAGATGTCTCTGCCAACCCACGCAAAACCTTAGGTGTGTACACTGGGATCTGTTACGCACCACCCGTGAACCCCAGATGCACAAACACAGAAACAGTAATGTGATCCGCCATTTTTTCCCCACTAGGCAGATTTATGCACATAAATCATTTCCTACACTGTTTTGGGGGATTTATAGCAATAATAGGCCATCTCTGCCATTCCCATCCTGTTCCCTCCCTGGGAAAAAACCTCACAGGTCTTAACTTTTGGTCACATCAGGTTTCCAGTTGCAGCGTTACCTTTTCCTAACCTCATAGCCCCTAAACCTAATCATGTGTTTCCATGGAGTTACCTGCCCAATCTAATCTCAGAGAGCTTTGAAACAGTGGCAGGCCGGTGCTAACAATGTTTTGGAACCTGTCCACATGACCCCTTTCTGCTGTTTGATAATGTTGGTTTTACTGGGAGGGTCTGCTGGTAAAACATGGAGACTGCTTGTACAATAATATCGCCACTGTCACGTTTAATAGATGTCTTGATTGCCTGTGTCATTTGCTGCTGTGAAGTTCGTTATTGTTTTGTCTATAGCAGAGGTGTTTTTTGCTCCATGTGATGTGGCAGATTTCATGTCTGACGTGTGTAAATGTTTTGTTGTTTACTTTGATTTGCAGCCAGGCTGATACCTGACAATGTGATGCTCAGAGTTCATCAGTGAACGTCTATTATACAAACTGAAACTACTTTTCAGCCTAACATTTGTTAAATACAACATCAGTGTCTGTGTACTTGGTCATGATCCTGGTCTGCTGACATGTAAACCAAGTGTGTATTGTTTCAGAGTCAAACACTAACGATCTTTGAGAAGTGCAGCTTACCAAAAGCAGACAACACTCTTAATATAATTACCTGAAGTACCTAAACAGAAAGATAAGCCACAAGTTGAAAGTTGTAATGAATCACTTTTTAAATTTAATATGCTACATATGTTGCATTGTTGTGAACTTGAGGCCAAATTTATTTTCAAGTGATGTGAAGGTACATAAAATCAAGAGTAGCTGTTAAGTAAATTTGCCAGTTACAAGAACCAGAAACCTTGATTTGATGAACCTATTATTGTGACGCACAGTTTAGCCGATGACGGTCGTCTGCTGGGTAATTAGTCAGCCATGTTGTATATACCCACTGGTTTAAGACGTCAAACTCAAATTTCGTTCTTCTACAGCAACACTTTCCTGAAGACAGTGAACAGTAAGTGTCTGTGTAACACACAAAGCTGTTTAAACTTTCTCATTCATACATCAACAATGCACTACTCTGTCAAATCTCAAGGACATGTTGACCCTCCACAAAGCAGACACTTCAATTTGCAAAAAAAGCCAAACACCTCACCACATTCAGAAGTGTTTATTTCCAATATACTCCCAGCTCACGAAGTTAGAACACATTTTTAAGTCTTGTACATTAAAGGATAGTTCAGATCTTTTTAAGTGAGGTTGTATGGAGTATCCATAGTCAGTGTACAGCAGTCCCTACAGGAGAATCAGCACGGCCCCAGTTTGGAGTAGCAGTCATGGAAGCTAAGCAATGTACTTGGGGTGTCCCCAACCAACTCCTTCTGAGTGCTGCAGCTTGCTGATCTAGTCTGAGGGATTTGGTGGTCATTGGGCTGCAGTGGGCTGCGCACTGAATCACGGCTTTGCTCATGTATAGGGCAGTGGCACAGTGGCCATTCCAGCGATCAGTGTTACAATAATATGTCCGTCAGCTACCATTATCAGTGTTAACAGTAGCACATGTTCAGCTCTGTTTTCTGAGCGTTAAGCTTTTGTGTGAGAGATGCATTTATGCAGGTTTATTTAGTGGTTCAAACTACGCAGGAGCTAGTGGTACGCAGTGAAAAGTGAGAGTTTTGTTTTGTTGTTTTGTATCTGTGTTTTTGCATTTATTTTAAGTTTAATTTACCTTTTGCATGTCATGCCTGATTTGTCTAAATGTGAAGGACTTGGAATACATATAATGAGATTTATGTATGAAAACATTTTCACACTGTTTATGCAAA
Organism: Etheostoma spectabile; assembly: GCF_008692095.1. Taxonomy (NCBI): domain Eukaryota; kingdom Metazoa; phylum Chordata; class Actinopteri; order Perciformes; family Percidae; genus Etheostoma; species Etheostoma spectabile. Next base: position 17,181,848 of record NC_045741.1, on the reverse strand, counting down.
ATAAAAAAAATAAAAAGGTGAGGGTACTGATATTTTACTATTTCAGAGTGCACCCACACTTTAGTTTTATTTTCCCACACATTTTCAGATAAAGTGCGGTTGCACTTTAAAAGATTTATTCAAAAGTTTACAGTATTATTATTATTTGTTGATGTTTATATTATAATAGACATAGAAGTATATGAACTTATTGGGAGGAAATAGGTAGTGATATGTATTATTAGACATTGATCACTAGTGTTTGGTGTTTTAAGCCCCTAACGTTGCCTACCAGGCATCACTACCTGGAAAGCACTAGGATTAGGCGGTGAGGGTTGGGGTTAGGTGCCTTGAAGTCAACGGTCACAGCGCTGCCTGGAAGTCAACGTTGGGGTCTTAAAACCCCATTGAGCTATTTGAGTCACCCCTATACTACTGTGGACGGTGGCTTCAGCAAAATGTATTTTAGCCTCCTAAAAAATGGACCTCCAAAAAAAATCCATGTCAGTTTAAATGCACACTAAATTTAGAATATTTTCTCCACTTTACAGCACTTTTTTTTGGCACGTGTTCTCAACCACAGAACATTTGTAATCCTATGCGTTAGTGCAAATGTGCCGTGCCATGTATTATATTTGTTTTATTTTGTTGACCAGCAGAACATGTCAAAACCCGCCTAACTTGCCCATTTACATCTTGAGAATTTAGCTGATGGTCTAATCTAATTAAGTCACACTAGGAAGTGGACGGTTGACTATGACGTGGCTATTGATGGACTCGTTGACATTAATATAACTTGTGAACTCTTAGGTACTGGGCAACCCTGCCGACTGACGCAGGGGAAGTGTGTCGATAAATGTGGTGAGTAGTAATGGGGGATAACATCATGCTCAAGCGGAGAAGCCCATCAGGGTTCGCTCCTCTTTATGACCATCATAAATGGATACTGCCTACTCATTTCCCATTAAGCACCTGCATAACGGGTCTTGTGGAGCTCTGCAAGTTTAATATCAGTTGGCATTTTCCTTATTTTATCCTCTGGAAGGTTTTTGTTGAGCACATTAACTTGCTCATCACATGAATGCATCTCTAGAGGAGTGCTTAGTTCTTGAGAACCTACCAGGTAACACAAAGACAAATTATCGTTCAGTTTTTTTTGTGCCGGTTTACTCAGCGGGATTCTCCAAGCCAGTGTGAGAATGTACATTGGTTACATGCCCAGTTCCACTGCCATTGCCTGCTCACATTAAGATAATGGCGTGCATCACTGTTTTTATGCCAAGGCTGTAGCGGAAAATGCAACATTGACGCAGTTAAACAGGAAAAAAAGCATTCGCTCCAACATGTATCTGCTTTTTCTGATGTTTTTCTTTCTTTTCTTTTTTACTCCGGGATGTAAATGGAGATAGAGAGGGGAAGGGGGCTGGTCTACAGCCTAGTTGAAGCACTGACTGTGAAAAGAGTTTCCTGATTTCATACTGTACTGATCTGAGTCTTGACATATCAAGCATGGGTTGATTGTAAAGTCAGATGTCTCAGAAATTGAAAAAATAACATAGATATACACTACCATTCAAAAGTTTGGGGTCACCCAAACAATTTTGTGTTTTCCTGGAAACGTCACACTTGTTTCCCCCACCCTACGTTGATGACATGAAGATGGACCACAGAGGTCGGCAGGACATGCCCCAGGTTCGCATCATGCTTTGTCCTGCCATAGCTTTTTTTTTACACTCATACTGCTTTCGTCAAACGAATCCCTCACCTTTGCAGGTCAATCTAAGCATTTGAGAACCTTTGGCATTCTAGTGTATTGTTGAGGTATATCTGGAGAGCACCCCACACTTCCAGAAGCAGCTCCCACAGTTGGATTGGTTGGATGAGCGGTCTTGCGTACAATACGGTCCAAGCTGCTCCCAACCAACAGCTCACTGCGCGGTTCCATGATCCCTGGTGAATCTCCCTGCGGCTCTTGGCCAAGCGTCCAGTCAAGTTAATCCCGTAGAATATCAGCTGCCTGCTTCTGCTCTAAATAGTTCTTGCACAATTTTGAGGTGTGTTTAGGGTCATTGTCCTGAGGATGAAATTGGCTCCAACAAGCGCTGTCCCCTGGGTATGGCTGGCATTGCAAAATGGAGTGATAGCCTTCCTTATTCAGAATCCCTTTTACCCTGTACAAATCTCCCACCTTACCAGCACCAAAAGCAACCCCAGACCATCATTACCTCCACCATGCTTAACAGATGGCGTCAGGCATTCTTCCTGCATCTTTTCATTTGTTCTGCGTCTCACAAACGTTCTTCTTTGTGATCCATGCACCTCAAACTTGGATTCATCCGTCCACAACACTTTTTTCCATTCTGGAGCATCACATTGTGGGGTCAATTAAACGCTCAAAATAGCCAGAAAAAGGACTTTCATCTGAAACTCCACAGTCTATTCTTGTCCTTAGAAATGAGGCTATTCCATGCAAGACATTGCTAAGAATTGAAGATTTCCTACAACGGTGTGTACTCTCCCTTCAGAGGCAGCACAACAGGCTCACCAAGTAAAAAAGAAGTGGGAGGCCGCGTTGCACAACTGAGCAAGAAGATAAGTACATTAGAGTCTCTAGTTTGAGAACAGACGCTCACAGGTCCCCAACTGGCATCTTCATTAAATAGTACCCGCAAAACACAGTGTCAACATCTACAGTGAAGAGGTGGCTACGGGATTCTGTGCTTCAGGGCAGATGGCAAAGAAAAAGCCATATCTGAGACTGGCCAATAAAGAAAAGATTAGATGGGCAAAAGAACACAGACATTGGACAGAGGAAGTCTGGAAAAAAGTGTTGTGGACGGATGAATCCAGTTTGAGGTGCAGGGATCCAAAGAAGAACGTTGTGAGACGCAGAACAAATGAAAGAGTCAGGAAGAATGCCTGACGCCATCTGTTAAGCATGGTGGAGGTAATATGATGGTCTGGGGTTGCTTTGGTGCTGGTAGTGGGAGATTTGTACAGGGTAAAAGGATTCTGAATAAGGAAGGCTATCACTCCATTTTGCAATGCCATGCCATACCCGGGGACAGCGCTTGATTGGAGCCATTCATCCTACACAGGACAATGACCCTAAACACACCTCAAATTGTGCAAGAACTATTTGAGCAGAAAGCAGGCAGCTGATATTCTATCGGTAATGGAGTGGCCACGCAGTCACCAGATCTGAACCCCTTGACTGTTGTGGGAGCAGCTTGACCGTATTGTACCAAGAAGTACCCATCCAACCAATCCAACTTGTGGGAGCTGCTTCTGGAAGTGTGGGGTGCAATTTCTCCAGATTACCTCACAAATTAACAGCTAGAATGCCAAAGGTCGGCAATGCTGTATTGCTGCAAATGGAGGATTCTTTGACGAAAGCAAAGTTTGATGTAAAAAAATCTTATTTCAAATACAAATCATTATTTCTAACCTTGTCATGTCCTGACTCTATTTTCTATTCATTTCACAACGTATGGTGGTGAATAAGTGTGACTTTTCAGGAAACACACAATTGTTGGGTGACCCCAACTTTTGAATGGTAGTGTATATCTATGTTATTTTTTCAATTTCTGAGACATCTGACTTTACAATCACCCATCCTTGATATGTCAAGACTCAGATCAGTACAGTATGAAATCAGGAAACTCTTTTCACAGTCAGTGCTTCAACTAGGCTGTAGACCCAGCCCCCTTCCCCTCTCTATCTCCTTACATCCCGGAGTAAAAAGAAAAGAAAGAAAAAACATCAGAAAAAGCGATACATGTTGGAGCGAATGCTTTTTTTTCCTGTTAACTGCGTCAATGTTGCATTTCCCTACAGCCTGGCATAAAAACAGTGATGCACGCCTTATCTTAATTGGCAGGCAATGGCAGTGGAACTGGGCATGTAACCAATGTACATTCTCACACTGGCTTGGAGAATCCCGCTGAGTAACCGGCACAAAAAACGAACGTATTGTCTTTGTGTTACCTGGTAGGTTCTCAAGACTAAGCACTCCTCTAGAGATGCATTCTGTGATGAGCAAGTTATGTGCTCAACAAAAACCTTCCGAGGATAAAATAAGGAAAATGCCAACTGATATTAAACTTGCAGAGCTCCACAAGACCCGTTATGCAGGTGCTTAATGGGAAATGAGTAGGCAGTATCCTTTATGATGGCTAAAGAGGAGCGAACCCTGATGGGCTTCTCCGCTTGAGCATGATGTTATCCCCCATTACTACTCACCACATTTATCGACACACTTCCCCTGCGTCAGTCGGCAGGGTTGCCCAGTACCTAAGAGTTCACAAGTTATATTAATGTCAACGAGTCCATCAATAGCCACGTCATAGTCAACCGTCCCCTTCCTAGTGTGACTTAATTAGATTAGACCATCAGCTAAATTCTCAAGATGTAAATGGGCAAGTTAGGCGGGTTTTGACTGTTCTGCTGGTCAACAAATAAAAACAATATAATACATGCACGGCACATTTGCACTAACGCATAGGATTACAAATGTTCTGTGGTTGAACACGTGCCAAAAAAAGTGCTGTAAAGTGGAGAAATATTCTAAATTTAGTGTGCATTAAAAACTGACATGGATTTTTTTTGGAGGTCCATTTTTTAGGAGGCTAAAATACATTTTGCTGAAGCCACCGTCCACAGTAGTATAGGGTGACTCAAATAGCTCAATGGGTTTTAAGACCCCAACGTTGACTTCCAGGCAGCGCTGTGACCGTTGACTTCAAGGCACCTAACCCCAACCCTCACCGCCTAATCCTAGTGCTTCCAGGTAGTGATGCCTGGTAGGCAACTGTAGGGCTTAAAACACCAAACACTAGTGATCATGTCTAATAATACATATCACTACCTATTTCCTCCCAATAAGTTCATACTTCTATGTCTATTATAATATAAACATCAACAAATATAATAATACTGTAAACTTTTGAATAAATCTTTTAAAGTGCAACCGCACTTTATCTGAAATGTGTGGGAAAATAAAACTAAAGTGTGGGTGCCACTCTGAAATAGTAAAATAAGTACCCTCACCTTTTTATTTTTTTTATTTTGCATAAACAGTGTGAAAATGTTTTCATACATAAATCTCATTATATGTATTCCAAGTCCTTCACTTTAGACAAATCAGGCATGACATGCCAAAGTGAA
>NC_045741.1:17175663-17176678 GCF_008692095.1 Etheostoma spectabile | reverse complement strand
ACTCAATCTGCTCAAAGGAAGGTCAGTTTTGTAGCTTCTGTAACGACCTAAACTGTTGAAACTTTTGAACGGTAGTGTACATCAAGACAAACTGTTGATTTATTGCTTCTTATGGCACTGGGAAATTGGGACTCAATTTTATATTATCAACTTGTGTGCTTTTTACATGATTGCTGGTAGGAGTAAAACAGGAATGGATAATTTTTCTCAACACATTAAGACTGAATTCTAAGAGAATTTATTGAAAATGTATTGAATGCATAATTCTACCCCTAGGTAAGCTTTTTTACAGTAAGATGGAAGCAGGGATTGACGAATAAAAACCTGAAGGGCACACTGTGCACTGCTGATCTCTTGCTGAGTGATCTTGCACTTTTGTTGAAGAATACATTTCACTTTGACGAAAAAGGCATCACAATACTTCTAAATCTTCACATTTCCCGGATGCAGTAAATGTGTGTTTGTGCTGTCAGAGATGCAAATGATGATGTGCACGTGATTCTTTTTCTTGACATCCTGAGTTATGGCACTGGCTGTTTTAAATGTCATCAAGACCTTTTTTTGTCATCAAGACAATCCATTAAACTAAATTACAGTAGTGGAGGAAAAATAGTTTTTTGTTTGCGTTGCCTTTGGTCACATTGTCAAAGCCTGCTTCTCTGCAGCGAAACAGATTAGACACTGCTGTGCCCTTCAGAAGTGAGGAGCCATCACCAAAGTAGCTGGAGAGGTATTTTGGTTCGGACACTCAATGACATCATCGAGGACTGCGCCCTCGTTAGCAAGAGGGAGGTTGAGCAATTAGCCAGTGCAATTAACCTTTAAAAGGCTGCCTATCTGGAAAGAGCAGGGATGAATAATAGTCAAGTCCCCAGTATAAATCCAAGGAGTTGCCATCCAGAGACCCCCCCTAGAGACCGCTGAGGTAAATGGCTGCAAGGACACCATTCAGGAGCTTAGTGAATCAGGGATAGGCGAGATTGCTAACTCTCTCACACACACACACACACACACA
>NC_045741.1:17171845-17175653 GCF_008692095.1 Etheostoma spectabile | reverse complement strand
ACACACACACACACACACACACACACACACACAAACCTATGTGTATTCGTACTTTTGCACCATTTTGTAAGACATTGACAGAAGACACAGTAAAGGTGTAGCCCCCAGAGAACACAGATCATGCCCACAATGCCTTGCACTGACAAATGGTACAGTGGGATGCCGTCACAGGGACGTCTGAGAGGGCTGCTGGTGTGAGAGCAGAGCTTGTGTGTGTTTGTGTATGATAAGGGTCACTGTGCATTCTGGGTGATTGTTGTCCAGGCATTACCCTCCCACTACCACATCAGCTGCTGCCACCCACCTGGCTTTATGACCAATGGACAAAGGAGGATGAATGTGATGACGATGCTAGAGTCTACAAGGGGATGGAGGAATAGGGCTATTTTGTTAATTTAAATGACATAGTAATCAAGGATAAGGATATATCCATTTTTAATACATTAACATTAGACTATTTAAACTCTATTTTTAGCACAAAGACACAATTTTTTTTTGGCACATAATCGGAGGTCCATGTAATTTTTCTTTTTCTTTTGTATGATTGTAAGCTGAGTTTTGACACCACAAGAGGACCATTTGTCTGAAAATTGAGCTAAAACACATTCGTGCATGTATAAATTTAAATATTTGTGTACATAGAGCCAGACTGTGGATGATTACTTTTCTTAACAGCGCAACCAAATATAATTCTTGCATGCCAGTGGGGGAGGAAATGTTAAGGATAGAACAAACACTTTAATAATCCTTGCTGATTGGTTTTGTATGCCTTGGCATCCATCTAGTCAAACCATTGTTCCTATTTGTGGACAGGTTGGTTGCAAAACACGCTAATATTTATTTATAACTATGACAAAATGCAAATGACGCATACTGAAGAGCCTGAATTTAACGGTGACTTTCCCCCACACCTTCACAAAGTAGCACATTTAACATCACACACGTTTTTAGCAAAAGTTTTACGGTGTGGTGACCGAAACCTGGACTGTGTCCTCAGATGTCGTGTTGGAGTGTATTTCACCCTGTAAGGGCATAAACAGTTTTCAAAGAGCAAGTGTAAAGTTTAACAGTTACACTGCTGCTGCCAAGTCCTGGTTTGCTTTAATGACTTTTGGATGGTGTGACTGCATTTTGGAAGGCGCAGAGGTGTGAATTACTGATTAAAACATCCATTTGCTTCCATCAGATGATGGTGATTCTCAAAGCTGATGGAGACAGGCATAAATATCTTAATGTAATGAGTTGCTCATAAACGCCATGACCATTAAGTATGATGATTTATTTTATTTTAATTGAAGGTACTGGTGAAACAAATAGGTACAACATGTCATCACAAATTAAGTCTGTTTTGATGAAAGGACAAAGGCTGCAGTAATAAAATATTGCATTAGAAAACAAGTATATACATGTATATATACATATATATATATATATATATATATATATATATATATAGATATAGATATAGATATATATAAATAAATGTCAAACTTTGATAAAACTAATGAAAAGAAATCTTTTTGCCATCTGTCACAGTACTGAAAATGTGTACATGCTCATGTGCTTCATGAGTGTGTGCGTGGGTGTTATTATTATGTGACTTCATGTGTGCGTTTGTGTCTGACTTATTTTTAAGTAATCCATAGCATGTTTCTCTTTTTCTCAATCAACTTTAAGCGCTCCTCATCAAACCTGTTTTCAGAATTGTCCGCTCGGCCAAATGAGATTCAGGATAACGCACGTACCGCAATCTTATCAAAAGCAACAGCAAAATACCCTAACCTCTTCTGCAGTGTCAAGAAACAGTTACAGACCTTATCGAAACTGTTTGATTTACTGCCAGTTAGTATGAAATCATGGCTGAAGCAAGTGTATCTCACAGACAGAAATTAGAAGTTTGAGATAGCAATAAGGTTCAGTGGCAACACACACACACACACACACACACACACACACACACACACTTTAACAATGTTGACTTATTCAACATTGTTGTTACGAATAAAGTCATTGTATATTAATAAAAGTGAAAACTTGTAAGTCAGGGCTGAGAAAAATACATATATGTCACCTAAGACTTTGGGTAAAACTCACATTAGTGAATGATTTCTGATGGGTTCATGTTTTGAAGTCTGCTTCAAACACATGTAAGCCATTAGGGCACAACTTGTACACTGATTATGCTGCAGCACACACACACACACATACACACACACACACACACACACACACACACACACACACACACACACACACACACACACACACACACCTCTTGTTTCTTTAAAACAGAATTGCGAAAGCACTTTCTCAGGGACAGAAGACTTCTATAGGCCTTGTCTTGTACTGCACTGAATGTGATAGTTTGAACCACACACAGACTGAACGAACAACTACAGTGTGGCCTTATGAATGGGGAAAAGTTAATTTACTGTGTACTTTTCCTTATGTCTTAGTCCCTCCCAATACATATGTGAGGAGAGATACAAGAAAAAGGTGTGAGAAAAGAGGGAACAAGGAAAAACATTACCTTAACTGGCTTGCGGTTCAGACAAAGAGGGGGGGAAAGCACACGAAAGGTTGAAAGTCAAAAATGAAACATGAATGAAATGAAAAATTAAATGAATTAATTTGGTCTGTCAAAATTAACGCGTCAATAACAAGTTAACGCAAACTCCTCTGTTTTTTTTTCAAAATGTGTGATTCATTTGTGATCAATCGCAACTTTGGAACTCACATGATAAATTGCAATTTAATTTATTTTAATCGATTGGCAGCCTTATGATTTATTAATAAAAATAAGTCAATGATCAAAAATCTGTAAAATCAGTAAAGGAGGGGGATACCAGAGTGAGTGGAGAATAGAACATGAAGATGTTGGAAGCTGAAAGAAAAGACAAAGCCAACGGAACAAACCAAGGAGACCATGGTGGAGAAGAGAGAAGCAGACTGAGCTGAACAGTTTTATAGGCTTTCCATCTCATCAGCCCAGGTGAACCTTCTCTCAAGGTTTGCACTCTGCCAGCCCCGGAGAAGGAGAAAACACAAGCAGGCCAGGCGTAAGAGGGGTCAAGGTGAGACGTCCTTGCCTCTGACAGCTGATCTGGCTGCGCTGTCGTCATCAGATGACGGTTCAGTCAGATTTAACAGCTCTGTGGCGACTTTTTCTAGTTTGGAGTTTGTGTTTGCATGTATATGCAATGTCTTAATAATAATGTGGGTGCACATTAATCTCTGCCAGCACAGCAGTTATTTTTTAAGTCTCTCTTTATGTTCCCCCCTTACATTTAACTGTTTGACAAACATCTGCACATTTATTAAAAACTTGCTTTATTCTGTATTTTTTTCAAATCAGTCAAACAGTGTACTTTACTGCTTAGACGCTGGAAGCGCTTCAGCCATTTCTACTGGCAGAATGTTTTTATCTTTGTTTGTTTTTCCATGTATCGATACTTTATCAATTCCTTATTTAATAATACAGGCTACGATGAGAATGTCTTCTAATTTGAAATATTTCTTTCCAATGCAGAGATTTTCTAGCCTGGCTCCACACTCCTGCGTACTGACGTTAAATTTTCATTTCCCTTCAGTACTACGTCTGGGTTCACGGTATAGTCTTAGGTTTTCTCATAGACGGTTAAATAAATGTACCATCACATCCCATTGCTTTGGACGGCGACTAGTGAAAGCTTTTAGAAACACTTTTCCAGTGATGGCTGAGCGTTAATGCGCAGCCTCCAACTGAGCTTGAAGCCGTAGATGTGACGTGAACAACGTGTCTGAAAGTTTTAAGTCTTCTGGTAGCTGT
>NC_045741.1:17161157-17171835 GCF_008692095.1 Etheostoma spectabile | reverse complement strand
ATCTCAATCATTCCCAATCAGCAGAGATGGAGAACAGAGGTATATGTTTGGAGATAACATAGACAGGTTTATTATTGTTAACTAAAATTGTAAGCCGAAACTGCCTGCGAGCATATCCTGTACTGTTCGGCAATCACTCTAATATGCAACAGTATGTCGCTTGGTTATAACACAATTGTAAGCCTATTTTTACAAAAACGTCTCCTATGTAGCCATAATGTGAGATTCAAGGTAATGGAGCCTTTAATAAATTTTTTGTGGTTCTTTAGAAATAAACAATGGACAAATAGAGTCTTTAAACGCTTCAGATGTAAAGTTTATTCACTGTCAAAGTGACATCAAAAGGAATGGCAGTGAATGGAATCCTAACGGCAGGTGATGGCTACGCTTCATGAAGGCACATATAGACAATGTGTTAAATGTGTTAAATGCTGGAAGATAACACTTCTCCTCTTCCTGAATATAATAATACCCATGGCATAGATTAAAAGGGGAAAAATACAAAAAGGAAAAATAGTTCTGATGAACAAAGACAGTTTTTACACACACAAAAAAGAAGTTTATTATTTTCTTCTAAATGTTGAATGAGAACGCAAAAAATCTGAATCGCAGGGATATTATTATTCTTTATAGCAACTAAAGATCTAATTTGTGGGAAAATGTGACAAAAAAGCAAATCCAATGACAGAATTGTCCATGGGGCCTGTTGGCTTTGACTTTTAAGTAGTCAACATCAGTTATGGAAAAGAAACATTTCAGTTTCACAAATGAAAGGAAACTTAATTGTCTTCTCCTCCTCTGCAAGCATTTTGTTTAATGTACCAGATGGCTAATATTTAGAGAATAAGGAAAACTCTGACAGCCTCAGGTAAATTGTCAATCTTGGAAAAATATGTAAAATTGACCTTTAAACATCTCTAAGTGGTTGTCTAAACTTTCTAGATTTCATTGTATTTACCCATATGGTGATACCCAGCCATCTGGTCACATACTGGACTAAATCAAACCATAATCTGCAGTGCCAAACAGTGTTTACCACATGTCTCATAGTGGCATGTTTTTGGAAAGACTTTTTTTGTTAAAACCAAACTCATGTCATTAGCTGAGTTTATAAGTGGCAGTGGTGGCCTAAAGGTTAAAGAAGCAATCTGTGACCGGGAGATCGCCGGTTCATTCTCCTGACCAACAGGATAAAATCTAGGCACTTGTCCCCCCCTCATTACTACCACTGAAAGGCCCTTAACCCCAACCGCTTTAGTGGAGCTGTCAGCAGATCACACAGCTTCCAGTTATGAACGTTTAACTGTGTGATTGTGACAGGTCGTCATTGCAAATGAGAATTTGTTCTCAATCAACTTAGTTGCATAAAGGTTAAGAAAAATGTGTGAGCACATAACAAAGTCTATAAAAAAATACAACAATGAGTTTCCTTTCCAAGTATAGCACTCTGTCTGAAGCTATGTTTAAACAATGCAAGGACAGCATGCCAGATATGGTGCTGTAAAATATTTGTAATGTCAAGTCTTTATGACAGTTTTCTGTCCAAACCATTGTGTCAGCACCTGGCCTCTCCAAGGATAAATTGAAACAAAAGTTCCTCAAGGAAACCGTAAGTGGTTTCCAATGAAAATCTAATCCTGACTTTGGTCTTTGAGTTCTATCACTTTCTTTGTCTGTGGCATGAGAGGTTTGAAGTGGCTCCCTGTGAACACTTGAGAAGACTGGGTGTTGGTATCATTCCGGTCTAAAAACGATCAGGGCTTTTGTCACCTGTGTGATGTGTTGCACAAGTAGGAGGATGGTGTGTGTCCCAAGTAGCTTGGCTGCTGGTGATTGAGGGTGAAATCGCTCAGATCTTTGAGGAGGATTGCGGTAAAAGATGAAGAAAGAGTAAAAGAGGTGCACAGGGACAGATCTAGCAAGAGTACACCAGTGACCCTTGGCTGAGCTCTCCTACCAACAACTTGCACCAGCGGAAATGGCGGAGGGTGGGGGAGCACTCACAAAAACTGCAGTAACACTGAAGAGGGAAAGCAAGTGAAAGAGAGCAAGAAGCCACTGGCAGGGGGAAGTCGAAACAGAGGGGAGGGTGGAAATAGAAAGAGAATGAAACAGAGTGAGCAACAGCGATTAGAGGTTCAAGTTTACCAAAACATGACTTAAGCAATTAACTGTGAACAGCCCAGTCAAGGTCATCAGCAAAGGGCAAAAGAGTAGTTCCTGAAAGCAAAGCCACTGCAAATTAATTTAAGCAACTGCATCCAATTGGTGTATTGTACATTTTAGGTGCCACTTTTGCCTTTCTAAAAACGGTCCAATCTTTGGCGGCAGCCCAGTGAGAGTATTCTGAAAGAGGAAGTATGGAAAGTATTAGATCATGGCCCAATGTCTTTCTTCTCAATGGCAGAATGAACATATTTTCCTTCAGTCCCAAAGAACTGTTAGGCCAGACCTTCAGCAATAATCTAGGTGGGTCTCATTCTGATTTGTTTCATTCATTCATTCATTCATTCTTCATCAGAGTCCCCTTTTCTTCCTGGGGCTCTCAGAAAACCAGTCAACTTCAGAAGATACGTAAACTAAAACACATAATGCACAAGATGCCCCAATTTTTAAACAAATCAAGTCATTTTAATGGCACTACGGAAATGTCTTTTTGTATTTATATTATATATATTATAATATTATATATATTTATATATAAGGTACACAATACAAAAAAAACTTTATAGCTATCAATGGTTTATAATCACCAAAAATTAGCATGTGACGCATATGGACACTATATAACTGGAGAAGATTTCACAAAACTTCTGAGATGTCAATGTTGCTTGCTCAGTGGATGTAAAAAGTAGTGTACTGCAATCTTACATCTTAATTCTTCTCCTGGACAAGTGGGTGACAAATGCCACATGCAACTTCTTTAAAAGATACCAGGGCAATGCTTCCTTTCCAAAACTTTCCCTGGCAGACAGTTGGTAGCAGCAACATCCTCAGCATTTACTGTATAGTGCATGGTTTTATGCAATGTGAGAAAGTGAGAACCCATGGCAGCAATCATCTTACCATCACCCTCAAACAGCGGTTGAGATGGTGAACACAAATTCCTATTGACAGTGTTGATTTAAGTTATCCAGATAAAGCATTGCTGCTGGCTGTCAGAGGTAATTTATAAGTTTCAGTTGTAAAAACTAACAATCAGGATTTAACATTCACAACAAGATTTCAAATAAAAGATCTGGGTGTACCAGACTTTTAAAGAGGGTACACCCAGATATTAGAGATACTAACCATGGATGTTTAAATGTCAAACTGGATCAGCATATTAATTCTCTTTCTATGAATACGTACCAAAAGGTTGTCATGATCCAGCACTACTACAGCTGGCCTCCACTTTTATAGGATGATTTAGTAAAACGTTTAACACATCGTTAAAGCACTCTGACATTCCCACCTACCACCCTCTCTTACAACTTACATCTTTAAAACCTACTTTTAATGTCATCAGAACACTAAAGTGTTTAATTGTTGCTAAAAATATATAAATAGGCTTGGCTCACATGTCCATTAAGTTATCATCGTAAAGCTAAGGTGTGTTAAATACTAGTTTTAAATGATACGCTTCAATCACAATGAGGTTTTTATAATTTTAGTAACAGATGTTTAAAAATACACTCTAAACTTCAGGTTTAAGAGAGTCCCATTTGTAGATTGGAAAGCAGTTTCATAAAACAGCAACTCATTTTACTCCATGCATACAAATACTACAAATGTAAACAAACCTTTGACATTTGACGTATACACTTATAATACACCTGTATGAAAAATGAAGGCATACATGTTCAAAGATAAACACTGTTCAATCTAATAAACTACCATGTAAACACGTCTATACTGGCAACTGGAGGTGCACATAAAGTCCAAGATGACATTGGTTTTATAGACTGATGCATTAATTTTAGGGTTTGTGTATGTCATTACATGTTGACTAGACTTCACATTGAAACGCCAGATTTATGTAATCCAGTCCATCTGGGAATTTGTGTTTTGACTGTTTTTGACTGAAGTGAAGTAGCCATACAACAGGTTCGTTTTTATAATAAACAAAAGCTTTCCAAGAGTGAAAAGAGAGAGAGGGAGAAAGGAGAAGAAGAAAAAGGCCTTTGAATCAGTGATCGATGAGGTGGCTTTATTTGACTTCAAAGACTTGTAGAGCTGTTCAGGCCAAGTTTTGGTTCTCTTTTTGCTCTTTCAGTGGTTGAAGTGATGCACGTGATTTGCCTCAGTCCTTGCTGGAAGCCTACCCCTGCTGTTGCAAACAAAAAGATCCAAACAATGCTTTCTCTTAGTCTGGCAAAACATGTCAATGGCTATTTTTCCCCATTCTTCACATTTTCCCCCTTTTCCCTTCCTTTTTGGCATTCATTTTTATTGGTCGCCTTGTTTTGTACCCAGGGCCCAGTGGTCCCCAAGTAAAAGAAGCTGGGATTTTTGCCCCCGTTTCCTTTTGTGAAGAGATGCGTGCTGGGAATATCTATGGCTACTCATATCAGAGGTTGTGAAAACCCTGCCTTTTAACTGTGTGATTTAGGGATTTTTCTTTGTGTTGGGTCTGAGTGATGTGGAACATTGTGACTCAATAATGCAGCAACTAATTTAATCAAGGAGGCTAACCTAGTTTTCATGTGCAAATATCCAATCACTTTTGGCATGTGAAAAAGGTTAAATATAAAGTTCCACCTGCAATTATGGACGACAAAATACAACTTTACGGGGGAGACAGATGAGTTCCTTGGCTTGTTAGCTAAACTCACCTACGGCCGTGTACATCTTTTATTTAGTTGCATTTATACTCTCTCAGCCTACAGACTGCCAGGTTTCAGAAATGCACAGCATTGCAACACCTGACAGAGATGAGGCAGTCATAGAAGGTGGGTCTGCATACATCATTACACTTCTGTTGCTTCAACATGCCTTTGTGTTGGCAAGTCAAACCTTGAGCAATAAACTGAAGACATAACAGCACTATGGTCACTGTTGTTTCTAAGCCTGACCTCTGATATCACCTATTTAGCAGGTATCAATCAAATGTCAACATGAAAATGCCTATTTTCAATGAAAAACCTGGAAAAGAATGCAAGTGAACTTGACCTTTAAATAAATGTAATGATTAGATACATTTGCAGTGATTTCTGAAATACCAGTCTGAAGATTTGCAGTAAACACAAAAACACTTTTTGTAAATTGTTTACCTCCGATGACTCACCTCAGAGAACGTATGTTACCTTGTTTCATGTCAGGTGATTAATCTACTTTACCAGCAACCCCATTATTCAGAAGTGTAAACAATGTGTGTTATCCCTCCTTTGTCTTCCTGTGACGATGGAGGAAAGTATGCAATTGGAATACAGTGTTCCAGTCAGTATATCAAAAGGCACCAGTGATCTGTCACAATAGCCTTAGTTTGAGGGTAAGTGGGACGTTATTAATCTTTTTAATTTGTTTTGTCTAGTTAATTTTTTAACACAGTGTGTGTGTGTGTGTGTGTGTGTGTGTGTGTGTGTGTGTGTGTGCGCGTGTGTGTGTGTGTGTGTGTGTGTGTGTGTGTGTGTGTGTGTGTGAGCGCACCCCTTCTTCAGATGAGAAAATCTGGGTGCTTTTGGGTGCATATTGTACACCAAAAGGCGTTACAGGAGGGACTTGTAATTTCCTTGGCATTCTAAACCCCCAGGCAGTAGCGCTAGGCGCCATCCAATAAGTCTGTCAATGCATATAGCCTGCAAAATACAAAGCACTTTATGAATATATGTATATATAAGGTCCTGTGCAAAGCCAAGATTTTACCCCTCTGAGCGCAAACATGTCGGGAATCGCCGTCCCCTGCGAATAATTTTTAATATTCCCTCCTATTCCACATGCTTGATATGCATCCAGGTATATAGATGAAAGAAGCCTTGATTTTATGAAACCTGACCTTGGTATAACTTTACACTTTTGTGTAGCCTATCAATACCCCCCACAGGCTGCAGCAGAGCAGTTGTGGGGAGCCACAATCCATTTGGTAACAACAAATGTACTTGTAGGTGTGGAGAGCCTCTGACAGAATCCCGGGAAGATACTGACATTAAATAGTACAGGAACAACTAGTGTTGATGCTGCTGTCATCAAAAGGGAAAGAAGTAGTTAAAACAAACTGCAAAAGAAATGCTCCATCATTGCACTATTATGCACAATTACTTGTGATCTATAAAGGTTGAGGTTTACAGGGCTGTTTTGCAAATCAAGGTTGTGGCAAACGTTAGCTTCACAAATGGAAAAAGGAACCAGATCTAAAATAGAATGTGGTCTGTATTTTATTTTATTTATTTTTTTGAAGGCGATCAAAACAAATGCGTGCTGATGGGCGGAATGTATGAGGCACAGGTCTGCTCTAGCATTTGACTATTGCTTTGACTAAAATATCTCTTGCTATGGATACAGTTTAGGATAACTCAGTGAATGTGGCATCGCATTACAGATCAGTGCAGTGTAGATTAATATAATTTAAAACCATTTAAATGCAGTAGTAAAATTCTATCCCCTGTCATTGTTTCCGTAACAGTTAGTTCTGTAGTTAGGTCATTTTGAGACAAGACATTGTTGGCAAAAGTATACCGCCTGCCATGCTGTTGTTATCATGCCTAACTCTGTCTACAATCTGACGCTGCTAAAAAAATGCAGTGTTTTGTAGTGATGGCCAAATGAAGCTTTGTGAACCCTTTTCTTTATTTTCCGAGATCACAAGATGGCGCTGTCTGTTCAAAAAGGTTAAATGGATGGCAATTCACTGTGTTTTCAACAATTTGTTGAAGAGAGAGCCCCATCTAGTGGGCTAAGAAAAAAGAGAAAATGTTCATGAAGCTTTATTTGGCCATCACTATGAATCACTGCACTTTTTTTTGCAGCGTCTGATTGTACACAGAGGAAGGCTCAACAACAGCATTGCAGACGGAGGATTATCGAGTGATAATTGAATCATCTGCGATTAGGGGGCAGCCCTTGCCATTAGAGGTTTGTGTGACAGACAGAAGACATTGTGGACAATGACACATCCAGGCTATAGACAGGAAACCCATTATGGGTACAGCACACTTTGACAGGGACTCATTTCCTGCCTTAGTATCATCTGTGCAGGTGTGACACAGAGTGATGGAGTGAAGTAGAATAGCACTTTCCAATACATCGGGTTTACATTGAGAAAAAGGCGGGGAGCCAAGCCATCATCTTGAGGTATGATTCTGGATCAGAATATGTCAGACCATTATGGGGTCAGGTCAGAGTGGAGTACTGTGCAGCATGGGAGAAGATCGTCATTGGGGGCAATGACACCAGCACCACCAACTCACAGCTGTTGTCATCTGATACTCTGTCTTCTTGGGCGTAGTCCGGGATGCTGCAGTGGCATGCTTTTTCTCTTAGACTGTGTGTCTTTTAAATGTTGATTTAAAGTTTTTCAAATCTTATGTAAAGCACTTGGGATTTTCTTAGTGTTCGAAAGATGCTACACAGATTAATTTACCTCGCTTTATCCTGCCAAGCACAGTTCCTCCACAGTAAAAAGATTAGCTTACCATCAAGGTCATTTCTGTCCTAAGGCAATTTCTTGGCCACCTTTTCAATCACAATAAATAACAATTAACTTGCAGTAAACACTGTATATCCCATTTATTTTGTGATAAATGCACTGTAATGTAATTATACCTGTCGGAGAAATGGTACAAAGAGCAAGTTTGTCCTCTGTGTGGGTGGTACCAAGACGTGGTTGATGATAAGTGGTGTATTTATCTGATGGTAAGAGACCTCAGTTGCATACTAAGCAAGTAAAGACACATCTGACAGATTGCATGTTTATACATCAAAATAAACAGTGTTACAAGCCCTTATCTCTGCATCTCAGTGGTGTGTCTTTGCTCAATGAATTATTATCTGTGTAATCAAAATGAGATCACACAGAATACAGTGTGTTATGCTGCTCTCCTCCTGTGCCTTTTAATGGATTTTGGTGATGTGATATATTAAATATACGTATAAGAGTATCATCTTTGTTCTTTTATTTTAAATTCTCTTGTTCAATGATGTGTACGGGAAAAGTATTGTCATTTGCAAAACCTGAGTACAAGCAGGTAAACCTCTTTAAGACTTCAAAGGTGGAATTCTGCAAACTCATCTACATGTGTGCATTCAAGTATTTAACAATTTGATCGAAAAAACAAACTGATGTAGTTTAACTAAAACAAGAAGTGCTAAACAGTAAAACTTTCCTGCAAAAGATTATACAAAGATAAATCAATGTTTATAGTACACGGTCCACAGTATCACAGTGCCATATTGGAGCCTTGGGAGTCAGGGGAGAACCTTTTCCGAGCCTAGTTAGGACATGTGCCAGTAGAGGGATTGTCCAGTAGCAGGCTCTCTCCAGAAACTTGGCACCGGGCCTCTATGCAGAACCAAATAAGTCCACTGAAGTTACTGTAGAGCCTGTGTTAGAGTTTCCAGAACTTGAGTGGAAAATGAGGCCTTTATCATGAAAAGGAGACCACACAAGAGCTGCATAGGTATTAAACTTTCCTACTAAAAGTTTATTGAGTTATTTTGGTTGCAACATCGCAATACCCCACCCAGTATGGGCCCCTCAAAAATAGAAACTAGCGGAGTAGTTTTAACATGGGACCTCACAATCAAGGGCAGGTAAATGCTAGCAGGAAATCCTCAGGATGTTTCACTGTGTGAAGGGGTTTCCCATATTTCAGGAAGTATAGAAGGTGACGCACTATAGGCCTGCCCATCTGTCTTTTGGCTGTATTTCTCTTGCCCTTCTAAGCTTTAGTGGGCCCCTGAGGTTTCCCAGTCAACAAATTTGAGCCAGGTTTAAATGACATAATTCCTCTGTCTCTTTTCATGTTGGATCATTAGTTGGTCAGTATTTGAGTAGCAATTTACAAGGGGTGCTGGAGAGGTTGGAAATCAACTGGGACCTGCAATAAATCTCCAGACATGGACACTGAGGTGCTATCCAGACATATTGAAGAATGGGTTGCCTTCTCATTCTCAACTTGGGGCGCTCATGTTAGGATTTATGTTTGGCTAAGAGCTAGCAGGCTAATTTTATGCTGCTAATGGTGGGATAGCATGTAGGAATCACCCATCGTCTTTGGATGACAGTCATGGTAATACACCGCTATAATAAGACAGTGGAACCTTGATGAGTAAGATCCTATATAACTACATCCCTCAGACTGACATCATAACGTAACCAATCATGTCACTTTTTACATAAGGGGATTTCACAAGGGCGTTGATGTCATCTCCTTACCAAGATGTAAATCCCTGGTCATCTTTTGCTTTTTGGCTTCTTATCCTCCTGCCTGTTATAGCAAAAGGAAAGAGGATAATGTTAATTATGTTAATTATGTAAATACTGTATCATAACATTCCTTTAACTATGTAAATGCCGTACACATCCACACTCCTTATATTTCTTTATTTATATTTCTACTCTGATATTTCTACTATTTGTGCAACTGCAACATAGAGTTTCCCTTCAGGGATCAATTAATTATTTCTGATTCTGATTCTATTTCTTATAAACCCAAGAGGATGGGGGGTATGGATGCAAAAAAAGTCTAAAGGAGAAAGCATACATCCAAAAAACTGCATTCCAATTTGATGAATCATTCCAAAGATCCCAAGATTGTAACACAGCATAATATTCACATGCAAGTTTAATGACACGTGTTATATGTTAAATAGAAAAAGTTCCCAAAATCAGAAAGGAACATTATGCAAGAATTTTCATTTTTGCAATTTGGTCTCTCTACAGTGTGGAAGTGGTACACCACTGTTTTAATGGACAGCTGTACACATGCATTTGTTGTTAAGCTAAAGGATTTGGATATGGCAAAAAAACGTCAGAAGCTAAACCTCTGGCTATTGACTAAACCCTCAACTACAACTTGAAGTCAACAACTTTAAACTCTGTCAAATATCAAGCAAATACAACATAGCACGAAAACTGCACTCATGCCGTTTGGAATACATATGGGGCAGTGAATTTGATGGATTTACTGTTTATCAGACAATAATTAGCTGGCTGGTGAACCCTGCGGTCCCTCTGCCTCACTCCCATACCCCTGGGCTACTACTTGGAGGGCGGGCTGCAGCTCCGGGGGGCAGCTGGAATTCGGCCAGTGCAGACCCCATCGCCGGGGGTCTGATCTTGTACCGCCCACTCATCACAAGTTACAGAGTGCAAAAACAGACGTTCTGGGCATGGAGTGGGAATGAAAGAGGGGCCATTCTACCTATTACAAGTCAGTGTACCATTAAAAATCATTTTAAAGCTGTTATTTTAAGGTTAACAAGTTGCATAATGTTGCCTAATGCCCAAGTAGCTGTTCACTTTCCCAGGGCAGTAATGGAAAAGTCTTTGTTCTTTGGCAGTTAAGGTGGAAAGCTGGACAGATGTTGACTTCATGATGAACATAGAGACCCCAGGTAAATGAGAACAGGGGTTGGTAAGGGAGGACCAGTGGGTAGCTTCACCCTGCGCAAGATTAGGTTTTTAAACTGGGAGGATACTGTAAAATACCTATGAAAGAGAGGAGGCTCTGTTGCACATCCTCCACTCATTCACCAAGAA
>NC_045741.1:17149347-17161147 GCF_008692095.1 Etheostoma spectabile | reverse complement strand
CATTATGGAATGTTACCAGTAAACTATGGACAGTTTGGTTTTCATAGACTGAGAATTATAAAGGTTTATGTATCATCTGAAGTCCTAGGTAACTGGATTTCCCAAGGCTGTTGTATATCCTGACTGGAAAATTCTTGTTAGCATGACCAGAAGGTCTTCTGTTGACAACATAGATAATCTTTAACCGTTCATTAAATCCGATTTTGTCTTAAAATTAAGTAAGTAAGCAGGAGGTACCAGATTTCCATCCCACCGATGTGGTATACAACAGCTTAATTGTAGCAAACTTTGGCAGTTCTCGTGAAGATCTATGATTCCTCTAACATAAAGCTCTCTTTAAAAGGTTGAGGTAGCGTGGGAAAGACTGACGCAATTAACTCATCCTATCTACAAACGCATTAATTAACAGGCCTGTTACTGTTTGGAAACCAAAAATAAAAGAGCACCCATCCAGGACAGGTAATAAAAGATCATAACCCTGTGTAAAAAAAAGCACATTCCAAGAGCTTTGTTAAAAACTCCTGCGCATAAAAAATTGCCTTTGCAAAGGAGGAGGCGGGCACTTTGACTTGGAGTCTAGCCCAGGCGCTTGTGAAAAGACTTTGACCCAACTACAATTGCTACAGTCTGGGCCAAAGTAGAGTTACTTTCAAGACCAGTAGGATAATGCATCCTAAAACACAAGCGTCTTAAATACAGATATTGATGAATCTCGGATTCCTGGGCCTGTTTTGTTGTTTGATTGTTTGAAGGTTCATGGCCAATATTCCTATTAAAAATGTATCCCCATGAAACCCAAGCAGATCCCAAGTGTGTATTTTCAACCACTTGCAATTTTCATTCTTACTAATATGTGGTTCTTGTAACTGTTATTTATGACTATAGACTACTTTAGCTATCTGGAACACCTTTTAATTTTGTGCTGAAATTATGTATAGCTAATATGTGTAAAGACTACTCAGTTCCTCTCCGGGGAAGCGGGGATCCATCCAATCTGTGTACAGCAAGGATGGGATGCTGTTGACCTCAACTGAGGAGGTAATATGGCGGTGGAAGGAGCACTTTGAGGAACTCCTAAATCCAGCCAACACGCCCTCTATGGTAGAGGCAGAGCTGGAGGATGATGGGGTGTTGTTGTCAATTTCCCTGGTGGAAATCGCTGAGGTAGTTACACAACTCCACAGTGGCAAAGCCCCAGGGATTGAAGATATCCGTCCAGAAATGCTGAAAGTGCTGGGTGTGGAGGGGCTGTCTTGGTTGACACGCCTCTTCGACATTGCGTGGAGGTCTGGGACGGTGCCTAGGGAGTGGAGGACCGGGGTGGAGGTTCCCCTCTTCAAAAAGGGGGACCAGAGGGTGTTTGCCAATTATAGAGGTATCACAGTTCTCAGCCTCCCTGGTAAAGTCTACTCCAAGGTGCTGGAAAGGAGGGTTTGGCCCATACTCAAACCTCAGGTTGAAGAGGAACAATGCAGATTCCATCCTGGTCGTGGAACAACGGATCAGATCTTCACACTCGCAAGATCCTAGAGGGAGCCTGGGAGTATGACCAACATGTGTTTTGTGGATCTGGAAGGGGCGTATGACCGAGTCCTCCGGGAGATACTGTGGGAGGTGCTGCGGGAGTATGGGGCGTAGGGGGTCCCTTCTTAGGGCCATCCAATCTCTGTATGACCAAAGCAAGAGCTGTGTCTGGTTTCTCGCCAATAAGTTGGACTCATTTCAGGTGAGGGTTGGCCTCCACCAGGGCTAAGCTTTGTCACCAATCCTGTTTGTAGTATTTATGGACAGGATATCAAGGTGTAGTCGGGGTGGGGAGGGGCTGCAGTTTGGTGGGCTGGGAATCTCATCACTGCTTTTTGCAGATGATGTGATCCTAATGGCAACATTAGCCTGTGACTTTCAGGACTCACTGGATCGGTTCGCAGTCTTGAGTTTTTGTTCCTACCCTCACCTATGGTTATGAAGGAGGTTATGACTGAAAGAAGGGTGGCTGGCGTCTCGCTTAGAGATACGACGAGAAGCGAGTCATCCGTGAGAAGCTTGGAGTAGAGCTGCTGCTCCTTTGCATTGAAAGGAGCCAGTTGAGGTGTTTCGGGCATCTGTTGAGGAAGCCTCCTGGGCGCCTCCCTAGGGAGGTGTTCTTGGCATGTCCAGTTGGGAGGAGGCCTCAGGGAAGACCCCACGACCCGATACCAGATAAGTGGAGGAAGATGGATGGATGGATGGAGGGACTCCTCTGTAAAGTTGAATCAACTTAAAGGATCTGAATAGCCCAGTGTGTCATAGCCAAGGCTAGTTGTGTTTGCATAGAGCTTATCTTGAGTAACAGTCAGTTACGTGGGAAATCACTTACCTCCTCTTTGGGTTTAACAACTGTTGACGGTTGACTGTAAGGATATATAGGGTGATTTGTTATCCATTTTAATAGGATGATTTGTAATCTGTTTAAATTAGAATTTTTGTTTACAAGTCAAATTTCCTTGCTTTAAAAATAATTTTAAATTGAATTTGAGCATTTGACATTGATGTCACAGAGCAGCAGCTCACCACTTCCTTCCTTTGATTAAGTCATTGTTTGGGGTTACAGTCAGTATTTAACTGTAATGTTTATGCATGTCCTTGTATCACTCACAATTTCCTCAGATATGACTCTCTTTGTTTTACAGTACATGGGCGGATCGAAGCTCTGATATCAAAGGGTTGGAGAATGACTTCTACCTTGACCCCCCAACAACCCGCAATGCCAACAATTTGGGTGTGAGGGGTGGGTTAAAATGAGCTTCCTTTCTCTATTCTTTCAGTCCTAACGGGAACTAGAGTAAAGAAGAGTTCTGAGAACCATTGTGAATTTCCTGCTAATATTGGAGTGAACAGTTTGGGCAGATAGCCTGAAGGACACTGCAAATAAGGACTCCTGGATTATTTAGCAGATACGCAGAGCTTCTATTTTTGCTGGAACCGGAGAGCTCCGCTAGCAATTCAGCACACGACAGAGACAGGAAGTCAAGCACAGAAACATAATAAAATATCCAGTTAAGTTTCAAAATAAAATAAAATAGAATATTTCCCTGCATTACACCTTGAAAACACAGCACATAGTTGTTTCCTCTCTTTTAATCTGGATGGAAACAAACTGTTGTTTTTGTGTTTCTATTCTACATGAATTTGCGTAATCTCGTGGGTCCTCGAGACTTCAGCTGTCAGTCATGGCTGCAGCCGTTACGCAACAAATCCTGACCTGGTGGGTATTGACGGACGGATCACGGAGCCGTCACGCAGCGGAGCCGATCCGCAGCCGTTACTCATTCGGTAGAAATTGGGGGTAAGAAGTTTTGCAGTGTGAGTGACTTTTACCATGTATGTACATCTAAATAATTCCAAATCACGAGAATGTTATTTAATGTATTCCATCAAATGAAAAAGCACCTTTCTAAAATAATAATAATAATAATAATAATAATAATAATAATAATAATAATAATAATAATAATCATCATAATAATCATAATCATAATCATAATCATAATCATAATTCACTTTTGGACATTGTTTACATATTGAAACAACTTGCAACAATTTTACTGTACTTATAACTTATATATTTGTTTACCTTAAATACACAAAGCTTTAAAGGTTTAGACATATTCACATACATTTTGGAATCCTAACATTTCACTACTACTACTACTTCCACTACTACTACAACTACTGGAAAAGTTTGGACAATATTGCTTGTCAAGCATAATTTTATGTTGCACAGCACAGTCCTGAATAACAATGACACTTTCAGGAGTGGGGTGTCTTTGTCTTAACAGGAAGCACCATTCTGTAATTACATATCAGTTGTCAATGTCTGTTTTTGGATAAAAGGTCAGTACCCACAACCCAAACCGGGATCAGAGATTTTGTCAAAAGGTAACCAAGCAATGCAGGTTTTCAATTTGCTCTGTCTCGCCAAAGGGAAATGATTCCCTCATCCAACCACTTTGAAATCAACTTTAATCTATCAAACTGTTGGTCCAAAGGAAACAGGTTTAATCTTTTGATTCAAGGGCCCCTCACTAAGTACAGAAATCTCTTTAAAGTATAAGTTTGGCACCATGACTCCCAAAGATCAAACTGTTGCTGTGGTCAAAATAGTGACATCATTGATTTAATTTTTTTCAAATTGATTTCTGGAAGACAGTAAGATGGAAAAAAACTCAAGGTTGACTGCTGAGGTTTTCAATTACAGTGACATTGCCAAACAATGACGTCTCAGAAGATGAATCAACAATATATACTGCTTTTGGATCAACCTCCATGCAAAATGTTATTCACTTACCATGTTGTTATTTTGTTACTTTTGTTGCAGTCCAGGGTAACTTAAAGGGCAAACGTCAGGATGAGGAGGAATAGAGTGTGTAGGAGTGTGTCCATTCTGGTAGTGGCCCTCAGAGCTCACACATACAGTACCATGTCTTTGCAGCAGGTCCACCAGGTTCTTCAGAGACACACACACACACACACACACCGCCATCAATTAGCCCAGTCCTATTATTCAACCTTGCCTTCCCCCTTTTCTCCCATTTCTCACGCTTTCTGTACAAGAAAGATGTGGTGCATTTACTGATTTTATGGGGACAGGACCAGAATGGAATCGTAGAATTACGTCAGCTCATATTGTTAATCAGACATTACATAAACAACAGGTGCCACACTTAAAACAAACCATTGAAAATGCAAATGCGGTTGATAAAGCCTGTGGGGGCAAAACTTAGAACCGCTATTACCTCACATTGCAAAGTCAATGTATACGCTTGCCCCCATTATACTCACATTCAAATCCACTGAATGAAGTGAAATCAGTACAGACAGACGCCAGATAGTACTGTTGTGACATGCGAGCGTCATGTGATGCTCCAGTGGTGGCAGTGTTGATCAGCTAGTCCATCACTTTGGTCCAGCCTGAATATCTTAACAAATCCTGCATGGATTGCCATGGAATTTAGTGCAGATATTCATGGTGCCCAGAGGATGATTTGTAATGATGTTGGTGATTTCCTGACTTTTCCTCTACTGCCAGCAGCAGGTTGGAAGAGTTTGATCCAAAGCCGTCAGCAATACACACGTTGTGACCCAAAAGCGGCAGGAAACAGTCAACAGTCAATTATCAAATGAAAAATGGCCGGACATAGGGTAGAAATTACTGTAAGATGAATTTGCAGGTCTCACGTTTTCCCAGGAAGAGAAAAACAGGCTGCATGTTGAACTACTGCATTATCACAACCCCCACTGACATAATTGGCCATAGCCGAAGGAGAGGACGACATGCCCCCCTCTCCAGGCCATGCCCAATCTCCTGCACAAATCAATCAAAGCAGTTCAACACTGGCCCTTTCAGCACCAGGCCACCCCTGGACTGATGTTTTTGATGCTAAACATAATACAAGTCCATTTGGTTGGTTCTTTTATCCAAAGAGTGCATGAGCAACCCTGGTGGGAATTGAACTCCTTACCCCTAAAGTTTTTGGAAAGTCTTACTGTAACTCTGGCAGCATGCACACAAATTTAAATAAACCATCCAGCTCAGTCAGAACAGCAGTCAGCATCCTCCGTCAAACTCCGATCTGCGGCATTTGCAGCATGTCACTCCCCCTCTATCTCCCCTTTCATGTCTAAGATGTCCCATTCAAATAAAGGCCTAAAATGCCGATAAAATAATCTTTAAAGAATCCTCTCCCCCATCCTCTCTGTGCCTCTGTAATTCAGATTCAGCAGAGCAGTTGCCAGGTTTTTAAAAATATGTGTTTTAAAGAACTTGGATTTTTCACATTTCATGTATTCAGTTAAATGTTCAGTTACAATTTCTATGCAAAACATTCTCCAAAATAAACTGGGGAAGCTTATTGCATATTATCGTCTATTATTTTGTTGGTCAAAAAGTCAATTTTAAACAAAAAAACTCTAAAAATAAAAATGTATATGTACAATTTGTGAGTTTTTAGTCGTCTCAATTCCTAAAGTCCTTGTGGCTTGTGACTTCAGCTGGACACATTTTTCTTCAAAAATACAATTTATCGTCTCTGATCTGTCATGATCAGGGTATTGAGATATGTAATGACTGAAATACGTGAAACTACACTATGTCAAGCAGCTTTTGTCCAAGACAAATCTCCCTTGGGACAAACCTTGAATCTTTGGCTAGTTTAGATTTAGATGTTTTCACTTGTCTCCACTGGTCATGTTCTTTTGTTCTCAGTTTCCTCCAATTTTAAGCACTCAATCAATGGTAAACTACACTGCATTTCAGAAAGTGGGTGATTTACGTGCAAGGAAGCCTTTCATTAGTAGTCCACCCACATTCTCTCCACATCCGCACTTAACTGGCACCTGAACATCTCAGCCCTCACACTTCCATGTTAGTGCAATATAGCTACAATATTAGCACGGAGTCATTGGGGATTAATGTCAGGTAAAGAGGTGTTTGTATATGTAGTTTTCCTCTCTGCATAGTGCTTCTGGTAATCTCATACTTGTGTTATTCTTTTCGCTCAATTTTCCTGACAGGTGACACATTAAATGGAAAAGTCAGGAGCTCAATAACTTGAAGGTTTTTTGGCTCATGTTCAATTCACAGAGATTTTCCCTTTAATCACCACAGAGGAAGAAAAAACATGACACTTGGCAACTGGAACTGAATATTTTTAATATGTCAAAGCTTACCTTAAATAAGACATGCATTTCATGTTTTCATGATAGTCATTAAGTATGACCTGTAGGCCTCCAACTACTCCTAGTGAAATACTGTCCAAGCTCTAGCTGGATTATAACTGGATGAATCCCATATGACAACAGGGTGGTCAATTTTATCAAGTCTCAGGTCGAACAATGGTACTTAGGGGTTGGAATATCCAATGTTTCAAATTTCAAATATAATGTCAAAAATTTGTAAAACATCTTTGTTTTACAATTTTATTTCACTTAAAGGGTAATCATAGTTGTTTTTAGTGCTATGTAATTTGACATACTGTATCCTGAGGTTGGTCTACGTTGTATTCTCATTTGGTCTAAAAACAATGGTGGGTCCATGCAGCTTTTAGAGTAATGTAAGGGTTCCCATTGCACCTTTCTTACCTGTGCAATACGCTATATGCTAGTATGTATAGTTATGTAAGCTCTGTTGTTAGTCATTTATTGATACCATAACATTATTTGCCAGCAAATGAGAAACATTTCTTTACACATATGTGGTTTAGTGTGACTTTCTGCAGTTAAAATGATGTAAAAGCCCCATAAGTGTTATTGGAGTTGCAAATGTTGGATATTTTAAACGTTGGATTGAGTTTTTATTTGTTTTGAAGGGAATCATCTGTGAATCTTCTCAATTGTCCACATGGTAAAAATTAAAACAAAACTTCATGAAGTGAATTAAACCATCTCTTTATCACTTTCACCCCGGTTGCTCTGTGTCTCTTATTGACTCTTTCTTCATCATCTGCTGTCTAGCTGCAGTCTTTCATGTTTTTTTCTTTCCAGCTCTCTATATTGTCTCTGTCTCTCTCACTTGTCTTTTCCCTTTCTCACTGTTGCTGTGAACTGCCTTTCCCATGCGCTGCAGGCGTGGTTATACCAAAATCCAGTAGGGAATTACTGAGAAAACATCTCTGGTTACAACCGTCTCTGTGGCTATGCTCCTTTTTTTTAATTTTTACAACTGGTCCGTTTGAAGTCATGAATGAAAAATGACAAACCTCTTACTTTAACCTAAAAAACAGGTTGGTGAGCGCTATTCACTGGCAATTAGAAACCTCACACAAGTATTGAATGAAAATGTAATGGGTGTGACATAATGGCCCTGTGAAGGGCGGAGGTTATTTATAGACACAGGTAATTTGCGCTCTCTTTCTCGGCTCGCAGTTTCACGAAGTGTAGCAGGAAGTGTAGGCGACGTGTACAGGCAAAAACATTTGAGCTGTTTAATGAGCTCAAACTTGGAGTGGAGGTAATGAATGATTAGATTAGATTAGATTCAACTTTATTGTCATTACACAGGTACAGGTACAAGGCAACAAAATGCAGTTTGGGTCTAACCAGAAGTGCAATAGCAGTAAGTGCAGAATATACAATGGTTCCGTAAGTGCAGGACATGGAAATGTAATAAATAAATAAGATTGTAAGCTATGTACCATGAATACTATCAAACATAGTAGAATGTAACTGAGATGTTCAGTGTATTTTTTTTCTTTTTTTTTTTCTTTCAAGTAATGGTTTTAACGACAATAAAACGTGCTGCTGGTCTGAATGAAACCTAAATGACTTGAAGGTACGGCAGACTGTCCGACCATTCTATGAAATGTATTGTCTTAAAATATGCTGGAAAGTGGTCTAAAGGGTAAAGTGCAATATCGCTGAAGGTCGCTGCACAATTTTAGGGCTGTGCATAGGCTCAAAGATAGCTTTAGAGACCCCTTATTGCTTGCTAGTTTGGTTTTAGGTGTTACCTTCTATTGTTCCCTGCATGTAATTAATGTGCAAGTTTTAAAGTGTGCAGTGGCATTTTGTTCTATTGCTCTTTTATTGTGTGTATTAGGTCCTAACGCATATTAATAGCCTCTAAATTATTCCAGTGCAATTTTGCCATTTATATCAAGTGATTGTGCCAGTGCCATTGCACTTTGTTTCTTTTTTAAAGTCGCTACTGTGTAGTTCCACGCTGGCGCCGTTGGCCGTCTTTTATTGGTGTTAATCTATGCAAACGCCAAAAATTCCATTTATATTTTGTACCTGGCCTCCCGTCCTGGTTTGTTCTAGACACTTACCTGTTTTCAATCACTACACAAGTGCTGGGATGCATTCAGTCTTGCAGCTTTGTGTTTATGTGATAAAAAGCCTCAATCAAGGGTATGTAAAAGCTCTCAAGAAAGAGTAAGCTAAGGCCTTCCAAGGAGCTATGCTGGTTCAGAATGGCAAATTTGCCATTTGAAAATTGTATCTAAATAGAGGTTATTGCATGATTAAATGCATCCTGCTCTGGCAGGTCACCAGGTCTGAAATGAAAATTAGAATCCTGAAAATGGATGCAACTTAAACAGAGCGTAGAATTGGTTCCTTTCTAAAGTGACCATGGTTGTTCCCTGACCTTAACCATGCGGTTAATATTGTAACCGTGATGATGATAGTCCCCTAACCTTAATGAAGCAGTCATTTTAACGTAATACAGGATGTTTACCTAACCTTAAGGAGTTTTTTAACCCAAACCTTTCCCTAAACCTAACCATAGTGTAATCATAGCTGTGATTGTAACAGTTTGGGAAAGCAGACCAATGACGTTTTTCTGATACGCACGTCAGTTCACAAACCTTCTGTCTTATTCTGAAGGGCAGTTACAAACAAAGCATGTATTTGGAAAATATAGTAGGCCTATTTATCTACAATCTAAACCCTCAAGATATCTCCTTCTCCTGAAACATCACTGAATCAAGCATATCTGATGGATTTTAAATTCTCAAATAGAAAAAAAACATTCCGCATGTGACTGCTAAAAAATCTTGGTCTTGGACTTTTGCCGACTTTCATTAGAAACATATTTATGAAAAATAAGAGATAAATGTAATCTGCAACAGAATATATTTCCCTTAAAACATATTTGGGAATGCGCTTTATTTGTATGTTTATGGAATATTTTTAGGAGCCAGGGCTGGTTCCAGAGGTTTTGATTGCATGACACAATCATCCTCTTCAGAGGGAGTTTGCTGATTGAAAGCTCTGAAACAGCTACTAAATGGACCTTGTGAAGCTATTGTTTTGTCAACTACTGGATTAAAGGTGATGAATGATGAACTGTTAATCTCAATTTTTAAGAAAAATGATAAGTGGCCAAACTCCACCTACTAAGGAAGATTGTGTCATATGGTCAAGAACACTATAACAGCTAGTAAATGGCTCTTGTGGTGAGATTGTTTTGTTATAAGCTACTAGCTTGTAGATGGTGCATGGTGGCTGGAAACTGCAGGTCTGACCACAATGTGGGCTCAGCCTGCTTAGTAATGCTTTGCATTAATAACACTGTATGTAGTTTTCCTCTAAACCCATAGAAAGACTGTGACTTAGGTTGTTATGGTTGTGTTCCTTTCTAACAGTGCCACAGTTAGTAGAGGAAGCCCCTGAAGTTAAAGATAAATCAGCTTTCTCCGTGTGAACCACAAGAATATTCCACCAGAGCTGCTGAGAAATTACAAAGAGAAAAAAAGGTGATTAACCCAGAATTTGTCAAATAATTTCCAGAATATTAAGCTGCATTGATGTTCAGAATTGAAAGCTAAGCTCATCACAGGGATGGATGAATAATCCTTTGAATAAAACATTAGCAAGCAGCTGCATGCCAAAACACGCCCACACAGGACTTACTTTTCTCTCACTGCCTAATAGGCTTTCCTCCTCCTTCTTCATTTGCCATCTCCTCTTTTTCTCTTTCCCAATCTTACAAACACATACACACACTCGACCACCTAGACAATTACAGACGTCTGCTTATTTAGCCTGTGGGAGCTTTTAGCAGTTTATGAGCCAGATACCGCACTTTAGAAGAAACAATTTGGTATAGTCATGAAGGAGCAGATCATAAAACACTCCTCCACATGGTGTAGATATTGCAAGGCCCTCTTCCTCGAGGTAAATGGTCGGCTCATGTGTTTTTTTCATTTATGAATATTGCTCCTGAGCAACAGTAATGGCATGGTTTTTTGTCATTTAGAGTTTTATTAAGTGCAAGATAGACTTTTAACATTATGTATTTGTTTATATTTCTTTATCATGATGGCCTTCCCCTTCCATTTATAGAAAAAACATCATCTGAGCACCTCAGAGGCTGAACATTGAGTTTTAACATCTAACCCCACCAGAGGGAACTCTTTTGGGGATGGACATTTGTGAGTTGAAGTTCTAACTTGTTTTACTTTGCTTCATAAAATTGATACAGTGTTAAAAATGCAAACATGGGCATTCACCGTTTGTAGATTGCAGGCTGCCGGAGGACTTTAGACAGAGCGCGTCTCTGATCTAGCGTTTGTGTGTGTGTGTGTGCGTGTGTGTGTTTGTGTGCATGGACGTTTTTGTTACCTCTTGGAGACCTTTTTGTGTGTGTGTGTGTGTGTATGTGTGTGTTAACGATGTTGCTTGGGTACCCAAAATGTTCATAAATGTCTGTGAGCAGATAGTCACATAGCGTTCTCAGTCATTCATTGTTGAATGCCTCATCCTATTCATACCAGCTTTGCTTTTCTGCGAGCACCCACCACTCTTGCTGTCCTGCTGATAAGGCTGTCTTAAAAAAGTGAAGTTCTCCAAAACTAGTGGCTCACCATTTATTAAAACTGGCGCTGAAAGTATTAAATTGATGCTAATACCTGTTTAATACCAGTTTGCTTTACAACTATATCAATATTGTCTGTCTTTTCCTGTATGTTATGGTAGTTGGTCACAAAGATCCACTGTGTTTTTGGGACAAAAGTTAAACCTATCGATAACCTATGCGCTAAGAAAACAATGTTAATTTCCCCATATATTAAAAAATAGGCAATGATGTGCTGAGAAAAATACATATGATATGCTAAATATTACATATTCTTGGTAAAAACCTATGAAAGATGTTAGTAGTAATCATTTGAAGCAACCAACAGACTGACGTCAACATCTGTCAAAAAAGATGTGATGACATCTGTGCCAATTTTCTGTCTCATTACAAGGTTTTCCATCATACCGTACAAGAAAAAATGAAAGCCAAGGCTAGTGACAATGTAAGAGGACAAAAAATAAC
>NC_045741.1:17137375-17149337 GCF_008692095.1 Etheostoma spectabile | reverse complement strand
TCATGTTCAAGCCATCAAGTGCCCCTCTGGCCCTGTTTGATGTCTCTTTCAAACAAAGGGACAGAAACCCCCCACAGAACAGAACAAAGGCATACAACACTTTCCATATAAATGTTGTGTGGAAAGAACACTAAAACCAGAGTAAGAGTGAGCAGATGTGCCCCGGCAAAGAGATGACACCATGTTGTTCGTCTTTGAAAAAGCCACATGTGTCTGATGTTGGGGACATGTAAAAAGTCTATCGTCGTTCAAGGAGTGAAGAGGAAAGGCTCTGTGGTGCTGAAGCTGTTGGGTGGGTGGTAATTTTTTTCTCTGCTGGTGCGTTGTCAGCAGTGCCACTCCTGCCACCTTCTGGACCTCAGTGAGACGGATGCATTGGGTCAGAAAAGAATAAAGAAGTCAACAGGATGCGTGTGTACAATAGATTTCATCCACAAGGTACATTTTAATTACAACATTTCTTCAAAGTAAAATAAAGGGAGCATGGTTCCTATAACTGAAACTTGAAGTAAAAAAATGTCACCTGGGGTACTAGCTGGAATACCATACCTGCCATACAAGACGGAAGGTACGGTGACAAATCTGTTGCATCCAAGAAAAGTCAGATAAAATCTATTTGGAGAGGCTCAGACTGCTGCAGTGCCATATTATATTATGGTCACTTGAATACAGCCAAACGTTATGGGAAATATCTACCATCTCTCCTGGCACACAATAAGAAATAACTGATTTTGCTCTGATACGGCACAACATGACATTGTGTTGTTTCTAAATAAAGCCCCTTCTCTGCAATGTTTTAATTTATTTGCAAGGATGATCACCGAGCACATACTTCAAAAAATAAAGTGTGAGCTCAACAGGAAGTTTATGGGGTGCTAAAAAAACGTGATTAAACTAAACATTAAATGGTACATCAAGCTGATTCAAAAGCTACCATCTAGTGGAGTTTTAAAAGCATGAATATGCAAAACATCAAAATCATTTACATCACCGTTCTTTCTTGCCAAATATAATTGAGGTCTAGACATCCCATTCACATCATTCATTACATCAGTAACCCTCACTATTAGTAAAATGTGTCAAGTCCTCTCTGACCTCAAAGTGTTCAATCTTTTCAACTGTCTTCAGTACACTATGTGACTGAAAATACTGTGTACACTGTACCTTCTCCCACTATACCAAAAAGGGATAAAAGATCATACAGCAAGGCAAGGCAAGGCAAGGCAACTATATTTGTATAGCATATTTCCGCAACAGGGAAAACTGCTTTACACAAAAACTGTTAAAAAATAAAAACACATAAAACACAAGAATAAGCAGTAAAAAAATAAAATAAAATAATACACAAGAATCAAAGTTACAGTACAGTATAAGAAATTAATCATTAAAGAAATGAACAGTCATTTAAAGAAAGGCAACATCATAAAGAAAGGTCTTCAGCCTTGATTTAAAAGAACTGAGAGTAGCAGTGGATCTGCATTTTTCTGGAAGTTTGCTCCAGATATGAGGAGCATAGAAACTGAATGCTGCTTCCCCCTGTTTAGTTCTGACTCTGGGGACAGAAAGCAGGCCTGTCCCAGATGACCTGAGAGGTCTGGTTGGTTCATAGTGTAGTAGCAGATCAGAAATGTATTTTGGCCCTAAACCATTTCATGATTTATAAACTAGCAAAATGACTTTGAAATCAATTCTTTGAGG
The DNA here is from genome assembly GCF_008692095.1 of Etheostoma spectabile. NCBI lineage: Eukaryota > Metazoa > Chordata > Actinopteri > Perciformes > Percidae > Etheostoma > Etheostoma spectabile. Next base: position 17,147,639 of record NC_045741.1, on the reverse strand, counting down.
CACAGGAAGCCAGTATAAACCCTTTAGAACTGGAGTGATGTGATCCACTTTCTTGGTCTTATTGAGTACCCGAGCAGCAGCATTCTGAATCAGCTGCAGCTGTCTGATTAATTTTTTAGGAAGACCTGTAAAGACACCGTTACAGTAGTCAAGTCTACTGAAGATGAAAGCATTGACAAGTTTTTCCAAATCCTGTTGACACATACTGCAAGTCCTTTAACCCTTGATATATTCTTAAGGTGACAATAGGTTGAGTTTGTAATTGTCTTAATGTGGCTGTTAAAATTCAGGTCGGAGTCCATGACAAAACCAAGACTTCAGGCTTTGTCTGTTGTTTTTAACGTTGTTGTTTGAGGCTGAGCGCAGACTTTTAATTGTTCCTTTTCTGCTCCAAAAATAACCACCTCAGTTTTTCCTTCTTTTAATTTCAGAAAGTTCTGGCACATCCAGCCGTTAATTTGTTCGATGCACTTAGTCAGTTTTTGTATTGGACTATAGTCCCCTGGCGATAAGGTTATGTAAATTTGTGTGTCATCCGCATAACTATGGTAACTTATTTTGTTGTTTTCCATAATCTGAGCCAGTGAAAGCATGTAGATGTTAAACAGAAAAACAGAAGAGGCCCCAGAATGGAGCCTTGGGGAACTCCACACGTCCTATTTGTATGCTCGGATGCATAATTACTTATTCCCACAAAGTAGTCCCTGTTCTTTATGTAGGATTCAAACCAGTTTAGTACGGAGCCAGAAAAGCCAACGCAGTTTTCCAATTGGTCTTGTAATATGTCATGGTCGACCGTTTCAAATGCAGCACTGAGATCAAGTAGTACTAAGACTGTAGTTTTGCCACTATCTGTGTTAAGGTGGATGTCATTAAAGGCTTTGACAAGAGCCGTCTCAGTGCTGTGGTGTGGTCGGAAACCCAACTGAAAGGTATTGAAACTGTTGTTTAGTGATAAGAAATGGTTGAGAGTAGAAGAGATTCCCAATCTCACCAGGGCTAATCTGGAAAATAGTGGTTAAATAAAATGATTTAGAAATATACACTAAGTAGAAAAGCATCAGAGGATCCATGGTTTACACAGAATCGAGGCCTACAAGTTCGGACTGACCCATATTCCACAGCCAGGAAACTTGTCCTCACCGCCACCTCCACCTCCCCAAGCAGCCCGGTCCAACACAGGTTAGCCGTGGAGGGCCTACTGATCGTGATCCAAAGCGACCCTGTGCTAATTCCCTGGTGAAAGCCACCCAGTCTTTCCAGCGATGCCTCAAACCTCAAGGTTTATATGAACAAGCTCCACTCTGAATGAGAACCCAGGCCGGTAATAACAGACCTCAAGTTTTGACCGAAGAGAGAGCAGTGAACAGAGACTCACCCCGTCCGCCCCCCCTCGTTTTCTTTCCCTGCAGGTTTTGGGAGAATGTTGAACACGCTTCCTGTAAAGCGATGTAGTATTTATTACAGCCTCCGTTTTTGATGGCTGGGGTCATGTAGCCTGCTGTCTATTTTTCCTAGAGGTCATTTACTACATTAGGCCTGGTTTTGGGGCCAGGAGAGGAAGAGAAGAACGAAATCTAAGATGCAGAAACTAAATTGGTAGCAAATGTATAGCCTCCAACTTGCCCCTTGGCTCTAATGCATTTTTCAAGTGAGCTCTGCTCACCGTACACCGAGATGCGGGGACGGCTTGCCTCTGAAATAATATTTCAACAGTGGTTACAGATGCAAAACCGGCGCCATCTCTCAGCTTGGGTTGTTCCCACCAAAGTGCAGCATAAGGGATTTTCTTTTTATTTCTGGGAAGATGTTATGCTTTGATGTGTAGCGGTGGAGGCCTTAAGGTTGAGCGAAGTAGGCCCATGAGCAAAAGGTTGGAGGTTTGAATGCACAGGACAAATTATCTTTCTATTCTTCTTTAACAGCTATTCCACTGAGTTGCCTTTGAGCCAAGCATTTTGTATCTCCAGTGGAACTGTGTACTGGACTCAGCAAGAGACTGTGGTTGTACTGGGCTGCTCCCAGATTGGATGAATGCAAGTGTGTGAATGTGAAGCAGGGCGTGGCTGGAAAAAAAAAGAAAGGTTAAAAACAGACACCAGCACAGAGGCTACCAGGCCGCCCACACAAGCCTGAAATGGAGCTACTAAAGTTATATAAACAAATTGAAAAACACACCTTATGCTAATGTGAGATAATTTACCCCAATGGGGTCATTCTGGTCAGCCAGTTAGAAAAAAGGATTTAAACTAAGTTTGAGATCAATTTCCCAAATATGTTTACATAGAGGCTAAATCGCCACACTTCTGCAGCTAAACTTTCTAAAAGATGACTTTGTCCATCTCATTTTCATTTAAATGGCCAAGTGGAGTCCCATTTGCTTGCTGCTTTTCAACAGCCCAACAGGCTCAATAAAAACCAATGATCTGATGAAAACAGGAAAACCTTGTTGTTGTTGTATACAAACAGCATATGGTTTGCTCAGTTTGGCTGCACATGGCAGCACTCCTTCAACTTCATTTGCTCCTCTGTATTTGGTTGTCCTCCACCATCTGGGCATATTTAAAGTTTCCCCCTCTCCAAGTTTCTTTCATCAACACTTTACAGTACTACAGCCTTCATCAAGTGTATTAATAAGCATGATGTTGATATGTTTAACAGCAGGCATAATAGTATTGGTATTTTAAAATAAAATTAATAAAAAAATTAAAACAATGAGTGCTCATCAATAGGTGCTTACAACAACTGTGTAATTCACATCACAGTATTTTTATAATACTGCTTGAATCTTGATGCTTTAGTACTCAAGAATCACTTCCACTTTTATTTAAGAAACATCTTTGATGCTTATTACTCATTACTGTGACAGTTAAGACTCCAGGATGTCACATTGCCAGGCCAAGAAACAGGCCAGCACATAACTTCCTGTAAAACCACAACTTGGTATTTGGCTTTTGTACAGATATTAGAAATGAAATACAACAAGTTAATTAGTGAGCTTTGAAAAGATTCATGAGCGTTATCATGAATCCCACTTGCGAATCCCACAACCTCCAGTGTTGAAAAATGAAGTCAATGCCTAAAATCAGCAGTTCATTGAGTGGCCACTTGACTCTCATTTGGAGTCAATCTGCATAGACACACATTTTAAAATGCTCAACTTTACAGCAGTTAAACATGTTTACAGCATGGTTTAAGAAAATAAAAAAGATGTTAGTCTCTATGGCTAATTTCCCCATTTATAACAACTGTGGGGGGAACTATTCCTTTAAAGAGATTTAAGGTGACTGTAGATGGCACTTTTTTCTTCAGTTACGGTGTGGGCGAGTGTTGCTTTTGCAACCTAATTAGATCCTCTCAAACAATTCCCTGTGAAGATTTTTCTCAGACATGACCAGATACTGACTGAGGACATGGGCTCAAGGTATGAAATCACTTCCATCATCTGCCACATGAATCTGACATTATGCATTCCCAATTCCCAGAATTTAAATTGACTACTTGACTGTCTCCACAAACAGCCAGCAGCAGAAGCTAAATGTTGATGTTTCTTTGACAAATTTGATGAATTTGCCCTCTGGACCTCAAAAAGATAAAAGAGCAGGGACACATCAAGTCATAATGCCAGGCTGTGATTAGCAGCCTTGCACGTAGCTGTCAGGTTGTTGCAGATGTTTCGAAAGATATCCCCTTCCCCAAGGCAAAGTGAAATTAATGGTGCTATTATAAACATCTGTCAAACAGCCCAGATTGCATAAAACAAAGATCCTTGTTTTGTAATGTATGTAAGGCTCTGTGAGTGATAATGACAACATGGAGGTAGTGTGATGGAAGCATTAATTAATGTAAAGTGATGCCTCTTAATGGTTTGCTGCACCTGCCTGTGGATCACCATGGTGACTCAGCCCATATCCACATATCTGGGCGCCAAGCAGTAGGGTCCCCACAGGAGGTGGTCCAGCCCTGACCTCCTGGTGACAGTGCTCCCCAGTTCACCTCCCTGACCATACAAACTGTGTGTCTGTGTGTGTGTGTGTGTGTGTGTGTGTGTGTGTGTGTGTGTGTGTGTGTGTGTGTGTGTGCGTGTGTGTGCTGTAAGTAGATTTAGTAGCATGTGTCTGTGTGGATATTTGCTGTTTGTAGATCATTCATGCCAGTACGTGTACTACGTGCATTGAATCTCCCGTTGAGGACATGATATAGCTTTCGTGATAAAAGTGACTCCCTGTCTTTAAAAAATATCCCCCTTAACATTTACTGTAGCAAGTAAGATTGATGTTTGACATAGGACTGGTGCCTCTACCGTTAAGGAGTCGAGCCAAAGAGTGTTGTTAGGCCTACTCAGCAGGTTCTGTCTATTCATGATTATTTGGCAAATCAAAAAAATGTCAGATAGTTTTGTAACACTTCTATTAGTCTCCGTCTGCCTGTCTGTTTGTCTGTCTCTATTGCACATTATTAGTAAAATATGATGCCAGCAACTTGACTGCATTGATTATTCACATCATAACCACTAGGTGGAGTTAGATATTTAATACTGTAGGTCTAGACAAAGGGTTTCAAGTCATTATTAAGGGTTTTTATGAGATCATTAGTTTTTTAGACAACATATTGCAATGTTTTTGTATGACCCATTTCTGCCATTCACTCTTTTATTCAGTGTGTTTTTCCAATTCAATTTCTTTTTTGTCTACTCATCAACCACTATGGAAAAAAGGATGTTAAAAAAAGGATTCAAATACAAGTACCCAATGCAAATCAGTTCTGTTTCACTCAATAAATATCTTTTCCATTTATTTTCCCAGAGCTGCTCCTTTTCAACAGGCCATGCTAACCGTAGTATAGTTTGTCTGCTGATAGTCTGCTAAACCTAGATTCTGACTAAAAGTATTAAGAATTAACGTGGCATAATGTGTGTGTACTGTATGTGGCATGTCTTCACATTGTATTATTTTAGAACTAAATGCCAAAATGTTTGCTTAGGATGCAAACACACCAATTATTGACTTTTACAGAGCGTTTGACACTTGTTACATACAGATTAAATGTTTTCTGTAACGTACAGCTGAATATTTTTAAGATCATTGCCCTTCATTTTACATTTGAGGTATGTTGCTGCCATCTACAGGAAATAAGAATTATATCCACTCTAATACCACGTGAGTTTCCAGCAGGTCTCCCTGCCATCATAATCTGACAACCTTTGTGACTAGTTCCTGCCATCTCACATGTTGAATTAATGTACCTATGAATTATTTCCAAACTAAACAGACAGTAGAGATAGATAGAAAAATAATTTTATTACAATGAAAGACTTAATGGGGATGACAAATAACATAGATTGACGCAATGGTTAATTGTGCACAATTTTTTTTTAAAAGCTGTATAAAAACGCAGTTCCCAAAATGCACACATATCAATGTTTTTGTAATGAACTTGTTTTTAACATGGGGTGGTTACATAACAAGTCATAATAATAATGATTGTATTAACAGCAACAACACTGTCTTACTACGAACCTCCATGAATTGTATTTTACTAAAAAGCCATCCTTGCAAAAGTACAGTATATACATTTAAGAAGACCAAAACTCTTTTGTCTTCTGATATTAGCCAATAGTTCAACTGCTGCTGACTTGTCAGCACTGAAAAAAAGAATGGGTTGATAATTGTTCATAATAAAATTTTTACCCTTGGCCACTCGAATCATGTCAAATGAGGTTTGGCATTGATAGTTGACCTTTTAAAAGGGTTTTGGGTACAATTTCAAAGTAGTAGTGAAAAAAAACAAACAAAGTCTAAAAAAACAAACAAAGACAAAAGGACCGCATGCAGGAACTTTTAACCAAAGATATCCAGTTTTTTTCCCCTGAACTACAATTCTTGCTTGGACTTGAAAACCTCCAACTGATGATTAGCAATATGTATGACAGGAGACTGAACATGTGTTACATATTTCACTGTCAAATGTGTGATGACAGAACTCAAACACATTTGTGTCTTCTGCATGATATATGCAGTTTACAATGCACTCTACAGTGTGTTTGCACTAATTCATCATTTAAATCCTGGTCTCAGTAATATACACTTGTATGGAACAAGATGAGGGGCCTTTTTTAAACTTTGAACTTAAAGAATAATGATGTTGGTCGTCCAGACACTGGATAGTTCAGCTGTCTTAGTCACTGAGGTCTGAGGATTCGCTAGAGCTGGAAGAAGAAGGAGAGGAGGATTCTTGTTTGCTCTTCTTCTGTCTCTTGGGATGCTTCCCATGTTCCCTTTTGTTCTTTTTGCTTTTCTTCTTTTGGCTTTTTATTTTCTTCTTCTTCCTCCTCCTCTCCTCTTCGTCAGATGAGGAGTCAGAAGTTCTGCGTTTCTTTTTCTTCTTTGTATTCTCATCACTCGACAACTTAGATCTGAAAAGGAGAATAATAACCAATGGAATCACCAAAAGGTCACAAAAATGTAAAATGACCAATAAAGGCAAACACATGTTTATTTACTGAATTATACACTTTTCTCCAGCAGAGAACACACATGATAAAAACAGACACACATGTAAAACAGTGATGTTAAGGGTCAGTGCGGACCAAAGAACAAAAATATTGTAGTTACCTCTTTCTTGACTTTCTGTCGCTGCTCTTCTTCCGTTTGTGTCTCTCTTTTCTACCATTGTTGTCATCGCCATGGGAACCTACACATATTTGTAAACAAACAGTTAAGGCACTTTTAACTGGAAAAGTAGCGGTCTATAAAATGGAGAAAAAAACTGGAATACAGCATTTTTCCCGAGATGTCACAACCAGTTTGTAATACTGCAGATGTTTAAATATTGCAATACTTTCATCAGTGGGCTATAGGCTCAATCATCATTCTGTTACCTTACTTCAGCGATAGATTGTGACTGTGTTTATGATTACAGCTATTAAGTAGCTATGAGGAACTGTTTAATTTTCCATCTGATGGTTATAAATGACTTGTGACAGCAAACAAGACTGACAATAAAAAATAACTGATTTTGGTGTTATACCGGAAAATCATGTGTTCGAGTATCCAGTCATGTAAAAAATAGCAAGGCCTTTGTTTATGTAGGCCTATTTGTATTTTTATTAAGAAACACTTAAAGCTATAAGGGCTCCATATTTTTTTTTTTTTCTTCATATAATTCCAATTTTTTTTATGTATGATCACCTTGTCTTTTATTTAAAGACTGAATACTGAAGGCCTACCTCTACTTCGCCCTAACTTCTCATTACGCTGCGGGGCAGGTTCGTCGTCTTCACTCTCCTCACTGCTGGTGCTGCTTACATCCAGAACAATGTCTTTCTGGGGGTCAACTCTGACAAAGTTTCGGCACTCAAAGGTCAAGTGGCCCGCTGAAAAATAAATATACAAACATAATGAATAAATTTGACAAAGCAGGACAATTTTATATTTTAAACTTAAAAACCTTCCAGCTGTCCTATTATTCAACAATGCTTTCCCCCCTTTTCTCCCATTTCTCACACTTTCCTGTACTGTGGTGCAGTTGCTGATTTTATGGGGACAGGACCATAATGGAATCGGAGAATTACATCAGCTCATATTGTTAATCAGACATCACATAAACAACAGCTGCCACACATTGAAAACAAAGCACTGAAACTGTAAAAGCAGTTGATAAAGCCCGTGGGGGCAAAACTTAGAACCGCTATTACCTCACATTGCAAAGTCAATGTACACAGTTGCTCCCACTATCCTCACATTTAAATCGTCTGAATGAAGTGAAATTAGTACAGACAGACGCCAGATAGTTTCTATGACATGCGAGCATCATGCTCTAGTGATGGCAGTGTTGATCAGCTACTCCATCACTTTGGTTCAGAATGAATATCTCAACAAATCCTGCATAGATTGCCATAGAATTTAGTGCAGATATTCATGATGCCCAGAGGATGAATCGTAATGACTTTGGTGTAATGACAACCTTTAACTTGTAATGGAACTTGTGTGACAAAGCTTTACTTACGATATCCACATTTCTTGCACCCAGCTCTGATGTTGTCCTTATTTGGACCTGTGAAATAAAAAGTAATACAAATGTTTTAGCGTTTAAAGTGGCTTAATTACGTCTTTGTTACGTGTACAAGCCCACGTGAATGTCAAATAACAAGACTATTACGTTAGCCTAGCTGTGTCTACATGTTAATTAGCTAGCTACATGTAGCTGAATAACTCCATTTTAAGTGAGAAGGTAGATATATGTTGGGATCTCCTTTTTTTCATGTTAACACATAAAGGACATGTAGCTAACAATGTAACGCTAGAGAACAACAAACGTCAAAGCTTTCCACTATAACGTTAACGTTACATTGGGTTTCAGCTAGCTAGCTAGCACTGCTCATCAAGTGTAGCTATGTAGGCTTTATTACAGCGCTAAGGTTAGAGCTAAATGTAGACATGTATAAAGAAATAAAAACGCCTCAGTCTATTTTAATTGTTTAATAGTTTTTCGTGAGACGTAAACGATATATATGTTTTGTTAAAAGGTTGTCTACTAGCTAGCTAAGTTAACGTTCGGCTAACGTTAAGGTTAGCATCACTTTGTTAAATCATATTGTTAATCTGTTTTCCATAAACGTTAGCTAGATTTCAACAGGAAACTCCATGAGTTATACATCTGAAAATGTAAAGCTAGCTATATACATAAATAAAATCTATAACCAACCAGGGGTAGCCATTGAGTTATCCATTTTAAAGACGCAAATCTGAAGGGTCTTCCCTCAAAATAACGTCGGAGGGAAACATTTGTTCTAGAAACTACTAGGTTCCGTCTTCTTCTTCGCTCCATCATTTTCACTGGCGGGTTGCAAACCAAATTGTTGGCGCATTACCGCCATCAACTGGACTGGAGTTGGAGCAGCAGCTTGCACCTCCCCTCCAACATATACATTTCAAGCGAGCTTTGAATAGCTGAAAGACATAAAATCGTCAACAATTAGATTAAACAATCTACATTAGTTGAATCTAGATGTTGAATCTGTGTTTTGCATTTAATTTCAGTGCAATATAAAGACCCAATAAAGCAAATGATGCAAAGTTTAGAACTGTTAATGTGAAGAGGCAAAATGCTCTATTATCTGTTAAGGTTATACTATGAATTATGAATTCTATCTAGTGTAAGGGGGATTAAATAACGTGTCTATTTGTTGTTGGTGTATTTTGTATATTTGTTGATGTTAAGGCACATGGGCATGGGTTTGCCATATAGAGTGGTGCAATGTCTGCGGAAAAGTGTTGACTATCATATAGTGTGATACATTAAAATCGATTGACTCCTCCTGAATTGCCCTGATCCTTTTTAGTTCACTCAAAGTTCTTTAATTACAACCATTACAGAGAAGCAGTCGGTGGCAATGACAATTTTATATGTCTCCAACAATGTTCATAAATATGTATGAAAAAAAAGCAACAAAACAGTGCAAAGATAAAATGTATGGATGAAATATACATATCCATAAGGTTGTAAAAAAATGCCAAGAATTTCTCAGAAAAAATATTTACTCACGCTTAATTGCTTTCCCAGTAAAGCCAGTTGTGGTTTTTTGTCAGGGTTAATTGAAGGCAGCCAGAGTCAGACTGGCAGATGGAAAATGTCGACAGATGTGGGGCCCCCAGACTTGCCCTCATCGTTATGTCTGTGACTGTAACACACACACACACACGTATGTGTACATACAATCTCGCTTTGTCTTTTGATCATACCATCTGCCTTAATGACAGTTCTGTTATTTTAGTTACTTTATCTATGGTAAAAACTGTTGTTATTAAAATCACCGTTACATAATCAGGTGATGCCTCACAATGAGCTGCCTCACAACTCTGAAGTTCCACTCAGTCAGAGGACTTTGATCTACTCCACCCCACACGCTTATAAACACATACTCTGTTAGCTCTAACTTCAGCCACTGACCAGATGAACCCACACCTTCTGTCATGTTTAATTATCATAATCACAGAGAACTAAGGAGGGTTTTGTTGCAGAGGCGATCTTTTTTTTTTACATCCGAATATTTGAGGCATGATAAAATGAGATCTTTTGTAAAGATTTTAGCACCTTTATTTCATTATCACTGTGTCTTTTACAGTAAGACTTTATCATCCCATATGATTGCTCTTTCCTCTACATGATGTGATGCTGACAATCATCGCTAGCACACTAATAAAATGTTCAAACATGTAATTCTCTTGAAGATAAAGGGCAATTCTTTGATGACTGTTTAAAT
>NC_045741.1:17058513-17137365 GCF_008692095.1 Etheostoma spectabile | reverse complement strand
TTTTTATTTCTTTTTTGGTCAAAATACTGTAATTGTAGTGTTTACCTTGTACATCTTCTTATAGTAGCCTGTCTTATCTTGTGGCATTACTTTAGCAGTATCCAGCTTTTAAGCAAAGCTTTTCTTCACTTACATAACTTAATATCTTGGCTTGCTTTTAAGAACATAGATTTTTCAACAAGACTAAGATACAGTTCAAAGGAGCCTGCTTTATCGCTAATTTGTCAGTTTATTGCATTGGGTGAGAAATTAAAGCAAAGAGTATTTGTTAGAAACCTGTGCAGCTGTTTTAAAGAAGATATACACAGGTGACTTACACGCTGTAAAGAAATGTTACATTCACTTTCCAACCACTGGAAGGTGCGAATAACAAGCAAGAACCTTGAGAGACAACCTTTGTAAAATAATTAATTTACTATTAGGTAAATGAAATAGGCTGCAACTGTTGTGACAGTAAAGACAATGAAGGCAAAATAGATACAGAAATGGCAAATGACACAATACCACAATACCACATCTGCTTCTACTAATGTTTCAAGCCCAAGACATAAAACTGCATACCACCCACTCTCCAGTTAATAACATTTAGAATAACATAAATCATTGGTCTGTCTACACCAACAGAGTAGAAGAAATGCATCTGCTGGTTGCTAATTTACTGTATATATCGCATTACATTTACTTTAATACATTGTGACTCAGGGTAATCTGAAAGTGTAATTCCAGATTTATTTTTACAAGTAGTGTTTTTATTCACACAAGCCTGTCTAATGTAATCATTCCACTTAAAACAGTGCCTAAACTCATTCATCTTCAAAGTTGTAAAGCATTTCATTGTTAAAGTCACAGTCTGTGATCCAAATGTAAACAAAGGGTATCCATAAAACAAAGCACAAAGTTGAGGGATATCATTGAGAGGCACAAGGATTGAAGTTCAGCTTTTTCGATCTCTCTTCTGGTTGCCTGGCTTTGCTCCAGCTTCAGGGAACGCTACATTGTAACTGCTTGTGTTTAAGGTGACAACTTTCCTAGTTGTAACATTCGGTACTCATTATTACTTGTCAGTTTTTTGTTAACATAGAAACCTTTTAGATTTTTGTAGAAATTATGACTCTCTGGTAAGATGATTGCTTAGCAGGTGGGTTTTACACATCTTGATCTCTCTGAAGCTTTAAGCTGAAACTGGTACAGATCAGGTTTACTATGTAATGACGATTACCAAGGTGATCCAGCTCAGTCAAAAGTGAGCTAACCAAAATTGGCTGAGCTGCTAATCTTGGCTTGTGATCCAAGCCCTGCATGGGTGAATATCGTCAACAAGAAAACACACTAATTGTTCATTTTGTATCTCTATTTTAAACTTTCTAATTGTGAGAATGACATATCTCAAATGTATATGGTAACCAACAATAGATTGGGCGTTTAAGGAGGGCCTTATCGGTAGCTGCTGACAGGCTGGTTCACAAACTTGTCTACTACATGTCTGCGCATGTGATACAAAGCTCGCTGCAGCTGATTTATAATGCTGGTGCTTGAGTCCTCACTGAGACCAAGAGAGTGGATCACATCACTCTAGTTCTGAAGTCCCTACACTGGCTTCCTGTGTCTCAAAGAATTAATTTCAAAATACTTTTGCTTCTTTATAAATCACTAAACGATTTGAGGGCTAAAATGCATTTCTGATCTGATAGTAAACTATGAACCACCCAGACCTCTCAGGTCATCTGGGAAAGGCCTGCTTTCTGTCCCCAGAGTCAGAACTAAACAGGGGGAAGCATCGTTCAGTTTCTAAACCTCCAGAAAATTGCAGGTCCGCCGCAACTCTCAGTTCTTTTAAATCAAGGCTGAAGACCTTTCTTTTTGATGTTGCTGTCACATTACAATAGCGGTCTCAAATGCACGACTCAGACAGGGAATTACAGGTAAGTGGTTTATTGTTCAGAGACAATAATCGTGGTCAGGAACAAAGCAAAAGTCGGATAAACACTGGGAAAACAAACACTAGGAATAAACGCTGGAAAGAGTGACTTACAACTTACAACCACAATCTGGCACAGGTGAGTGGGAATGGTGAGTATTTAAGCATGGGGACTGGGAAGCTGAAAACAAACAGGTGAAACAAATTAGGGGCGGGGACGGTAATCAGCGGTGGGAGAACAGACGAAGGAAGGAAGTGAAGTGAAGTGAATGAAGATAAACAGTGGATATCAAAATAAAACAGGAAGTCCATGAAAAAAAAAGAAAGTGAAATCAACTAAAACAGAAACTTGACATAAGGACAAAACCATGACAGTTGCCTTTCTTTATATGGTTGTTCATTTCTTTAAGGTTTAATTTCTTCCACTGCACTGTCACTTTCATTCTTGTGTTTTATCTGTTTTTATTTTTTTAATTGTTTTTATTCAAAGCACTTTGAATTGCCCTGTTGCTGAAACGTGCTAATATAACTGCAGTGCCTTTCTTTGAAAAAGAAGACAAAACATTCCTTACTTGCTATCCTGCTGCTATTTTCCTTTCATCCTACCTGAGCCTCACCTCTACATTCTTTGTCCTCCATTTTTGCAACTGTTAGGGTCTAACTTGATAAAAAGAAAAACCAAAGGTGTATTGGTATAAATGTGAAGACACTGAGCCACTGAATCTCCAGTAAAAAGCAATCACACTGTGAACATGAATATGGTTCTATAAAGTCTTCCTCTTTTTCTCTGCAGCCTCTGTGCGTCACTAAAACGCTGAAAAAGGGATTTTTTTTGTTTCCCTGGTGCTACAAACAAAACACAGCTTTTTTTTTTTAAATGAGTGATTGGGTGTCACAATGAGATACTTTTTCTTGCTTGAAGTAGGATATGAAAGTGATACAAACAAAACATTTCCAGTAACCCATTTTACTGCATGATCCTGAGAGACAGAAATTCTTCCCCAGGAACAACAAGCCCTCATTCACAACAAATGCAATGAGACACTGATGTTGTTCAACAAGAAACCCAATGTAAAAATGCTTAAAGGCAATCAATAACATGACAAAAAAGAGGTAAATGTGCCGAAACAGACAAATCGTGAGCATGATGAATGTGGTTTTCATTTCTTGATGGAATTCATGTAAGCCTCCAACTAAGATGAACCATGTCCTTTACACACAAAGGTCCACTCATTGCAAAATGGCTTGGTAATGTGTTTATGAGCAAAGTCAGAAACAAAAGATTGAAACAATATGTACTCCACTGGGATGCTTTACAGTCAATTAAACCTAAAATGTATTTCCTTGTTTGCCAGCTTTTGCCCGCACTCAGATTCATTATTCACATCTCCATTCCACAAACACACGTCAAAGACATGGCTTCAAACAGCGGCCTCACACAAAGTACTCTGGTAGTGCCTTGAACCTTTTTCCCAGCCTGAATGTTGTTGTCACCCAGTTGCATGTTACCCTAACAATCATCTGGAGAACTAGGCTGGGGGGTAGGAGGATGTTTAGGTATGAGGGACATTTTCCTACAGAAAAAAGCACAGAGCAAGAGGTTGAAACCATTTGTGCTCACTCATCTACATCAATTAACATGCTTTTTTAAAGATGTTTTGGGCATTTTAGGCCTTTACTTCCACAGGACAGATGAAGACATGAAAGGGGAGAGAGAGTGGGAACAACAACAGCAAAGGGGGAGTTGAACCTGCGGCTGCTGTGTGAAGTAGTAAACCTCTATTTATGTGCCACTGCTCTACCTCATAAAGCATCTTATTTGGACACAGTATTGTTCAAATTCCAAATTTGACCTGATGATGGTGTTAGATGAAAAAATTAGGGATTACCAAAGTCAATTTAATTAATTTCTCATTCTTATAGGGACATGAAAGTGTGCACCTCATTTCTCAGATATCCATCCAGCGGTTGCATTTCACCCAAAACCAAACGTGAAATTCATGGGGGTGCTAGAAGAAACAACAGCAACAATCATAAGGACTCATCTTGTGGGAACCTTGTGTATAGAGAGTGCCAAGAGTAGCAGAATGCTGCCTCAGTAGAGTTTATTCTGGACCAGTGAAGGTTGAGACCTCTCCAATAAACATTTATTTTGTACAGTGGTACTTTATTCATCTATTGTGAAAATGCAAGCGTGGACTGTGTGATAAAGCTCATAGCTGACTCACTGTCAAACCCATGCAATGACAAATTTCTTAGTGCCCCCTGGGTGGTCCAATGTGGTCCTTAAAAAATGTCATTCCCATGCCTTATTGGTAATCCATGCATGAGTGTGAGACGTGAATGCTTAAATTTGTAAATGAAAATGAATACCTCCAAACCAGCTGAATGAAAGAAGCTGTCCATTCTACAGCAGTTCTCCTCACTCTGCTAACAGGCTTTGTCTGTTCAGCACCTGGCGGACACTGAGGATGCTGCGGAGGATGTTTTTGGACAGAGGCCTGCCTAGGAAAATAAACCTAAGTCTGACCTCAAGCGCCAGTCGCGGAGACTTCCAACCTCACCACCTGACACAATGTTCCTCCCACAAGCACAAGCATCACGCCTGGGTGGCCATGTAGGAAAAAGGAACTCTCGTTGGCGTCCTCCCAGAAGGGAAAACAAGAGCTGTGTGGAAGAAGAGCAATATTCTAATTTGAGGCTGTTCCAGCACTTCAATTGGCCTTCATTTACTTGGACTCCAATTAAAAACTTATTTGGGAATATTTTTGCACATTGTTCTTTGGCAACTACTCGGCTATATCTCTCTATATTTCTGTCTGGTCTTGTCTGAGGTCTTGCCGAATGAGGCAAATAGTAGCTGGAATTGATTTGTTTTGAACGTTTAGAACGTCTGTATGCAACAGGAGTGTTGGGAGCTTTCCTTCACCCCCTCTGCCCTCCCAACTCTGTTCCTCCCTCTCTCTCTCTCTGTCTCTCTCTCTCTCACTCCCCGAATCTTTCTGTGCATGTTTGATAGCTCCTGTAACGAGGGCTCTTTGATGTGGAGGAGATCTAGGGTAAGCAGATTGCTCAGCTGAGTGGGAGTCGAGGAAAGCAAGCAGGTACAGCACGGTTATGTGTGTTGATTGAAACTCGGCTCTCCCACCAGACCACGCTCGACCATCCTG
This sequence comes from Etheostoma spectabile, assembly GCF_008692095.1. Taxonomy (NCBI): domain Eukaryota; kingdom Metazoa; phylum Chordata; class Actinopteri; order Perciformes; family Percidae; genus Etheostoma; species Etheostoma spectabile. The sequence goes on along the minus strand of NC_045741.1, from coordinate 17,132,277 downwards.
AATACGAATGCATCTCATTGGGTTTCCACCGTTTCTCTCTTTCTGGTTTTCAATCAACATTTAGCTCATTAAAGTACCCGTTCATTTTCACATGCTCGTCTTTGTTACATACAGCATCTTCACACTTATTGTAAATACTTTATTACCTTGCATTCTCCAAACCTTTTGTCCCACTTTGACTCCTCTTAAAACAATTTGGAAATTTCCTGCAGCAAACTACAAAGCCTTGACCTGTGTGAGCTGCTGACAGACGGGTCCACAAAGGACAGAGAGAAAAGAACACTTTGATATGATGCATTGTGAAGGAAAAATATGGGCAGCATAGGGAGGTAAACAGGCCCGCTATCTGATTTGATGGATATTTGTGACGCAAACAGGTAAAAAGGTGAGTGCTGCTGGTAGTGCAGTTATGTGTGTGGGTGTCCATGTAAGTGTGTTACCCCCTCCTCCTCTGCTTCTTCCTCAAACAAAAGATGCAAGCCAAATCTACAAAATGGTAGTGGTGGAAGGAAAATAATTTTTTTTTCATCAATCGTTACTTCTCTGGATTCTTTGGAGGTGAGAAACTTTGCCCGCCATCGTGTCAAAAGGAAACAAGAAAACAGGAGAGGCAGAAGATGAGTAAGAAGAGGAAAGTGGAGAGAACTATAACAGTGTTGGGAAAAGAGAAATACGTCTGATATACTTTCAGGTTTCAAGACTCAAAGGCAAGATGATACTTTTGATGAGCTTACTTTTCACTGGATGTGGCTGTGCACGTGAGTCAGAATTTTGTATTTTTGTGATGTTGCTAAGGAAGCGAGAAAAAGGGCGAAGGTTAGAAAACCAAAAAAAGTGCAAATATTTAATGTGGTCAATGTGTGCCCACAAAAACGTTTTTTCATGACATGATGTCAAATGCACTTAGTAACACTGGGGCCATAAGCCTGGATATGACTTTAACTTTTTCATAACTTTTGGTCTAAACTCAGACATAACAAACTATAGACAATTACAACACATCACAAAGAGGCAAGGGAGGCACAGACACACAGACAGACAGACGGACACACACACACACACACGCACATGCACACGCACACGCACACGCACACACACACACACTGAAGCTTAATAAGGATAAACTCCATATTTCCTTTATGAGACTAATTAAAAATTAAGAGGGGCCCCTTCTCAAAACTTTGAGACTGTTTGATGTTGAGGTAGCAGTCTCTCTTGAGTTTCTATGAGCCGCCTTGTGCCAGGACGTGGGTCTCTCTGTACTTCACTTGTAATTGTCCCCCAATTGAGTTGCATGCCAGCAGTAAAACCTTTTATGACTGGCCGTCAAACTGTTCTGAGATGGGATCTCAGTCACCAGCGTTTCACATTAAAAGGGATTCATTCATTTGTGGTACCTCTTTAAATTGATGGACCTATATTCTTCACCTGTCTTTATGAGTGTGTGTTTAGGGGAAGGGCGGTTAATTTTAGTTTTGAGGCCAAAATAGATCAGAGGCACCATTGCAGACTTAGTATAGTTGTTCCACCAGTGCTTTCTCTGTTTTTATTCTCTCTAAGATCTGGCAGTCCATCTGTCTCCTCCAACTGTTTATTTTTTCACTGGATGTCTAACTCTCTCCCTTCCATAAGATACCAATTTAAAACTTTGACCAATATTATTGGCACAATCACTTTCTCTCTCTTTCTCTCTGTCTCTTTCCCGCTCTCTCTCTCTCTCTCTCTTTGTCATATCTAAAAAATAAATTATTTATAAAGATTTAAAAAAATATTTAAAAAGCAGTGAAAAGGATTTGGCTCTTTCTTTGAAATTGTGGTTGTGTGGTCTGGCACTACCCACATGTACATCCTTGCTTTGGCAACCTGAACCTAAACGTTTTCCTCCATGAGTTGTAACCTAGATGCAAAAACCTGGTTAACTACTGCAATTTGCAGAATCTACAGAATCCGTTAAAGGAGCCTGGCAGGGGAGCAGAGCGGAGTTCATTTGTAATTTACTTTTAGGGGAGTCTGACTCAGGATCCAGATGCTGGAGGGAGGGAGTTCTTGTGTGTGTGTGTGTGTGTGAGTGTGTGTGTGTGTGTGTGTGTGTAAAGAGGTATGTGTGCAACTGTAAACCAGAGTGGTCTGCTGTAGGTTCTTTACATATCAACCATACAGGGAAACCCCTGCAAGAAACAGCTTTATAAGAAGTCAGGAATCCCAAGTCACTTGGAAGTTCTTCCATTCTCTCTGTATTTTTTAAGATATTAATATTTTCATGCTTTTTTCAGACAGTGGACAGGAGATAGCTGCACAAGACCAAGGATGGTCTATGTCTTACACCCTATCATCCACCAAGATGACCAATTCCTTTGTTTTTGTGGTGGTTTGGGGGGATTTTTCCTTTGTTTGATAATTAACACAGGGCATCAATGTTTTGTGCCGTACACTAGAATGCCAATTGACACTTCATCAAGGGAAGCTGGGAGGATAGTTTTTCGGTAAGGGACTCCAAGGAAATTGTATAACTATATCTGAAACTATATCTTAAAAAATGGTAGTAGTTGGTTTCTCCTTGATACATTGTTTGCTGGTAGGCTACTCAGTTTAGAAAGGGAGGTGGTGTAGAACTTGGATTAACCAAATCTAATACAATGAGTTTACAATCCAGTTTAGGTCTCATTGACAATTTGTTGATGACCCTTTCTCTTATGAGCTTTTCATTATGCATCACCTAAGAAAAGCAAACTCTTGACAAAGCAGACAACAGCAAAACAAGTAGGAAAAGATATCGCCCATGTGTAGAATTGCCTTACAGAGTAAAATATTCACCATTCGAAAAAGACGTGACACCTGTATTTGAAGCAATGGCTGTCATAGATTTAGAACAAATAATATAATGTTTTAGCAACAGTTATTAGTCCTCATCATGAGTTATGATTGTTCTTTACCAGGCTAGATAATTTTAAGATTCATGAGCAGGTTTCTTTGTTTTGGTTGGGCAGAACAGGAAATCAGTTTGAACACACCACATGATGAATTAAAGCCCCCCATTGTGTGAGTTCCTCTGCGTCATGATCTCAATAGTGTACACAAGTCACCATCTGCTAGACTATAAATATCCTATATATACTTGCTCTCAATTATAGGCCAGGACATGTCTATATACAGTAGGCCATACTGTATATATTCTACAAGCAGAGACTCTGCACACAGCATGTGATTTATTTCACTGGATCTTGGTTACTTGCAGTCATGATTTGCTCAGGGAAATAAAAACATGATTTATGTTTTTAGATAGATAGATGAATATATAGCTAGATAGATAGATAGATAGATAGATAGATAGATAGATAGATAGATAGATAGATAGATTACTATTGATCCCACAAGAACAAATATTACAAAAACAAATATTTAAAATACATACAAGTTGGGAAATAAATAGTACAACTACTTAACTGATATTGATAAAGATGTAAATAAACCTATTGTGCAAGTTGAACTTAATGCAGTTGTGATGTCTATGAGTCTTATCTAACACTCAGTGATGAAGTGTTGAAAAGTTTCTTTGCATGTGGTAGGAATGATTTCTTGTAGTGGTTAGGGTTAGTTAGTTAGCCAATAACGGAGCCAGCCTTCCTACTGTTATCCCCTTCTTGTAAACAGCAGTGCTGTTGATCTCCAGTTCAGCCTGTTGTTGACACTCAGGTATCTGCACTCCTCAACCATGTCCACAAACTGTGGTCTGCCTGTCAGGTAGTCAGGGATCCAGGAGACTGTGGACGCACCAACACCCATCACCTAGTAGCAGTGGTTGGATAGTGTTGAATGCACTGGAGAAATCAAAAAAACGTGATTCTCACAGTGTCGCCACCGCCATCCAGGTGCAAATGAGCTCGCTGCAGGAGATAGATGACAGCATCGTCCACTCCCAGACGAGGCTGGTAGGTAAACTGTTGAGGGTCCAGGGCATTAAGTGTCTGTGGGTGGGAGATGAAATGTGCTCTAGTGGTGTCAATAGGAAATATCTAGCATTTGGAGGTAGGTAGGTGAGAAAAAGGTACTTTTTAATACATACAGTAGCTCAAGTTGGAAATATTTTGTATAACCTATGAATCAGTGGCTTTCAGTTTAGATACTTTATGTTTGAAATCAGAACTTGGTTTCAGTACTGAAATGTACATAAAGCATACATTGGGAAGGATGGAATTTCTTAAAGTGTGGTTGTGCTCTGCTTTGTTAACATCATTCTTCTACATTCCCAGGAGTTTGTCGCCTTCCCACAAGCATTAAGTTTGTCATATAATCAGCCAGTAAAGCTACTGTGAAGTGTTTGGTGGATGGATGATCCACGCTAAGACCTTAAACAGCCACCAGGTGTTTACACTTGTCTTGCAGGAAACTAATTTGACTTTCCCAACATAAGATAGACTTTCTCTCAGGGGCAAACCCATAACAAATGGAGACAGACAGGCCTCCACAAGATTTCCTGCTCTTTGCGCGTTGCACATTGCCGCTGGTATTTCCAGTTCATGCGGTGTGGCCCACATCATGTGAGGCCTCTTTACCAAGATCGCTGCTATGATTTTATTCCAGCCTTGATTAGGCACATGTGACTAACTGCAAACTCCTGTTGGCAATGGGTGAACGGTCTTCAAGAGCACTGAATTGTAACAAGATTCAGACCCCCGGGTTCACGAGGCGAGACCAGTTCCTCGGGAATTTGATTCTTCTGGCCGAGTGGAACAAAGTTGGCCCAACTCACTTCATTTCTCATATTAACTGTTGTGTTAGCGTTGAAGAGAGATTTTTTCATTTTGCAGGCAGTATTCCGCAGCCACTACCTCACTGGAGAAAAATGTAAAACCCTCTTCACTTCCCTTGGAAAAACGAGCCAAGACAAGATGGTGAGGGAAAATGTTGGGGTCTTTTAAATGCAAGAGGGGGGAAATGGAAATATGATCATTTTCCTGACATGAAAAGCAGAGCACATCAAGGGGGGAGGGGGGGTTGGAAAAAGACACAATTATGATTTGTATTGTGATGGATGCCAACACAAATTGGGTAGCCATTTTTTCTCTCCCTGTTAAAAGCTGCTGCATGAAAAAAAGACCCATTTTACATTTACCACATCAAAGGACCATTCACATTCCTATCACACTTCACAGTGGAGTGTGTGTGTGTGTGTGTGTGTGTGTGTGTGGGGGGGGGGGGGGGGGGGGGGGGGGGGGAATTCGGAGAACTAAATGCAAGCAACCTTTTAAAACAATAAAATGGGGGTGGTGCATTTTCAGAAATCAAAGTGAGTAGAGGGGCTGTGATGCTACAGCACTCTTGTGTGGTCCCTGCTTCTCTCTCTCTCTCTCTCTCTCTCTCTCTCTCTCTCTCTCTCTCCCCTGGCTCTTCCTCCTTCTCTCACATTTTCTCTTCCCTCTTTTGTGGCTCTAAGCCTATGAGCTGGCGTGGGCACTTCCTTACTACACACCCAATGGGGCTTTAAAAAGGCAGGGCCGGAGGTCTTAGCAGTCACACACACTCTCCCTGTCTCTTTTGGTCTTGGTGTGCTACTTGGTGTGCCTCTCTAGCCTCCAGGTTGCTTGGATTAGAGATGCAGACGCCACATTGCAGGACCCCCAATCTCCTGCTCATCCTTCTGGGCCCCGTACTGTTGGCTGTGAGCCGGGCCGCTATGAAGAGCCAAGGTGAGGAGGCGACAGACTTATTATTGCTGCCTGTGGTTGGGGTATTAGTAGCACTTTGTGGGCAGGCAAATGGACGCGCAGAGGGACTCAAGCAGGTAACCTCAACCTGGGAACGGGTGAGTGCGTGAGAACAGACTGTGCTTGAGAACTTCAACTGCATTCATGAGCACAAACACAGGTGTGTAGGCGTAACAAAGAGTCTGTGAAAGTGTAGATGCACATAAGTGCGTAAGTATATTTTTGCCTGTGTCTACCTGTTTATGTAAAATGTGGGATGGGGTGTTTGCCTTTCCGTTGTTTTGATTTGTGGAAGGAGGGATGTTCTTGTTTGACCTCCTGCACAGTGACTCTCAGTAGGCATGAACGGATAGAAACCAAAGTGGCTGTTTTTGTCATTTTGACACCGCTTAAGAAAGTCTCCTCTCTTGTCTAACCCAAGGCAAAATATAATTTAAAGTGACAGAAAAAGACGGTGAGAGATGCATGAGTATGCACTCTCCCACAGACACAGTTGAACTCACTTGAAGCCTCTGTGTTCTGGAGCTTTACCATTCCACGCATGCAAACACCACACACCCACACATACACACTCAATGTGACACCTGATTCCAGTGGTGAAATGAAACTAATGACATTTACTCAAGTACTGCACTTAAGTACACTTTTGAGGTACTTGTACTTGAGGATCTTTCTGCATTGAGTACTTTTACTTTTAATACTTTAAGTACATTTCCCTAATGATACTTACATACATTGTCAATGCAGGACTTTTACTTATATTAGAGTACTTTTTACAGTGTGGTATTGGTACTTTTAATTAAGTAAAGGATCTGAACATTTCTTCCACCACTGCCTGATTCTCTACTTGCCAAACCCGTCTCATTCTCCATCTACTGTATGTGTTTGTTTCCACCAAGAAGTGCTGTATGAACTTGAGAGGGAACCAGCCTATTGGGATGCTCAGGCTAAGGCAACACTGGATGCTGCGCTGAAACTCCGCCCTCGGGAGCACCAAGCCAAGAACATCATCCTGTTCCTTGGCGATGGTAGGTCATGCTATCATTATGGAATATATTCCAGCAAACACTTAACACTGACTTGGTTGTGGTTGAAGTTGGAAAAGCTGCTACGTTCAGCCTCAATGACAAATACAGCTCAATATGCAATGCAAGTCAATGCTCAAGTGAGCCACTTACACTGTGTTTGCCATGCTCAGAATGGATTGAGGGAAAATGCTTGGTAGAGCAGGCATGTGTTTGAAAGGGCTGATGAGCAAGTGGTTGTAATAAAACTTTGGACATTCTTTAATCCTTCTATGATCAAGAAATGCGACTCTAAGAAATTGTTAATGTTGCAAAGCACTTATTGGCACAAACTGTGCCTATTTTGTTGTTAAAGTAGGACAACTTGTTGAACTTTGCATTGTATTTTTGTGTGAGTGCATTTTCTTGCTTTTCCTGTGTGTTTCCTGTTGACTTCTAGAATATTTGCTGTAAATCAGACCTACTGAGTCACGTTTCTGGGTGGTCGAGGCTGAGTTTTTTTTGAGCATCTCTCCAGAAATGCCCTGCCCAGAGCATGTTCTCAGTTTTATGACTGTGATGTTAAAGGGAGAGTTAAGTGCACCACTGGGACATGGGCTTTGTAAAGTATGGTTTTCAAAGTCAAGGGTGGAATCCAATAATGTACCACAGGAAGAGATAAAACAGGTCCCTTAATAGAAAATCTAAATACATATACTGAATGCTAATATATATTGACACAGCTGAATCTTTAGGTATTTTATATGATTTATGTTCTACCAATAGTGGTCTGAATACTTGCCTGGTAGAGTCAGTGTTGGTCTGTGTGAAGACGTGGTTATCCTAGACAACCAGTGCCTTAAATGCCCTGTTCATTTGTAATTTCAGTTGATGTTAATGGCCTTGATGTGCTTTCACTTAGTTTGTTAAGAGAATTATTGCATCATCTTTTCCCCTTCAATCTGACAGTTATGTAATTTTATCTTTTCAAACAATCGTATTTAAATATTTGTGGTCTGGATTTTTGAAACGGTCACTAACTGGACAGAGGGCAATAAATCTTTCCATAATGTGAACACATTAAGAATATAGATTTCAGATGTCCATATCAGTGACTTTACCTGTAATCGTTGTCTCTCAGGGATGGGTGTGTCCACGGTGTCAGCAGCTCGAATCCTGCGAGGTCAGATGGAGGGCGGATCAGGGGAGGAGACAATGCTGGCCATGGACACCTTCCCATATGTGGCCCTGTCAAAGGTGAAAGCACAACACTGTTAACTCTTAGCTCATTAGTCATTATTTAACAACAAATTAAGTTGTACTACAATACAATTTGTAATTTGAAGGTGGCAATAAGGTTATGTCATGTAACTTGCTTTTTTTAATAAACCATTTCTCAGAATAATGTTCATAATCAATGTATATATGCTAATTTTCTGCAATGTCCTGATCAGTATATGCATTCACTACATATGCTATTTATAGCTTTACACCTTAAATATACATTTGTTTTTAAACCAATTTTCTTCTCTACAGTTGATGCCTGGAAATATTATTTCTATCAAAAAAGGCATATTCATCGTTTAACAGTAAATACCTGTGTATTGTTCCTGTCCTGATTACAGTATAACATTTATTATAGCTTTGTGATCTCAAAGTAGTGATTTAGTATGTGCATGTGTTTTTCAAAATACGTTACAGCTAATGAATGGAAATAGGCCTAAGTGACATTTTTCAGTCTGTGACCCCTCTGTGAATTGCTTTGTCTCCCCACGCACACACACACACACACACACACACACACACACACACACACACACACACACACAAAAGAAGAAAGAGAAAGGTACTGTAATACACTCATTATTCAGTTTATTATTTATTGTTATTCAGGCATGTGTATGCATGTGTCTGTGGTTGCTTAGTAAATCAATACATTGTGACACATGGAGTGAATGTGTGTGTGTGTGAGTGTGTATGTCCATTTTTCACATGCTTTGGTCTTTACGGAAGTTTCATCTCGCCCCATACAATCCCGCTTCAAATTAAGTACTCCAACCTATGAGTGAAAATGATTTCAAAGGATTTTGCTATGAACAATACTTCAGCTGAAAATGCTGGTATTGGGATAGAAATATTAAAACAGCAAAATCATATAAAAGTAGTTTTCCTGCTTCATGGTCAAGTATAATCCCTCCATTATTGTGTGAGTGAGAATTAGTATTCAGCATCTTTGGCGTCTCTGTGTTGTAACCTAAAGAATAGAGATGGAAATTCTACTTGAAATATATGTTTATTTCCTGCCCTGGCCTTTAATGGTGTTGTGCTTTTACTTCACAGACATACAGTGTGGACAAGCAAGTAGCAGACAGTGCTAGCACAGCCACAGCCTACCACTGTGGGGTGAAGGCCAATGCTAAGACAGTGGGGCTTAGTGCCAACGCTGTAGCCTACGAGTGTAACACCACCTTTGGTAATGAAGTCTACTCAGTACTACGGCGTGCTAAAGCACAAGGTAAAGCCACTAACTAGTTTGGTAAAGTGTAGTTGATGTGTTGTGCATTGGAAAGGTCATCTGGTTTGAGTCACAATCCTATCTCAAGATATGCAATGACCATATCTGCCGTTGATTGAAATATGAGGAATAAAACAATAAAACCCTGCTACTTTAGCTGCTACTCCCCAGTTCAACGTTCACACTACGTATGTCTAAATAAGATATAATTTCACATTGGCCTGCATTCACTTTTGTTCTTTCAGTCATGTATTTCACATGCACAAGGTCCTGTATATCATTTGTGTGCAACTGCCTGTGTCCAGGCATGTTCATGATTCATGTCTGAGAGCTCATTAGTGTCCATTATTAGAAATATTATACTCACTATGTGACGCAACAAGATGTATGAGTTATGTTTGCTATGTGTAATTTGGCCCATCTATAGCCTTTATGCATCTTTGTGTCATTATGTCAACACGCTACATGGTAGAGTTATATATTTTCCATAAAGCAACACAGTTTTTATTATATTCACGTTTCTAGGAGCCAAGTATTCCAAGGGCAAGTTCATTAGGATTCATGATTTTTAATTGAATTATTAATAGTATAACACCACAAAATAAAGTCCATGTAAAGAGTAGTAATTTCAATATTTCATTTATTTATTGCTGCAGTAACAAGCTTTTCTAAAGAGCAATATGTTAAATGATGAACTTGAACCTCCATAACCCCCTACTTCTTCCACTGGGCTTCATTACGTAGCCAGGAAAGACTGTGGGACATTCGCTATACTTATTGAACTAAGTCTGTTATTATTTCTTTCTTTTAAAGCAGCTTTATGTCCAAGAACATTTTGAATAAGTAAACTTCTAATGTGTATAACTAACATCCCACTGTCATATGTTCAACAAAAAACTTTCACATTTTGTGTAATTGCCTAAACAGTGTTTTCCTCTGATTTCGGTGTGTCTATATGTTGTTCAGGTAAATCAGTTGGTGTAGTGACCACCACCCGTGTCCAGCATGCCTCCCCAGCCGCTGCTTATGCCCACTCTGTCAGCCGCAGTTGGTACAGTGACGCAGATCTTCCTTCCAGCGCCCGCCAACAGGGCTGCGTCGACATTGCAACCCAACTGGTCACCAATGTTGACATTGATGTATGTAGGAACAGTTCTGTTATGCACATTTTTTAAAAATGTAATGCATTTTCATTTTCCATCTTGATCATCAGGACTCACAGATTATTTTTGGTTTAAATTGTAACTACATAGTCAAATGAGGGTTTATAAGCAGCTCTGTGAAATCAACAGTGCTCTATTAGGTTAGAATAATTATTCAGTACCATGACCACCATAGGCCATCAAATATAATGATCCAATTCTGTCTGGGTTCCCTTTAAGGTTATTCTGGGTGGAGGGAGGATGTATATGACCCCAAAAGGCACCCCAGACCCCGAGTACCCTACCTCCAACTCTCGCAAGGGGGACCGCAAAGACAAGAGGAACCTCATTGACGTGTGGCTGAAGGCTAAACCAGTAGGATTAGTCAACATTGCTTTTGAATATTTCCATATATTTTAAGATATAAGTCACGGATGTCTTCTGGTTTGTTTTTCAGAACAAGAAGTCACACTATGTTTGGCACAGAAAGGAGTTTGATGAGCTTAATATTAAAGCAACTGACCGGCTCATGGGTGTGTATAGATATGTTAACTCAGGCAGAAAAGCAACAACAAGGCATATGCATGTGATGTACACATACACACACACACACACACAATGTGACCCTGAGGTGTTGAGATAAACGTCTTGTCTAAGAAGACACAACATAATTGTTACTGTCTTGCACAGTTATAATGCTTTCATGTATGTGTACTGTCTGTAATCTTTACTACATATAAAAGTGCTCTGACATGTTTCCCTAAAAACATGTAGCAATAATAATTCTTACTGTTTTTATTATTAGGATGCTTGGAGAATTTTCTTGATAAATGGAATGGCTTGTCTGAACATCTTGACTATCTAAGCAGAACCCCTTTTCAACTTTTCAAAATAAAAATAGTGTGTGTAGCAATTTTGATTGATTAATTAGTAAATGGCATTCGAGCAGCTTGGATTTTTGGTCTTCAGTCTTGTGTTTTCTCTCACTCTGTTCTTTAGCTCTGCCAGTTTAGATTTAGCTCAGCATTACCAGCCCTACAAGGCCAAAGGCTTCTTTCTTTTGATTCTACAGTGGCTTCAAAATATTGTTTTCTTTTTTGTGGTTCCAGGTCTGTTTGAGCCAAAGGACATGCGGTTTGAAGTTTTCCGGAACCGCACACGTGACCCCTCAATTGTGGAGATGACAGAGAAGGCCATACAAATCCTCAGCAAGAATCCCAAAGGATACTTCCTGTTTGTGGAAGATGAGTACTATATCAACAATCCTGTAATAGAAAATCATATTAAGCTTGCCGTTATAAGAATCATGAAGAATTATGTTCATGTTGGTCATTTGTACCTTGAGGGACTTTTACTGTATTGTCCGTTAAAATCTGATTGTATATGGCTTTCAATGTAAAACAGGTTATTCATTTAAATTCAAGGTTTTAAGATACTTTTGGGATAAATTCAAGGTAAAGACTGTGGCTACTGCTAAAATGAGTCTAGTTGATGTGCACTAGTCAAATGTTTTGAGCCAAGTCTAATTCACTTGTTTTGTGCTGGTCTGTTACGAGGGAGAATTGATCATGGTCACCATGATGGCATTGCCAGACTGGCACTGACAGAAGTTGTGATGTTCGACCAAGCCATTCAGCGTGCTGCACAGCTGACCAGGGAATCCGATACTCTAACTGTGGTCACTGCTGACCACTCCCATGTCTTCACATTTGGTGGTAACACACCACGAGGGAATCCAATCTTTGGTATGATTCAAAACACTTGAATTCAGTCCAGATTGAAATTGGCATGAGAGTCATCCTCAGACACATCCCATTTACAAAATAGATTTGTATTCAGATGCAAACCATATGTGCATAGCATATAATGACTAGAGTTTAGACATTCATACATGAAGGTTTTTACTCAATGTTTAAAATTGTGGTTGCGTCACTTGCAAGTTGAAAGCTTCAAATTTGCATTTGTCTCATAAAGTACATGTGAGTCTGTTTACTCGTTAAAACATGCTGTGACTGTATTATTTATTACTCACCCTCATTTTTTGTCATTTAGGTCTAGCACCAAAGAAAGCCGATGACAAAATGCCTTTCACCAGTATCCTGTACGCCAACGGCCCTGGTTATGTCCATATAAATGGAACCAGAGGGAACATCACAATGGTGGATTATTGTAAGCACAAACTAATGTCTTTCAGATGTGGCACTTGTATATACTGATGTGTATATAGACAGCGTGAACTGTTGTGGTTACGGCTGACCCATGTCTGGAAAGCAAAGATGAAATACGATGAAATTAAATTATGGCATTCACATTGGTTACTTTTTTTCTGTTATTTGTACAGGCCTTATTGTATACATGTAACTTTACAGTTATTTGTATTTCTTTGTGGAACACTGGACAGCAATGACCCAGTTCCTCCTCCTCCTCTTGTTCTGCACCATTCACTTCAATCATTGCATGAGTGTGTTCAGTATAGTTTGAGGTGGAAATTCCTCTTTCCAGGGATGAAATACCATCTAAAACCCCATATTTGTCTTTTTGAAAGGACTGGCGTCACTTTATGTTTTTGGAACCACTAGTTATGTCTCAAAAGTGCACAGTCAAACCATCTGGCACCTTTACAAACATGCAATGCAAGTGAGAGATTTATTTCTAATTATTTATTTATCCATCTGGAGAAATGTGAAGCACTTAAAATTCAGTATCTATATTATGATGGAGAACGTGAGGCCAAAACAGTATTGCAACATTTTTTAGAGAAAAGAGAATAGGGATGATTAGTCAAAGATAATAAGAATTCTAACAGCTTTTTTTTGCAAAAATCAATCCACAATGATGCAAAAGCCAAGTCACCAAATATAACACTCTGTTTACATCATAACTTTAATAACACTGTGGTATCCTACTTTTTTCCACTTTTGGATGTCAGTATTGTTAGTTTTTAGGGAGGAAAAGTTATGGAAACTGTCAGTACACTTACTTTTGCTCTTACACTGTACTAAAGTCAGACAGTAAATGCTATAATTTCATCAAAATGACTTAAATTACCTTATGGGTATAGAAGATGTTGTAATTGAATTTAATAAGGTAAATTACAGCAGATTACACCTTTTCATGGGCAACAGCTACAAAAACATATATGAGGCAAATGTAACCTTTAAGCTATCCAAAGGTGTTCTCGGGATTTGAATTACAAACAAAGGGAATCCAGTGCTGTGAGCAAATGCTGTCTCACTTAATAGACTACTTGTTTGCAAGTGACACAGTCACTGTGAAGAATTAAATTAATCTGGACGGAAATTGTGGTTAATTTATAATGGCATCTATAAAAGCATCTGTTTTGTATGAACAGTTGATGATCCAAGCAGAGAGTTGCCTAAAACAGTGGGTTACATTCTGCACTCTACTTGTTTTCTCTCCAGACGATGAGGAGTACATGCAGCAGGCTGCCGTCCCATTGGATTCTGAGACGCACGGCGGGGAGGATGTGGCCATCTATGCCAAAGGCCCAATGGCTCACCTGTTCCATGGGGTGAAAGAGCAGAACTACGTGGCACACGTCATGGCCTACGCTGCCTGCTTAGAGCCCTACACAAACTGCCCTCCTCACCCTCACAGTCATACCTCGAGCGGCAGTGTAAACACAACCTCAAGCCTCATATTTGGCCTGCTTAGCCTCCTCTGGTTACTCAAATGACCCCAAAACACACACACACACTTACACAAACATATTGTATGCATGCAGCAAAAGAGACACTTGATGCACTAAACATTCATAGAGTGCACGCACACAATCACTGTATGCACAGCACACAGGCTGGCAAATCAGAATGCAGGGATACACGTATCCAGTACTGTATATGTTAACAAAAATATGCTACATCCTGATCACACAATGTACATTCACACTATCTTGTAACTAGAGTGCATCCAAAATGCCATCATAAACATGCATGTAGTACCTCTCATTCAAATACAAACTAAAAAATAGGCATACATTGCAGGCTGGAACACAAACAAATATGCAAACATAAATTCACACGCAAGCAGCTCTTTCAGAAACACTACATGCAACTGTTGCCATTGTAGAGCCATCTATTTCAACGACTATTTCAGAACTTTTCTTGTATCATGACTACTAACTTGCACTAACTAAATCTTTTATTAGTTAGAAAGTTGTCCTCTTCTTGTTTTTCAAAGTTCAATACAAACTCTGTTAGCACTCTTGCTTAGCGGTATTAAACATTTGCAAGGAGCTGAAATTTACTATTTACACATCAATCTGAGGCTTTACCCAGAATAACTTGAAACAGGCAAGCAGGCCGAGGGATCACTGTTCAGCTTGTGGACATTTAGACAATACACACAGCTGTTGATGTACTGTACATGATCGTCGTTTTCCAGATTGTGACGGTAGCAGTAACCTGGACTGCAAGCCATCGTGCCGTGCCACGCTGCAAAACCAAAAGACCTTACAAGAAAATGCTGTACCTCTTTCAGGAGTGAAACACATGTAGCTTTATGTTTGTTCGTTTTCATCAAGTTTGTATCTTCACCTTATGGCTCCAAATAGTACTGTAATCTGTTTTCTGTCAGATCACTTGATTTGTAATCTATTTCGATTGTACGGTACATGAATGTATTTTGTAAGCAAATATTTTGTCAATGTATTTTTATACTGTGTTTTTGCAAATGTTACTTAAATAATGGTGAAAAACTTTTCTTGCTGAGTCCCAATTCATTTAATAACAGATATTTTAGGTAACACCTTATTTTTATGGGTCCCTTAGTTTTATAAAGATTTCCTAGAGCAACTGATATCTGGGACTTTTTCAGAAAAGGGTTTGCTGATTTTTATAAAAAGAAACATTTAAAAAAGAATGAAAAAGGCTTGGCACAATTTCAAAATGCGACTTTTTCTTTGAGCCCTGCCCATCTGTCAGTTATGTCTTGGATGTATAATATTCTCTAACTATATAGCTGGTTGGGGGGGGGTCAAATGTACATGTAAGGTCTCTGCTGCTGCATTTTGAGTTGGAAGTGTCCTACTGAATGTTTGGATAATCCTGCAAATCAGTGGCGTAGTCTAATGTTTGGTGGTGTAGTAGTTTGTAATATACTTTACTGTTTTTGGGGGGCAAGCATATCATAGTGGGGGGTCTGGGTGTCCTCCCTTAGGGGAGTTTTGCGCATTAACAATTTAATTTCCTGTATACACTTTTAGTGCCAATTACCAATCTACGGTGGAAATACCTTTATTTAGCCTATGTGAAGAAGACAACTGAAAATATATCAAAAATATAATGGAATGTATGTTGTTGTGTGTCATTCCTGGAGCTTTCTTAGTGGGTGTACTGCGTCTACCCACGTATCTCTGGGGATGGTAGCAGCTCAGTCAGTTGGGAGGCGGAAGGTCGCAGGTTCAAGTCCCCATACAGACCAAAGTATGGTGGTGGACTGGTAGCTGGAGAGGTGGCAGTTCACCTCCTGGGCACTGTCAAGATGTTTTTGAGCAAGGCACCAAACCCCCAATTGCTCGGGGCGCCTTTCCATGGGCAGCCCCCCCACTCTGACATCTCTCCATTAGTGCATGTATAGGTACTGAGCATGTGTGTGTAATTCAGGCCTGTGTGTAAAGTGTGTAATAACAACAGAGTGTAGTGGGACTAATAAAGTATAGATTATTATTATTATTATTATTATTATTATTATTATTATTAGTATTATTATTATCATCTCGTAGACTACACAACTGGTGCAAATAAAGCGTTACAGTAATCTAACCTGCTCGTGATAAAGGCATGAACCAGTTTCTGAGAGTCAGTATCCAAAATAATTGGCCAAGGTTTCTGACTTGCTCACTGTATTTCAGAGAAAGTGATGCTAGGTGTGAACACATTGTCTGTCTTTGACTTTTAGGACCAACTATGAGTATGTCAGCCTTGTCTGTATTCAGCTTCAAAACGTTTCTGTACATCCAGCAATTAATATCATGTCAGACAACACAAGGATCCACATGCCTAAACACCGGTCACATGCCACCTCTTCCACACAGCACATATTGGATACCTATTAAGGAAAATGGAGAAATGTGTTGACTTTGCTCTTGTCCTTTGTCTGTGTGTGTGCATGCGTGTATGTGTGTGTGTGTTGTAAATAACCTGTGGCTCACGTTGAAAGGCTCCTCTATGTGCCCTTTGCTCCTTGGCTGCAGCTATAAAAGGGACATCAGTGTGTTTCACTCCTGTATGTTTTTAATTTACATAAAGTCAATGCAATGGCTAGCCAAAATAAACTAATTTTCATGGTTTTATTGATTTTTATTTTGGTGCAGTGGACTTTGTCTGTTCTAGGTAAGGATCTGTTATATGTTACATATTGCTGCTGTTAGATAAAATTAGGTATCTACAGAAACTAAGAATGCTTACCTTCAGATGTCATGTTGGACTTACTTAACTGGATTTCAAGGACAACATGAAAAAATGCCTTAGTTACAGTACTCAACTTTCAGTTCAAGAAAGACAAATATTTCCCGTTAGAATAAAACATTGTTAATAGGCTGCCAGTGTCTTTTTTATTATCTTGATCAAAAAGGTGATTCTCCTCATGCTAAAGAAATACTATTCTCTATTACTCATTTGTTACAACCATTTTTCACGATCATCAATAAACAAGTTTTCATTCATTTTCCTGTCTTTTATGAATCATTTTATCTCATATTTTTTATGTAATTATTGGTACATGGATATGCATTTAAAATATAAAAAAAACATTTATTTAAGCCACAGCTGATTGTGGATGACCCTTATTTTGTCTTTTTCTTGTTTATAGAGGAAGAGCTCCATGCCAGCTACTGGAACAACAAGGCAAGACAGGCTCTTCACACTGCCCTGTATGTTCAGCCTAATATCCACAAAGCCAAGAACATCATCCTATTCCTGGGTGACGGTGAGTATACGAAGGGAGCTCTTCCCAGCATTTAAGATGTTTACCTGATTTGTGGAACATTTTCTCTTTAGATAATTGAGTTTGTTCAGGTGAGAAGAATACATTATAGCTTAAAAGTATGAGTCTCATCATTATTGTGGTGTAGCTCACCAAGGGAGAGAGAGAATGCAATGCAAACCAAATGCACAAATGTGACCCCCAAAAGCATGGGTTTTATGGGTAGAAAGAGGTGAATGTTGACATCTGATCACCAGCAATCATTACTGCTTGGAAAGTCAAGCATAACAAAATGAACTGAGGCTAAACCA
Organism: Etheostoma spectabile; assembly: GCF_008692095.1. Lineage (NCBI taxonomy): Eukaryota > Metazoa > Chordata > Actinopteri > Perciformes > Percidae > Etheostoma > Etheostoma spectabile. Next base: position 17,114,655 of record NC_045741.1, on the reverse strand, counting down.
CAGTCAGTCAGTACATTATGTAACTATTTCCACGTGACGTTAACTGATCTAAACACCAGAAAAGGTAAACCACTGCAAATACTTCAAAACAATCCCATGCATAGCTAAGGTTTTAGAAACTGATTGTCTATTAAATTAGTTTCTCCCCTTAATACTAAAATCTCCAAACTGCTAGGATCGTTTATCAGAATATGCTGTGTGAATATAAACTGAACAATTATGCACAAAGATTGAGCAAAGTGAATGAAAAAAGAAAAAAATTGTAAATCCCATGTAAAGAAGCCAAAGAAGATAAGCTGAGATTTGAACATTTGAACATCAGCAATGACCCAGAGTCAAACACAAAGAAAAAAAAAAATCACTACTGTGCACTACCTTCTGGTAACGCCACCATCCAAGATCTGTATCTGGCAACTCCACTGCACATATTTAAAATTTATAGATCATTTATGGTTTTATGGTTACAGCTGCCTCCACCCCAAACCACATACCTGCTGAGAGCAGCACATTTAAGATTGTATCAGGGTTTTATGAATGTGTGGGATTGATCAGTAACATGTAATCACCCCATAAAGAACGTGTTTAGGAAATCACGTTCTTGGCGTTAATGACCAAGTGTAAATTATGGAAAGAAGAATGACATATTTAACCTGAAACTTTGGCAACTGACAGTAGTTTAACTAACCAATTTGCAGATTTATGTTAATTAAAATTCTAAATGGTCAGCTTAGTAAACATAATGACCTCCTGAGAAAACATAGACCAAGAGAAAAATAGGTCAATAGTTTTAGCAAATGTAATTAAGGTGCAGGAAGGAATTAAAATTAATGCTTCATCCAATCTGAACTTGTGTTTTGCGGTACTGAAATAAAGAGGGAAAAGTCCCAGAGATTTGAAAGCTCTGAAAAGTAATACTGGACAAGAAGCCACGACATGTTCATGAAATATGAAAAAAAAAGTATAATGAAGTTTGTAATAGATAAAGAAATGTGGAATAATTATCTGTCTGCAGTCACCGTTTGTATTGGTAAATAACTCAGATGTCTTTCACCGCCTTTTAAACTCTCATGTCAGCTGAGCCTTATGAGGTTCACGGAGCACAATGGCAGCCCTTTGTTGGCATGGAACATGTTATCTAACGCTCAGGTGTTTTTCCACCTGCTTCCAGGTATGGGGGTACCGACAGTGACAGCTGCCCGGATCCTCAAAGGCCAGTTGGCAGGACATTCTGGGGAGGAGACCAGTCTGGTTATGGATACCTTCCCTCACCTGGCACTGTCTAAGGTCCGCACACTTCTACCAACACATTCAAATGGCTACATAGGAATGTGTATTCAAACTGAATACACATTCTTATGTAGCGGAATAAGAATAAGATGCATGCACTTATGGTAAAAAAATTATGAAATACCCTCATGTACTGACTTTGTGTTATATAAGAATAATTATTATTGTACAGCAAGGACCGAGTTTCAAAAGCAACTAGCTCCCACAAAGTTCAGCAGCACTTTAAACTACATCATTCTTATAAAACTACTTACATAAGGAATTACAAGTGTCATCCGCTTTTTTAAATCTTATATAATGGTTAATGGCACAGAGTCAAGTTTAAGCAAGTAAAATACTGTAACTTTAGTTCAGGTATGCCCCACTGACAAAAAAAACAAACAAGACTGGAACCTGCTATCCCAACCATTTCAAATGGCAGGTGTTTTAATACCCAGACAACAACTAAATTGAATTTATTATTATTATCCATAAACCCATGAAAGTATTGCTTGTATGAGTTGAGGGTATGTGTGTATGTTTTTCTATGTTGTATGTGAGCCACTAACCAAAGACAATTTTATATCATTATGTGATAGACAATACAGCTTTTTGAATCTTGAATCACGACCATACTCTCAGTGTAAATAACTGTGGATAAGAACACCTTCTAAATGTCTGAACTGATAAATGCTCATGTTAATGTGTGTGGATATATTTGGCACCTGCAGACGTACAATGTGGACCAGCAGATGCCAGACAGCGCTGGCACAGCCACAGCTTACACATGTGGTGTGAAGGCCAACTACGGCACTCTGGGTGTCACTGCTGCCACCCCGAGGTACAACTGTCGTGCTTCCTTCGGGAATGAAGTCACATCCGTTCTGCATCGTGCCAAGAAAGCAGGTAAGTTCTATTTCACACAGATTTTCTTTATACTGGTTTTCATTTAAACTTGGCTTTATAGGCTGTCTTCTTTGACACGGTTTAGATGAGTCCTTGTTGATGTTTTATTCACTGCACATGTTATTTATATTTAAGGCCGCTGTTGCTAACCGTTCCTTAATGTCTCATAAGTATGTAAAATATATACATGCCAATAAAAGGGCTGCAGTATAAAAATCACCACATAAGACCACAGTTGCAATGTGTGTTTCAGGAAAGTCTGTTGGAATTGTCACTACAACTAGAGTGCAGCATGCCTCTCCTGGTGCAAACTACGCTCACTCTGCAGATCGTGGCTGGTATTCTGACTCCGACCTCACCCCTGAGGCGATCCAAAATGGCTGCCGTGACATTGCTTACCAGCTAGTTCAAAACACAGAGATAAATGTAAGTATTGTATTTCTTGGTTTTCTATAACCTGGACGACAGAGAATATCCACTGGCATATTATAAAGTCAACCCAATCATTTTTAGGAAGCCATATTATGTCAGAAATCTGATCATTATCAAACAACCAGATTTGATAATTTCCGTGCAATACACGGTGCCTAAATTAGCATCTCAAACAATGGTTGTTTGGAGAACATTATGCAGAGTAAACCAAAGGGGAAGCAAAAAGGCTTAGTAGGGACATCACTTTGGAATAGAGAATCTGATAAAAGCTTAAATTATATCTTATTTATACATATCTATATGTTGCTTGATCCAGGTTATTCTTGGTGGAGGTCGCCGATACATGTTTCCGAAAACCGTGATGGACCCAGAGTATCCAACTCATAAAGGAGACAGAAATGATGGACAAAATCTGGTTGAAGCGTGGAAGAAGAACAAAACGGTAAATGGTCCCTCCAACTGCAACACATTTTTCAAATGAGCTATTAATAAAAGTTAAAAATTTCCAATCAATTTGTTTTGTTTATTATTGTTTGTTTGGTTTTTATTCTTTACCTACAGAATGTTAAATATGTTTGGAACAAAGCTGAGTTTGACGCTGTAAATCCTGCAAATACAGACTTCCTGATGGGTAAGGAGAACGGTTTATATCACAATTTCATCAATCACCACTTAAGGCACTCTCTTTTACAACCTTAATATAATTTAAAATTAAGAGCCATTATGCAAGTTGTTGCTGTTTTGCAGAAACATTCAAACTGTGAAAATCCAATGCATTTAGTGTATTAAGACTGCCAGCTCTATTAAACAAAATGGTAATATGTTTCCTTAAAAACTGAGGCCTGCTGATTCTCCCTTTAGGTCTCTTTGAGCCCAAGGACTGCCGCTACGAGTTGGATCGTGATCCGTCCATGGACCCTTCCCTTACGGAGATGATGGAGAAAGCAATTAAGATTCTCAGCAAGAACCCAAATGGATTTTACCTCTTTGTGGAAGATATGTGTTATTGTTTTCTGTACATATTTCACAACAAACAACCACTTAATCCCGAAACTGTCAGTGTAACTGTCACTTTCACACTACAAATTACCTTAAATTCTGTATAACTAAAATGGGTAATATTATGGGTAATAATAAGCTGATGCTTATTTGTCAATTACTTTCTTTTGGGCTTTAAGAGGGAGAATTGACCATGGTCACCACGCAGGGAATGCCAAAAGAGCTCTCTATGAGGCTGTTGAGTTTGACCGGGCGGTTGGGAGAGCAGCTGAACTCACCAGTGAGCTGGATACCTTGTCTGTGGTGACTGCTGACCACTCCCATGTCTTTGCCTTTGGAGGACATTCTGGCAGAGGAAACTCTGTTTTAGGTACGTTAAAATGCACTCAAGAGCTGAGTTTTTATAATTAAAAGAGAATATCATCTGATGTTCCAAGTTTGAACAAACCTGTAGATACCAATTTGTTTTGTGATTCACAGGAGTGTCTCGCTCACTAGCTGACGACAAGAAGCATTTCACCACCACTGTGTATGGAAATGGACCAGGATACCGGAATGGAACTCGCCCAGATATGAATGAGACTATTTCATGTAAGTATACATTGATAATCTTTCTATGGAAGAGTAATTTAGTAGCTCCATCTTGTGGTGTAATGGCATACCTACTGCAGAGGCAAGAAGAACTGAATTTAGGAGATTTTTGTGACAAGAATGTCACAATGAAGACAATACACCACCACCTTCCTAATCACACTTAAAAAAATGTGCTATTACTTTAAGCAAATATGGGTTCTTTATAAAGGACAGCAATTTACACAGGTAACACCTTTATCAATTACATCTATATAAAATATTGAAAAAGAACTCTTTTATCACTGTTACATTATAAACATAACATGTATTACTCTAAAATATTATCATCATATAATCATTCATTAAGCAGAGTCAGATAATCTGTCCATTTGGACATTTGGTGCAATATACTTTAATTTACTGTAATGTACAGTCTAGCTTGTGTTATGATGACTGATTGTTTCCTACATAATGCAATTATACAATAGCTCTACAGTATCTCTACTACAACAACAAAGTCCATTAGCAGCATTAGCAGCACCTGTGAGTTTATAATCTGACAGCGAAAACGCGAAAGCCGGGGTATATCCTGTATGTCCCTTACCGGCTAACATGTTTCAAGATGGCGCATGACTATGGAGAGTCTACCCCAGTTCATGCAAGCGCAAATGTAAAAATTCAAGCCAATAGGAATACTTAAAATTGATGTTGGTGGTCCATATACATTAAAAAGGACAAGTTTGTAAAATGCAATACAGATTTTGATAATGGACAACTACAAAAGTTACACACTGTACCTTTTAATATAGCTACTATAATGCTCCTTTGTTCCATTGTTCCTCAGCGGACAATGATTACCTTCAGCAGGCTCCTGTCCCTCTTGATTCAGAAACCCACGGCATTGAAGATGTAGCCATCTTTGCAAAAGGTCCCATGTCGCACCTTTTCCACGGGGTCCAGGAGCAGAACTACATTGCCCATGTCTTGGCTTATGCTGCCTGCTTGGAGCCCTACGAGGATTGCAAACTGCCCAACCACGCTGGATCTTTCCACCCCAGCCTGCTGTTCCTCCTGATGAGCCTCCTACTCCACATCCTCTGCCCTGTCTGAGGTGACAGCCTTTGGAATGGTTGTCTTGACCTTCGAATAACTGTGTTATCTGAGATTTTTGTTAATAAAGAAATTTAATCTTTACACTGAATTTTCTGTGCATAATTTAAGAGAGTGTCTACAATGCAATATGTGTTCAACTATGACGATGTAGGCTACATCTATAATAAAAATTTCTGAAATGAGGCATTGAAACTATTTTAGTGAAGTTGGACTATTAACAAAAGGCCACACATCCTTTATTTAAACATTAGATAGCAAAAGGTGAATCTTAAGTAGGCATACCACACTGAATAGTGTCGATTAAAACCAGTCTATGGTTAGAACGTGCACCTCCATTGTATTAAACGTCTCAACTGATTGGGTGAAACGAAAACCTTGTCCTATCAGAGTCACCGAAGGGCGGGACTTCCGCCTGCTGCCAGAAAGGAGGATGGTTTGTGAGCTTGGAGGGAATTTCAACCAAAATAATCGTGCTGCTCATCGGAAACTAAGATTAGATGGATAAACAACTAAAAGTTTGAAAACAACAACGTTACATCTCTTTAATTATTTAAGGGAAGAAAATAAGGATAATGCACGTTCGCTGTTGGCTCACTGTATATAAAAACGTAGTTTTAGCTATGTGTGTGCAGGAGGCTCTGCAGTCTGTCTTCAGTCGTTATTGTTTTAGCTAGCTAGCCTTAGGTTAGAAGTTTTACAGCTTCCTGCACAGGTCTTAGCTATGTGCTAAATCGGAGAATGCTATTACTCGACCACGTATCATTCATAAACGGATAATATTGGTCATGGATTATAAAAAGACGAGGCTCGATAGTCAACTGTGTAAAGCTGTGAACGACGGAGAACCGAGGTGATGCTCAGCCCCCTCTTTGTTTTGTCACGACATGCCTTTTGTTGATAAGATGTGACAGCTCTGACTTGATACACGTCTGTACGTAACGTTAGCCAGCCATATTGCACGATCTTAACGTAACACAAGTTATTTTCTCGATGCAATAGGAACGTTACAAGCAAATTGAATACCGTTATGTACGATGAATAACGTTACATTTGTTTTCCCAATTGTTGCTTAATTTTAATAACTACCTTTGTAAATGTTTGGTATCTATGAAGTCCTCAAAACCAGCTTTTACTGACACGTGTTTATTAAAAAAATATCCATGTGCATTAGGGGTCTGCTTGTTACCACGGGTTTCTTTAAACAGTGTAGTTCGTGTTTGATAACTGAATTGTTCCCATAATCTTTGCCATGTAACATGACTGAAGAGTTTTACTGATGCCCCAGCGAGCTAAGTGAGGTCTTAGTTAAAGACAGAGGTTATCCCATGTTGTAGCCATAGATAATGCTCCCTAAGGCAAAATAATATGTAGGCCTGATTTTGCTTCCTCTTCACTAACACTACAGCCTTACTTGTTATTTATCTACATCATCTACAAGTTAAAGATACTCGTGGATCTTGACACAGCCTAGCTACAGTGTAGTATTTTTAAGGTATATAAAACGTCTGATAATAATATTGTTACACTAACTATCAATTTGGTTATGTCAATTTATTGTAGGGGTGGGTTTCCCCAGACGCCTCTAAATATATTATCATTACAATACTTATGTCACGATGCAATACTATTGCGATTTTAAACACATTGCAATGTTCTGTGTTATATAGGAAGGAAGTTTTTCCTCGCCACTGTCGCACTGTTGCTTGGTCTGGAGGAGACTACTAGAACTGTTGGGTCCTTGTAAATTCTGGAGTGTGGTCTATCTGTATAGTGTCTTGAGATAATTCTTGTTATTATGAATTGATACTATAAATAAAATTGAATTGAATTGAATTATATTGCAATTTATTGCCTTTATTCCAACTTTTATTTTTTCCCAATTTCAAATTATGTCCCCAAAAGGAAACTTTGTCAACATCTGTTTTATCTAAAAAGAGGCATTCCTCAGTTTGTTCATCTCACTTCAACTGTATTGCTGCAAAATGGCATTGTCAAGCAGGCAAACTGACCAACACATATATAATAAAGCCTGTGTATCAATACAGTATTGCTACGGAAAATTTCGCGAAATTATGCTGCATCAGGTTTTTTTTTCCCACCCCTAATATTTTGACAGCAAAAGGTAATCACTGTGTTGAGACTTAATTGTTTCTGCTTTTTTTATCCGTCCTTTATTCAGACTGCAACATTTAGCAGAACATAATACCAATATTTTCAATAAAGTAAAACTGTATCCTATAATACAATACATGTCAGATTGTAACATATCTCTCTTCTTTGGCAGATATGTGCAGCTGCTTCTTTCACAAGGTGCATGTCCTGATGTGGTGGGTAGTAATGGAGTGGCTGCAATACACTTGGCTGCTGGCAAGGAGACTGAGAAGAACACACGCTGCTTGAAAATGTTACTGCAATACGGAGCAGACCCCAATATCAGGTATGGTTTAAAACACTGTAAAGGGAAATGTCCCTTTTTAAATAATTTTCCTCTTAACGTTTTCCATCTGGAGAACTCAGAACTCATTTGTTTGAAATAGCTTATTTATTTTAAAGTTACAGTCACATTTCTTGTGATTGATTTGCCAATGCAACACCTGTATGTGTATATGAAGGTTGTATAGATTTTGGAACAATCTTCCACATAAGGTCTGCAGTGATGTTCTGTCATCTCCAGTATCCTCTGTCATTTAGAAATATGTTAAAATATAGATCCAAGACACTAATTCTTTGAGCATAATGATAATGTAATGTTTAGTAAAGTTGTCTTTTCTTGTGTTTTTCCCAGGTCATCGGATGGCCTGACTCCTATCCACGTTGCTGCACTGTGGGGATGTTATCAAAATCTAAATCTGCTCTTGTTAAATGGAGGGAATCCAAATGCTAAAGATGTTGTAAGAATAGTTTTTAGTGTTATTCATATTTTCCATATGTGCTGCAAGTGTTGACACACCCAATCTGTAACAAGATATGTACTAATGTGTGCTGTAAATGTTTAGCTTAGTTTGGTTTACACCTGTTAACTCCTTTATTTAATGTAGGAGGGGAATACACCAGGGCAGCTTGCAGAGCAACAGGAGAATCGCAAATGTGCCCAGCTCCTTCAGAAGTACCATTCCAGCTCAGTGGACACAGAGGAGGACGACTTACCTCAATTCCAGTACTGTAAGAAAGTCTCTTTGAAGCTTTGGTTTTTGGAAAACACTTTGTCTGAAAAATAGCACTTGAATGCACATTCATTTATCCAACTTGTGTTCTTTCATAACTGGACAACTTGTAGAAAATGATACTTTGATACGTACTGTTAAAAATAGCATGAGAATACAGTATATTACAGCAATATTCATTCAGCCAACATTGTGCATGGCTGAATGCACATTGTCATATTATGATAATGCCACAATTATTACATTATTCACACATCGGGCTGATTAGCCGTTATTGCGTCATCAGTCTCCACTTAGGCTGTGCCAACATTTCCATCAACCATCTAAAACAACACATTGTAATCAGTTTCAGCATTGACATTTTGGCAAGTAAAATATTTGGTAAATGCAATCACAAATGATGACGCAAATTGTTACATTATCACATTTTGTCGAAAAATCTTTAATCTGTGTTGTTCAGGTCAACAAAAGGTTTCTGTGAGTAACTCTTGCAAACAAATCCTTTGCACCATGCACAGTTCTCTTTCGTTTTGGTGCAAATGCATTCGCCCACCTGGCACTGCATGTGAGTGAAAATTGGCATGCAAATTTGTGTCTATATCCCATTTATTGTCTCAATCTTCTTATACAGCCATTATGCAAATGCATAATTTTGGCTTGCGCTGGAGAGTACCGATGTTAGTCGGTACTACTCCTGGTGCAACTTCATGAAAAAGAACCACCAAAACCTATTGTTCTTTCATTATGACTAAATCGGCATGTGCAGAATAAGAAACAGTAACCTGGTAGTGTTTTTGAATGACCGTGCTTCCCTCCCTTATGTCCCCCTGAGACGAGAGATAGCTGTATTGTGTGTCTGGAATAAAACCTTTGATGATGCAAAATCGTCATCTTTTGCATCATCTGAGGCACTTTTAGCTAGAGGCTAGAGACTACAGCCAAAAAAACAGGAACAAATAAATAATCAAATGAAAAAGCCTCTGATGACGCAAATTGACGATTTTGCGTCATCAGAGGTTTTATTCCAGACACACAATACAGCTATCTCTCGTCTCAGGGGGACATGAGGGAGGGAATCACAGTCATTCGAAAATACTACCAGGTTTCTACTGATACAAAACTTAATGCTAATTGTTGAAGTATCCCTTTAATCTGAAAAATACCACTTGCATGCAAAGTTAATTTCAGCCAGTCTTTAACATTGTGCATGGCTGCAGGCAGATTGCCATATCATATTAATACTACAGTTATTACAGTGATCACACGCCACTCTCAAATGATAACTTCATTAAATCCCTTTTAAAATAAAAAAAAATACAATTCTGACTCTGCCAGTATTAAGCTTGGATAATGTTTCTTAAAAATGTAAGGAGCCAGTGTAAAACAATACGTTGTCAATACCCCTCAGCAGTGTCTAATTTACTCCAAAAACTGTCAGTATCATTACTGTTGGGCAGTGTGCAAAGATAAGTTGCAGTAAAAAAAAAAAAAAAATATATTCTTTTTTTTTTTTTTTTTTTATAGTAAATGTGTATTTTTCCCCCTTTTTTTCTCCACAGCTGTGTATTCAGACCAAACAGACACCTCCAGCTATCCTGTATCAGACTATAGCTTCAGTTCCCACTCTTCTATCATAAGTGACTTTGGTGAAGCCCCATTGAGCAGCACAAGGCGCTCATCATTTTTCAACCTGTCTGACGTTAATGGAAGGCCAAATTGCAGAGGAAAATCATATACCAGACTTTCTGGTATGGACACTAAGATGCATCACAGCCAGGACTGGAACAATGTCCCCTCACATTGGTCATCTGAAGGTCCCTCCATATTATCAAGCACTCGCATGTCTGCAGTGGGACCTGCAGCGGCAATGCCAACTCTTAAGGAAGAGGATTTATTTACTGACGATGGTGTGTTCACATCAAAAGCAAATGAACATGTTGCTACAACTGATGGCAGAATCTCCCCCTCCAGAAGAGACAGTCTTCCAGCATTTCCTTTCAGGCGAGTGAGTCGTAAGAGTGTGAGTTTCAGAGATGTAGATGAATATTTCCCCGTTTTTAGTCCTGAATCTCCCAAACAAGACAGAACGGGTGTTGATGGCAGCCAGTGCACCAGCGACTTACATTTTGACCTGTCAGAGTACCCTGACTTCCTGGATTCGAAACGCATGGCAACGGTTTTACACATGCAGGGCATTGACGTCACATCACCGGATCACGTTTATGTTTTTTGCAGGGAGAGCAGTGAGAGCACAGAGGAGGAGTTGGAGAAAACAGTCATCAGTCACTGTGCTTTGGAAGAGAGTGATGATGAGCAGGAGGGTCAACATGTGAAAGGGGCTCAAGGGAATATACCAGAACAGCCAGCCTGTTTCCATGTTGGCAGCAGCAGCAGTGGGACTGGTAGTAGTCATTATAGTAGCTGTGACAGCGATCCTTACACCAGTGCTCTGGATACTTCTATACACCCCAGACACCTTTTACCCCCTAACGTAAAGGGGGTTTGTCTTGGGGCTGAATCTGACAAAATTATTCAGATTTCTTCAGACTCTGATTCTAAATTGACAAGGCAATATTGGAATCTTCCACCTGTTCAAACAGAAACTAAAGAGCATGTAACATGTGTTCATGATAAACTGGAACTGGCTGAAGTAAAACACCCAAACAATGATTTGCTTGAGGCTTGTAGTGGTCCTGTTGTGGACACTTCAAGTGAATGTGGTGTTGACCAGCGAGTGGCAGACGCCCCATTGAATGATGCAGCTGAGGCATTACATGAAAACGTCCACCTTACATTCACACCAAGTCCTTTTGTAACAGGCAGGACTCGCTCAAGGTTGAGTCGCTGCTCACTGAGAACAAGCAGGACCCCAGAGAGCCCTCTCTTCATGTCTTCTCTCTTTGAAGACACCCTCCCCACACCAGTTCGAACACGCCGCCAGACGCCCAGATCTCAGAGCAGTGAGGACTTTTACAGTTCACCACATGCATCTTGTTATACACCATCCTATTCAGGGAACAGCCAAGGAGGAGACTCATTGCCTGCTGATTGCCAGGCCACACAGTCCAGCACCCTCAGAGCTGGTTCAAGTGTCAGCAATACCCAAGCTGACACTCTCATCCTCTCCAAGAGTGTAACTGATTCTGAATCACAGACTTTGTCCGACACAGTCATACTGGAGGAAAACCAAGACTCTTCAATGGATTCTTATGAAAGAAACCTTGCAGAGATTATACTGGCCTTGCAAGGCAATGATCTTGCCGAAAGCAGGAATTTTCTGACTGATGATCTGACAAGTACAGACGAGGCAACAACAAAGAGAAACTTAAATGTTGCTCCTGGTAAAAACAAATTGGATAGCCCAAAAAACGAAGATAGCCTAAAAAATGAAGATGCCTGGATCACCAAGGACTGTAGCTCGGACTCTGTCTCATCTTCATCCAGCTCCTCCTATTTTTCCCCAAGAAGGTCCAGTAAAGACTCGGACCTTCCTTGCACTCCTGGCACTGGATGCACACCCAGGTACAGCATGAGCCGACTGTCAAACGGCCGTAGGCCACAGCACCTAGCTAACTTGTCTTACACCCCTGAAGGGCGTCCACTTATTCAGGAGCTGGATGAACCAGTGGAGTACCTCTACACTGATTCGGAACAGGGCCACAAGCTGATTGAGACCCATGTTCCGCCTACAGCGAACACCTCACTCAGCTGCAGCATGAGTACAAGCAGCAATGACGAGACCGTCCTTTATGACTGGCGCTCCATGCAGACTGACATGGTGAACGAAGGAAAGGAGAACCAGAAACCCCAGATGATGCCACAGAAAGAGGAAAAGGAGGAGGACCTGCTGTTGCCGGAGACCAAAGGAATAACTGACAAGGAGCTGAGATTGAGGCTAGTAGAGCTGGGGGAGAGCCCGGGCCCTATCAGCTGCCGTACCAGGCCCACCTACATGCGAAGATTACACCGCCTGATGCAGGAGTCAAATTCCCAATCACCACATCCCACGAAGCAGTTGGACCCGCCTCAAACAGGTCAGGCTGGTACTCTTTATTTAAAGTTCCCCGATTACTACTTACCTAACTTGAGCTAAGATTAGGTAATGATAATGGTTAAATGGTTGTTTCTTCTGTGAAGTAGTGAAACAGTTGTCCGTAAAATTACTCTTCTAACTAAGCATGAAAATGGAAAATTTAAATCATTATTTGTATTGAAGCTCACCACGACTGTTGTGGGTGGATTAGATTAGAAGCAGTTAAGAAATGAGGCATATTAATAGTATACACTTATTCTCATTTAGCGCATCAACCCAGTTACTGACACAGCAAGTCTTGTGTTGTCATTTTATATCTGTAGATTTAGGTTATAGTCCAGAGTTGTGCCGGGCCCTGCAGACCTTCAAGTTGCCCCACTGCCAAGCAGACGAGCAGGCTTTGTGCCAACAGTTTGACCAACCAGATCAAAACAGAAAGTGGAGGGAGGGCATCATCAAGTCAAGCTTCAACTACCTGCTGCTCGACCCAAGGTCTGCTGTCTTTTGAATTGTCCTTTTAGTTGCTTTCTTCGGGGCAGTGTTGAAAGCTCTCTGAATAAAGATGAAACACACTGCACACATGTGTCTATTGTGACGGGATGATGCCATTATTATTTCACATGAAAATCATTTTTACAATCCACTGCTTGTATACAGAACAGGTGGCTATTAGGCATGGGCCAGTATGAGATTCTGACAGTATGATAACCTTCAGAAAATTTATCATGGTTTCCCGGTATTACAGTATTGCAATTATAGCTATAAACGTATAATTATTTTAAATGTCTGGGTAAAGAAAAAAAACAACAACTTATTTTCCATTAAACACTATGTATTTTATTATGAAACAGAGGGATTTCTGAACTGCACTTTCTGTCCTTGAGGACTCATTAAAACAGCTCATAACTTAGGAGCGGTATAATTTTAGTGATTTTGAAACTTGAAACCAGTAACTGGCCCATGTCTAGTGGCTATGCTTTGAATGAAAACCAGCCATTTCATTTGTCATTTTGGGATTAACTTTAGGAGTTCATACATCGATTTTTTTTTAAATCTCATAATCAGAGAAAGCAGCTAGGTTGTCACTGAATGAAAAAATCTGCATTAGTGTCTCAGTAGGGAGAGCGGTGTTAACTTATCTCCATATGTGTGTTTGTATTTATTAGGCTCCATAATTATAATAGAAGGCAAACAGAGCTAAAACTACACAAACAAAACAAGATAATTGGCTGATTTTATAGATGATTGGACACATGGACAACTCTGTAAAATCAATAGTAATTACTATTCAATTCAACTATTCAATTTAGCAATGTATCTTTAGGACTGTTGTTCAGTCTTAACAACCACGTCTCTGAAATACAGATAAACACTTTCACCCTTAAAGTACAAATTTAACTTTCTTTTCTTCTCTGCCAGAGTGACGAAAAACCTCCCATTCCGCAGTCACACCATGACTCCACAGGAATGTTTCCAGACATTTATCCACGCTATATTTTATGTGGGCAAAGGAAAACGCTCCCGTCCATACAGCCACCTGTACGAAGCTTTAGAGTACTTCAAAGGGGACAAGACTTCCAAGGTAAGCCAGCACACACTGATCAGTCTTGAGATGTAAGACACTAAATATAACGCTGTCCCTTTCTTCTCTGTGTGACAGAAATTGTGCCCCAAAGTGCAGCATATTCTGCAGGTGTGGACCGCCAAGCAGGGCGTCATCTCTCTGCATTGTTTCCAGAATGTCATTCCAGTGGAGGCTTACACAAGAGAGGCCTGCATGGTGGAGGCCATCGGTGAGTACAGGCAGGGCTGAAACTCATTGCCAGTTAGCTCTGTTGAGTAAATAAAACTGTGATGTAACTTACTGTAACACACCGCCATAGCTATTTTATGAGAATTATTGGTCACATATTAAATACAGTATATAATGTGATAGTTAGAAGTAGAAGGACTTAATGATCGCTGGCTAGAAACGCTGTAGTTAAAGACTTAATTTTAATTTAATTTAGACTTATTTAAAACTGTAATTTATTGAATCAGTTTAGGGAGTTAGATGCAGTATAGAGATGTGGTTGAGAGCAACCCAAGGGACTTCTGAAGGAGAAAAATGGAGTCATTAACCAAATTGTATTGGTTAAATCCATGTGACAAGAATATGCGTACCCATTTTGAGTTTTATTGATGTCTTGTGTTATTGATATTTTGCCCCATCATCAGGGAAAGTTGCCAGGTTTGTTGCATGCAGTTACCTTAAATCAAATTGAAAACTGACAAATCAAGCCACAGCTTATCATACAGCTATTTGATCAACGTTTTTTTGTTCCAACTGTTGCTTATAATCTTACTTTTCACTATTTTTTTTATAAAAAATTTGAAATCTTACATGTAATCTCCCTAAAGCCCTTGACACGGACTGCAGTTTTTTGTATAATTTTTCCAGAGGGAAATCCGTAAAGGAACACAAAAAAACGAAACTCTAAACCAAACAAACTCCGAGAACATTGATCATACACCAGTCTAGCATGTTGATAACATTCTTAATTCTCCAATTGTCCCAGGGTTGAAGATGCTCACCAATCAAAAGCGAGGGGATTTTTATGGCGTGGTGTCCAACTGGCAGGCGAAGAAGAAGCGGGACCTCGGCGTCCATTTGCTCTACCGGGCCATGCAGATCTTCCTGGCCGAAGGTGAGAGGCAGCTCAGACCAGCAGACATCAGACAGTAGTGCATCCCACTGGTGGGGGTATGAACAGCAACAAATGAACAGCAGGGGTATACCACTGTTAGGGATTAGGAAGGTAAAGATTCAATTATTTGTAATTTAACCAAATTGACAAACAATCAAAACGGGTAACCGCCATGGAATCAGGGACCAATAACTGAACTTTGAAACCACTGCTTCTGGGTACAAGAAGAAATGCTAAGAATATGAACATGATATGAAAATCACAACTTTTTGACTGCAGGTCTGTTAGGATGCATGACAGCTATTTTCCAAAAACATTCTTTCCAGTAGGACACTTTGCTTCCCAACTGTTGTAGTAGTAATGAATTTTTCAAATGATCCACAACCTATTCAAATGCCTTTCATTATAATCAAATTGCAAATAAACAAGTCAATGCATAATTTCTTAAAAAACAATCTTTGGAAAAAAAAGTGGGGAGGGAAAGGAAGACTGGTATTTAATTATGTAATTTTTGTAGTCTTAACAAAAGATTTGATGGTAATTTTAGCAGACGCACTGGTACCGAGCATGATAGGTCTTCTCATGGATAAATCAACAATAAAGTGTATAGTTTTAGAATCTCAATGTGTAAAATGTGATATATTTTGTTTACATGGCTGGATTTCCGTTTTTTTTCCTATGTCTTTTTTTTGTCAAAAGGAAATGCTTTACATGCGAGCCGATGATGTGATAGCGCCCAATAGTAGCAGACTTTTGTGCATACATTTCTTTCAAGCGTCAGTGGACTAAGACAAGTAAACTGGATGCTTAAGTATTGCCAGTCGTACATCAGCACTTGTGTTGTTAAAATAGAAGCACTAGTTTATATATGTTAACATTAGGGCTGTGACCGTAACCGCTAAACCGGTGGTGACATTTGTAGATTGTTTGCCTGTAGACTGTCTGTAGTCTGTAGACTAGTGGAATTTCTAAAGTCTTTGAAATAACTTTATAACCTTGCCAGCTTTATGTAAATCAACAACTCTTTGAAAGCTTCAGGTTCACATACTTTTTATTTGCCACTGTATTAAATATTGATTTTTTTTTTTTTTTTTACATTCCTATCCCCAGGTTGAAAAAAATCAAAGCGTGTGATCATATCACCTATCTGTACCATTTTCTTTTAATTATTTAGTTGCGATTTAATAACAAACCATTAATAAGCATTAATAGTACAGCGATGAGGTGTTTAGACACTTTTTAGATTATTTTTTAGCTTTAAAAATAATGCCCATTCGTTGTTGTTCAGGGTTGTGTGTTTGATATGTTTTCCCGATTGTCAAAAATGAATCGGAATGAATTAGTCATGTGTACACGTAATCATTTCTGTATACTGTAATGTTTTCATTATGATCTACTGTCACTGCTGTATTGTAGTGCCCCTGTATTGTGCATTTATGTAAATGTGACAAAAAGCAAAATACAAATAGCATAAACCTGAATTGTGTGACCTTTTGGTTTTTTTCATGTCTTGTTCTTTGGTGTCCCTCTAGTGGACAAAGGAAGTAATAAATGTGCTTTAGTCTAGAGTTCTCTTCATGCAATAACTGGTCTTCTTTTTTTAATGACTTTGACTCTCATTTAATTTTACGAGTTGACTGCATCACAAATGCTTCAACTTTCTTCTGTAAGTTTTAAACATAGACTGTATAAAATTGATTTTAATGCGCTCCTTTGCGCTGCAATGCTCTCGCTTCTCTTCATTGAAGCCTACATGTCTACAGGTTTGTGATGATGCGCAATGTGCTATAGGTGCCAAAACAGAACTATGTTTGGTACTGGCAGTTTGTTTTGTTTTGTCATGGTTCATGTGTGCAATAAACATTACACTTTGTGAGAAAAAAAATCTTGGCAGAGAATCGTGATATCAAAAGCTAAAAAAGTTTTGATTGAGATTTTTCCACGAATCGTGCAGGCCTAATCTTCATCCACTTTGATTAATTAATAATCATGTTTGGTGTTGATACTGCAAACCGTTAATTCACCAAGAGCTGTATTCTGTGTTTAAGTTTAATGCCCCCACTTTGACCAACTAAATTTCATTTTCACAACTTTATTTAAAAACTTGTTTACTATTTTGCAAACAAGAACTTCAGTTGCCTCAATCCTACAAAAAAAAAAACTATTTAGGCTTTAGTGTGCAATACAGCCCTTTGCAAGGATGCAAAGCAATGATGCACATCCTTATTTAGGAACAATGGTCTTCAATTACTGTTATCGTGACTCATTCTGTTTTGTAGATCTGCAGGTTTTTGTTAGTGGTCAGCCAGTGTTTTCTTACAGGCATCATTGTGGTTTACACAATGAATTTCCTTTCGTCTAATGTCAGCCCTGTGGCTTGGTGAGACATTAAATTACTTGACTGAGCAGGTCATATTTTATCTAAATATTTGTTCTCCCATGCCACACATTTTACAATTTGGACTTTTTATTGGAATATTGTGTAATGTAAGAATAAAATAGCAGTATTATTATTAACTACAAATTGTCTCAAATTGTATTTTGCTAAATGTGATCTCAAAATGGCAAGCTGGATAAGCAGCTTCATTAAAACAATTCCATATTATTTATTTTACAATATATATTCCTCATCTTAGATTTTAATTAAAAGTGAAATGCCATTTAACCTTAAATGACAAAATAAATATGAATCATATAATAACATAGCATTCTAGTCTACATTGAGGCCTAATGGAATATAGGTCAACAGGACGCAAGAAAAAAAATAGGATTTGTTTGCATTTTTGTTGATTGCATGTTCATAACAGTTTTGTGGGGTTATCATTGTCAGTTGCAGTTAATGTTCATTTTCTGTGCCATCTGTTCTGACAGCTTTTTGTGGTTGAGGATGTAATAATCCGTGGAACCAAAAGTCATTTCTATAAAAAGTTAGGAACCTTATCATAGGACCACTTGCACTACTGCATTTTAATAATGTACAGTATATTTATATATCGCATTATCCTCTAGTAACTATAAATGTAATGAATTAATATGAATAGCATACAACTAAATTTTATTTAAATTGTTTAAAATGTTTCTTGCTTCAAAATGTGAAGTGAGTGATTGCATTCACCTGATATAAAAAGTAATGATAGATGAAAAATGTTACTAAAGAAAGTAGCTTATTAACAGTCAGTAACAGGGCTTTGACTCTGTTACATCCAACCTCATCACTTTCACAACTCCTCAAACCAAACTAAAGAACTGTTGAACAAAGAAAGCTCATACAACATCATTGAGGACTGAACTGGTGACTTTATTTAATAAAATACAACAAATCAAATAGCATGCAGTATTTGACTAAATATTATGTTCTGCAACTCATGGTTCTTGAATGGTTTGCCAGATAGAAAAACTTGTAAGACATGCATGAAAAGCAAGTTCATATTTTATTCCACCTTCTATAAATAGCTGATGATAAGAAGACATCTACCATTTCAAAGCTGGTTAAGCATCTGTTTTACCAAATATGCTTCATACAAATATTGTCATACTAATATATTTAGATTTACATTGAGTGGTTTAGCTGATCTTATCTTAAAGATCCAGGTGATAAATGTATGACCTTTAATGACATATGTTTTTCTCCAAAAAGGTCACTGACTATTTTGAAATACATCTATTCATATTGCTTTTGTATTTTCCATGTAATATTTACAACAAATAAATCTTTTATAGACCCTAGATGCAATGTAAGCCATATACTCTGTGTATTTTTCTTTAAAGGTCATTTCATTCCAACTATTTTTTGCATCGTTTTTCTTCTTCCCCTTCTTCTGTTGCCAGACTCAGACCCCTACGCCTCAGCAAGCGTGATCGAGATGCAATCTGAACTGCCTGTCAATTCACACTGTGCCTGTTGTTGGTGGGAGGCGAAAGGGGGGGGGGGGGGCACAGGCAGAGAAATAAATAATGCCATCATCAGCATATCGTGACGCTATTCCTTGTGACGTTCGGATGAAATCTGGGACACAGTTGCATTCATCGTTCAGTGAGCTCTTCCACACAGTTAAACCCACCGACAGCAATGAATGTTGATTGTGACCTTTGCTGTGGTTTCAAAGTATTTTTTTTTTGTTTGTAAAGGGATCGATGAAGTGATTTTTCAAGATATCATCGGCCATGCCCGTGTGCATGTGTACATTTTTTCCTTCTTTTGTGAGACACATATGTGACAAAGGCTGGCCACAGGGTACAATCAACGGTCGATGGTTTTTTCAATTTAGCTGAAACTCACCGACAGCGTTGAATGTTCACTGGGGCGAGCACAGACCTGATGGTGACCAGGGTTGACAGTCTGCTTAGAGATGCAGAGGGAACAAGTCTTCTGTGTGAGGGGAGAGGCTTCTAACTCTCCTTTTCTTCTCCTGAATCACTCTTTCATTCCCTGAGCAGGAAGGACACTAAAAAAGTCACCAGTGTTTTTACCGTACTTTGATGATGCTATATTTTCCATCCAGACAGAGCAGATAACTACAGACGTTTAAATGTAGTATATCTTTTCAAATTCACAACACCTGCTGGTAAATATACATACATACATCACGAACACCCTAATTTGGCTTTTTGATCCTCATTCTTTGCACCTGGTGTTGGTCATTCATTTACTGTACCTGAGGATAAGAGGCATATTAAGGAACAAACAAACAGCTAAGATATATACATACATTATGTAAAATGCAATTTATTTCCTCTACCGCAACCCTTGCAAAAGAAAAAAGCAGAACTGGCTTTGCCTCACTTCTTCTTAAATCCTGGCAATGGCATTGAGTGCTTTGTGCACGATTAACTCCCATGACACATGGTCATTATGACACCATTACAATACAGTGTCAGTGTGTGGGAAAACATTTTACTTTACTGCAAGTAGCAGTTAAGAGGAAAGTCATCTTGAAACTCCTGACTCATAGCGGTTTTTAATAAACACAGCACCTGGTTGGAGGCTACAACTAGTCGCCACATGCTGTATTAAAGCACAGCGGTGCTGGCTATAGATAGGCACCAGGATGCCTTGAGAGCTTCGTGCAGGGTTGAGGATGAGGAAGACATCGGGTATGAAACTGTCAACTCACCCAGACCAATAGCGTCTGTTGTTTCGCTATGATGTGGCACTAAGGCTAGAGACTTGGGTGTTTTTCTTCCAACACTAATACTAGTAAAGAAACTGTCCGCCATCTTGTATGGTTTTATGACACACTGCTGAATCATTGTCACTCATCATGAGAAAAAAAGTGCAAAAGTTGAGTTTTGTGAGAAGCACAAAAAATCAAACACCACAGAGCTGCTGTATAGCAATTACATACGACTTGACAATTAAACTGTGGCAGTGAGTCAAGATGTGGTCGGATGATAACTATGGTGCTGGGACTCGTTTACAGCATGATAAGGAGTGACTAAGACAATGTGGTGGATATGTCACGTCTTTCCAAAAACTCATTTTACACAGAAAACAGAGTTGAAAATAAAACCATGACTTTGATAGCCTTTATTCTTTGGCAAAACACAATGAGTATTAATATCTGAAGATTTAAAGACATGAATTTCAAAGTCATACTTGAAAGTAAAGAGGGTGGTTCTTCTCTTTTTTTTGTCTTTGGATCACCAGTGCTGCTTCTACTTTGTCATTCCCTGTGTATATTAGTCCTCTGAAAAGCTTGTCATTTGTGAGCAAAACCCCCCAAAAATAATCATAACTCAAAATACCTCAATCAAAATCCAATTTGCTAGCTTTTGACACGTCAGCCAAGCTTGGGCCAAAAAGCACAGTCCTCGCTGCAAGGGACACCGCTAACTCGGCCTCTCTCCACTCTTCCGAACAGTGATTTGAGTGACAATGTTGGAATTGACAGAAGTGGATTAAAAGGAATGTTGCTTTATAAGGTCTTCTCTGGCCGCAGGACGAGAGTGACAATAGGAAGAAAGATTTGGGACACGCATCTAGAGAGAGAAGGGCCCTGAGCTGACAATGTGGCCCTAATCTGAGTGACAAGGTCTGCACATCAGCCCTCAAACCTGCCTTGGTTGGGTGGGGGGATGGGGGGTGGATGATGAGGGAGCTAAGGGGAGAGAGGAAGGAGACGGGAGAGAAATAAGAAGAGACAAAGAAGGAGGAGGGAGAGGACATGCAAGGGTGTCCTTCCTTCAAACAGGCTGGCCTTAATGGCATAGACAGCTCTGACATTTAACCACTGAATGATTTTTGGATAAGTGGATGTGGTAGTTGTGTGGGGAGAGTTGTGACTTGTAAAAAATTCAGGAGGTGTTTTTACGGCTACATATAAAGAGCTTTGAAAAAGACATGAAAAACCTCAGCTAATAAATAATGGTGATCAAAGAACTTGGATGATCTGCCTAATGGGAGAAAAAAATTCTATTTAAGGAAAGATGGAAAAGAAGAGAAGCAAGTTTGTGGCTTTGAGGAGCAGTAAATTCTAGGACCACTTGGGAAAATCTGTGCAGGACACATGAACTGATAGCTCATTCTTATTTAGTAATTACTGTGGAGGTTGTCTTGAGCAACAACGTAACAATTGGTTCAGTGAAGCTGCTCAGTAGAAAACCAAAACTGCAATGGGCATCTCCCAAAAAATAATTACTTTGAATGTGATACAGGACGCCACAGATAAATGCCACATATGCTGAGCAAATTGTGAATGAAAGAAAGCTGTTAAAAAAAAAAAGAGAGTAAAATCTGCTCCAAGGAGTGCTAACAAAAGCAAACTAACAGAACAAGTTTATGTAACGGATACTGTCAGTTTCACAGTTAGTACTGCCGACAATGTCAAAACACCCTTGTAATTCCAGAATGACAAATCATACTGGAGGTGATCGAATTACTCTGAAATAACAAAAGAACCATCTCTACTCGACATTACAGTAGCGTGTGAATGTACTGTTCTCTATTAATGTCAAAGGATATCTTTTCATCAACTGAGGTGAAGGGAGAATGTTGGGCTAAAAATGCCACCAAAGGAAGAGGCGTACTGTGTCACACTCCCATCTTACTGTCCCCAAGGTGTAGCATTACTTTACTATCACTCCGCAACAATAATTTTGGGTATGTAAAAGCAAACCTTTGCTTGGAAAAAAACATAGATCAAAATAAACAAATTGCATCTATATGAGATGTTTTTTTTTTATAATGACCGAGGTAGAATATGAAAACTGTATGCTAAAAAGTGAAATATAAAAATGAATGAAGCTGTAAATCTCCCTACATACAAGCTGAAATCTAAAATCTAAAGCTCGGTAAAAAATATTTTTTAATGCACTGTAGGAAAAACCACATCTATAAAAGCTTTGGGTAAAAAGAAATAAAAATAGAACCAACAAAAGCCTCTTTTTTATGAGATTCTGGGCTGAAATACAGGCCTCATTATTTCATAAGCAAATGTGTCTCTTCTGCTTCTACTAAAATATTTTGTCACAGTTAAGGTACCTGAAAACATCTGAAACAATTAAATGTGCCAGCCAGTTTCTAATCAGGCTTTAACTATTTGGCTCTGTTTCTCCTTCCCTCTCTCTCTCTCTCTCTCTCTCTCTCTCTCTCTCTCTCTCTCTCTTCCTCTTTTAGGAGGGGGAGAAAATTCCTAGCGAGGGTGCTGGGAGTTGTTGCTCTCTGCCTGCAGGTACAGACCGGCCTCCTCTGTCTGCCTGTCTGCAGATATCATACCGCGACGTGATCTGTTTAACTTAATGCTCACCTGCTCACGCGCCTCCGGCTGTGTGTGTGTGTGTGTGTGTGTGTGTTGACTTCTTCTGTCTCCTCACAGCTGGAATGGCGTCTCCCTCTTTATCTGCTGCCCTGTGATTACAGACACAACCAACACACACACACGCAAGAAAGATAGATGGACTTTTACTACACTGACAAGATGTTTACAATTTTAAAACCGTTAATCCGCTAGCAAACAATATGCAGTGAACAAAAAAACACGCAAAAACACAGGACCGACAAGCTGGACTGTAAAGAATGGGGCTGATTACAATAATTGGGTAAAAAGAAGTAAGACAGCAGGGTTGTACGTGCAATGGAACATGGACATAAGACCTTTTTTTAAACATGCATTTCCATCTAATTTCAATACATTTTAATCTTTCTTTGAGGTTCTATGTACATCTAAATAAGTAGAACAAGGGGTTCAATTCCCACTTGTGCTGAAACTGGATTCTTTTCTCTGTGTTGAAAGACTCTGGATGTATTGTGTGCCAAGCAGCGTATTATGTTTATTATGTATATTTTTTGTTATTGTATCCTCAGGTTGTCATGCCGCTGACAGATGCAGGCTGACGTGTACAACGCTCACAAACACACATGGACACACTTGAGTAGGGGTCTGACCCAGCTGGAGGTGGTCTCCTGCCAAACCTGACTGTGTTCATATTCATCACACACACACACTGATTGGAACTGACAGGACACACACACACACACACACACACACACACACACACATACACATACACATACACATACACATACAAATACACACACAGCTGGATAAAAATATCTACTGGTGAGTGAATTAATATTTAAAGGGCAACCTGCTATCCTAAAAAAGGTATTACAAGAAACTATTTTGCCACCTCTGCTGCATTATTCTATCTTTGCCTTCTTTTTCTGCTATTTAATCTCCCATCACAAATGGCATGGGCACTGTACATTTAAACAAAGGGAGGCCTTTGAGAAAAGAGAAATAGAAGTGGATGTGAGAGAAAGAAAGCCACAATTGGATGAAGACCAGTAGCAGGGAGTAATCGTGAGAGAGGAGCAGACTGGGGAGAAAAAGCGAGAAGTGAATAATAGCCAATAGACTGGGAGAGTGACAGAATAAGAGATATGGCGAAAGAGTGCCTCTCACACACACACACACACACACACACACACACACACACACACACACACCACACACACACACACACACACATACACACACACAAAGTAGAGACTCCGCAGGGCGCCAAATAATAACCCCTCCCTGTCATTATCATCGCCCAGCCAAACCGCTCCACTCCTCCTCCACTTCCTTCCATCTTCAACCCAATCACTACCCTATCGTTTACAGTGTGCTGCTAAATGGGAACATCAATAGACACATCCATTAGCAGTGCGAGTCCCTTCCTCTCTGATTTTCAAGTGCTTTAATAGTCCGCATGCACGCGCACACACACACACACACACACACACACACACACACTCCTTGGCTGACTGTTGACCAAGTTAGCCTTGCACAGGCAAAGCCGAATTGATGGAGTGTATCATTACAGCTCGTTAGTAACACGGTTGCTGTGAGGGCGGTGCCGTTAGTTAACCTGAAGCTAGAAAGCCACGAGGATGGGGCACTTTCTGATTTAAGTAGTTTTCATAAAAGCAACAATCCTAGAATGTCTTCTTTCATTTATGTGTTTATTTTGCTCATGCTGCATTGTTTTTGCGCTGCACTTTTTAAAATGTCACTAGATTTTCTGTTTAAGCCTTTGTAGGTGGCACTCGTTAGTCTTTTCTGGCAACCATTGCTCAGGATGACTACTTAAGTCTTCTTGTATGTATTACAAACTCACCATATTGTCACTTTGGGATACATTTTCCCTGGAAAGGACCTGCCAGACATCAGGTGTTTAAACCTGAAGAGTGCATAAAAATAAAATACTACTGTATTTCTGATTCTGAAATAATATCCATTAGTACTAGTAGCCAAACTCATGAGCACTGATTTGTATAGTTAAAGGACAATTAGACCACAATACAACTTTTAATCACATGAATCCAACACTGGCATAAGATGAAAGTGTTAACTTCTCTTCTTCTTCTTCTTCTTCTCGATGTTGTACAGTTTTTTTGCATACCACATTTTCAATGTAATAACCCGGAAACATACAGGACGCATCAATGCAAAGTAGTCCCATTTGTTGTTTACTAATGAGCTATTTTGATCAAAACATTTCATAAGACACAAACGGTTCACTGATCATAAAAAGAAAAACTATCATCTTTGATGCAATATGGAAGGCCAGCAATGAAATAACCAATCCAGGCCAATCTCATTTAGAACTGCATCAATACCTTGTTAACCTTAGTTTGAACTTTAGTCTGGTAACTAAAGATTCATATTTAGTATGGGGTGATGTTTGACAGTTTAATGAACATCAAAATAAACCCTGCCCGAACCTAATCTAAAACAGTAGCTTAATGAGAAATAGATAAGGAGGGAAAAGAAGGGCAAATACAGAGAGGGAGGGAAGGGTTTCCCACAATGCCGCCTCACACACTTTAATTTCAGCATGCATGTTTTTTTTTTAGAGCAAAGCAGGATGCTGGGAAGCTTGATATGGGGGTTTGTGGGATATGTGGTGCGGCTGTTAAACTTGACTTGTGAAAATTGGTTTCAACTGATGGAAATAGAAAAAAAAATGAAGCAGGTTTTGTGCATGCACACAGAGGCACGCTACAAATGGCATGCATGACAGCAAACACGTACACTTCAAGTTAAAATGACATTGCATAATTTAAGACTTGTTCCAAAATTAGACATCCAAATTTGATGTAAAAATACCTATTTACTAGCACCAAGAAACCATTTAAAAAAAGTTAAATTACTGAATTCAGCTAATTTCTTCTTTTTTAAATAACTAAATTTAAAGCATTTTGGAATACAAGCCGTCAATTTGTCTTAAAATTACTCAAAGGAGACAATAGCAGTGTATAATGAGTTTGTTTTCTCACATTCACACCATTATTATCCCCTAACTCGGTGGTCTCTGATTCTTACCGTAAAAGGCATATGTGTGTATTTGGCAGGGAGGTGGTGGTAGACCGCAGACAGACTCTAGGTGCCGTAGCATATGTGTGAGTAAATGCGTGCCTCCTTCATGTCTGGACCTGGACAGAAAACAAACAGAGGAGAAGAAAGCACAGGATAAATTCAGGTGTTGTTTGGTAAACCATGTTATTAAAATGTCATGCACACTCACGCTGTGATGTACACTTAAATTATTCATCAGCTCCGACTGATGCGTGTAACAGTATTAGCTGTAATACGTTTACACTTCCATGTCATATGTACAACAACCCCACTCACAACCCAGTTCCTATTTACACTCTGGGTGGTCTTAAGAAACAATAACAAGCCACTGCTGTGTGTACATTAACACAATTCATCTTATAAAAAAAGGTTTGGATGTTGGCTAGGTGGTATAAAGTAGAAATACTGTGATACCCCGCTAACACAAACATATGGAATCAGCCTTTAAAGCCACTTTGCAGATCTAGATAAAACATGCAAGTGATTGTGTTGCAATGGCTGTTATGTCTCTTCTAATAAAGCTCAAAAGTCATTTATGTGCTTTTATGTGGTGCCCTAAACAAAATAAAGAATGTCGGGATAATGAAAGCACTGACTGTAATGTATTATATAGAGCTGGGTGTCTGACATGCCCACAGCACGGTGAGGCTGGTAGTGATGTGCACTGAGACAGCATGAATTATCAAGAACACTTCTTGACTATAACATCTTAAGTTGACCAGATGGTATTCAACTAAACCTATACATGATTTACTTTGTTTGAAAAAAGATATTCAAATATACAATCATAATTAGCAAACTGACAAACATATTTAACTTCTTTTCAATGAGGCATCAAAGGGAAGGTATTATAAGGATATCAGTGTGGAGGATATAAGGATATAAGGATATAAGGAAATAACATTGTGCATGTGTGTGCATGTGTATGCAGTTCGTTTGTTCCCCGAAAGACTAACACTGCACGTTCCCTGCCTCTATTTTTCTCTACCGTGGCAAAAGTAAAAGACTGCAACTAATTTTAGTTTGGGCTATAAAATGTCAGAAAATAATGAAAAGTACAGTACAAAGAACAATCATTTTGGAGCATCAGAAAAGCATGGAAAAGAGGAGTGCCCCAATTAAAATGGAATGTGTATATCAAAAAATAAATAAATGCATGCACGTATTATCATTACTATAGTAGTATCTGTAGTAGTATTAAAATCACATGATAGTTTTCAGTCATGGTTCTCCCAGCGTCCCCTGATGTTTTCTTTGATTCGAGTGCCATTTGGTCTCCCATTGTGACTAATAATGAGTCACACTGTGTACGCTGTGGGTTCATTTGTAGTGAATGAGGACATTAAAGTTCTTGTGAAAGACGTATTAATTTTTTTAGCTACTAAGGCCAATACGGATTTATTTGAGAACCCTACTGTTTACAGTTTTAAGAAGTTGTTCTGACTTCTTTGCTTAGACCATTTGGTCCTTGACTAGTGAATGGTCAAATTAAGAAGTGGAATTTAAAAGTGCTTCTTACTAAATATTTCTAGAAGTCTAAATATGCTGTGCATACTTAGTATGTCCTAACCAGTTCCATTTTTGGTTGGTGTAAACATTGTAAAGAGTGGAGTTTTGGACCAGGCCTGCGATCATCAACTACACCTTTCTGTGCAGACTCTAAGGCCAACTTTAACTTTGATATTATTATTAAATGTAGTAGTAATACTGCATGCTTATCAGTCTTCCTTTTCCTTCATATTAAATGCTGTCAGTCCCATGTATTATTTAAAGCAGTTTAGACAGCTCTAATTAAACCTACACTAGAAAAATAACACACCACACCTTTATAAATGGACCTGAAAAGCCTAGAAATTAAATTTACAGTCTTAAAACCTAGTTGCAAATGAAAACACACACAAAAAGAAGAAAAGAAAATCGGTCCAAAAGGTTGTTGAAAGGTGGCTTGCTAACGTAAACTTGCAAGTAAAATATTACTCTGAATTCCTCAGCCGGATCTACATTCATAGAGAAAGAACAATGATCGACCTTGGCCAGATGAAAAATTGCCTCATTTTTTCATACTTTACTTTGATGTTAAATACAGTAAAACAGGGCCACACAGGAAAGCTGCTCGCCACAGCTGAAGGAGAAATTAAACCTTTTCTTCATAAGAACTGCCCCGGTCGTTTCTCTTTCTGAAGTTCCACTCTGTTCAATTGGCTGCATCTGCAAGAATATGCATGCAATTTACTATTTCTGTCTTTCCCCAAGGTAATGCATCCTTCAGCTGCTGCTCTTTTCTATGGTATGTTCCTGTATACAATCGCTACATTTTTTTAACCACCTCCTGCATCCTTTCTTTCCCACCTCTCAATTTCTCTCTCATTGTTTTCGTTTGCTCACTCCCACCCCTCTCTTTATCTGCTCCAGTAAGCAGACTTGTCGAACTCAGGGAGGGCACCTCAGTCATTAAGGTCCCAGCACTGAGTCACCAATTAATACTCTCATTAACAGATCCATGTGCTGCTCAGTTTATATAAAAAACAAACAGGGACCACCCACATGTTTAGGGCCCCTCAAAACAAAATGCAACAATAAAAGATGTGTGCCGGCTAAATGAGCCAATTCACGCGAATGGAAAGAAAGAAGTTGGAAATGAAGGGATGGTTTGATAATACACAGGGTGTTTATGTGTTAACTAGAAGATGCCATTAATCAGAGTTGCGGGCCTGAATAGTCCTTGTTGTGGGAATGGCCTTGCAGTTTGTTTGTTTTTAATGTAAAATAAAGGAAGTATTGTATAAATTACAGTTTGTTTTCAAAAGTATTAGAAAAGAGTGCGTACTTAAGCACAGTTTATAAGAGACAAACTGCGCTTTTTTTGACTTTTTAAACCATGCGGTGCTGTATCTGTATGACCAGAAGTGCCAGAAGTTGTGTAACACTGATCCGAGCATCTAATTTTTTGTGACACAGATGATGTTGTTTCTCTCTCCTGACTGCTAAAAAGACACTGCAGGGTCAAACAATTAGAAGTTATTATGTTAATCTTTGTCAACCCTGTACAACAAATACTTCACAATATTGATCCAGTTTAGGATGTGGTTTTGATGTTATGATATACTATTATATATATATTTGACATCTTTACAACTGATTGAATGTCGTTCTGTAATGCTATTATTATGCTTTTTGGCTTATTGTCTTTCCTTTATTGTGTTATATATCTTTTTTGTGCATGTAATAGGTTTACAAAGTGAAAAAGCCCAAAGTCCACCCCAAAGGGACTTACCATCTCCAACAGAAAACACTGTTCACAAACTGCTCCAAACAGCTCTATTGTAGTTCAGACAAATGTGTGTTACTTTGTAACACACGTTATAATGCTCGCCTAGCTGCTAGCGTGGCACGCCCTAGTATTCTACTTCTGACTGGCTTTCCTAGCTACTGCGCATGTATGATTCCCATCAAACATGGAAGAACACGTGAGATGCCTCGGTCTGTAGCTAAAACAGAGAGCTCAACACACAGGGTGAAAAGAGGAGCTACAACAATGTGGTATTTTTTGAAAATTAAACCATGTAAACCTATTCTGGTACAACCTCTAAATACAGTTATGAACCTGAAAATGAGCATAATATGGGCGCTTTAATGAACACCTCTTTGCAATTTGAAGCCAGTTGTGGTCCTGAGGGGCTCAATTGACAAAAAAACACAAACATTGCAAGTTAGGAGTTCAACTTCTATTGGGCCACCCAGGGTTGAAATGTAAGCTACTTGGTAGAGTAAGACATGCCTGAGCTGTATGGGAAAAATCCTGCAATGTTTCTTTTGGGGTTTCTTTGAGCTGAATAAGGGCACACAGAACATATATCTTAAAGAGTATGTGAAACATTTATGGTCTTTGTGGTAAACCTATACAGTACACCTAAGCCTTTTTTATCAGATGGCTTTAGTTCAATACTAAATATAAAGTAAAGACCAGCATGAAACTGTAAGATGCTTCGATAAAGGTTTCCAGATAAACGTCCTGAAGTTAAAAGATGCTAAAGTTGGTTTTGAGATGAGATGTAAAGTCAACGACTCTTTGTTGTAAAGTAACGGAATAATTTGTAAGTGTACTTCTATAAATGGCAGGTAAATCAGCCAACTGCTATGATCAATTGGGATTTTTTTTTTTTTTATCTAATGAGCCATGTCAAGGCGATTAACAGCCATAGGACAAGGAAACAAGCGCCATGGTTGTTTGCATTTCTCTACCTTTTATGTCCTGACACACTATATACACTGATCTTTGTGCTTTGTCAGGGTATGTCTGTGTTCTTACCATATTGTGCCTGTTTGTAATAAAACTAGAAGAGGCATGTAGAGCTAGACCACCCAGAGAAGTTACCCAAACACCCTCCTTACTCACAAAAAAGAAAGAAAGAAAAGTCACTAGTCTTAATTATATCCATCCTCTGGGCGTGTCTTTCTGCCTAAAACAGACATCTGAGCCACCCCCCACCCACCCACCAACAGGCCACAAACCTCACCGAGGCCTTATGGAAAGAACGTTTTGGTGAACACATTGACCTTAGATGGAAGAAAAAAAACTATTCATCACTGTGAGGAGTTATTTTTACTGAGGTTACAAAGACAATTGGATTTTATATTGTTTATTGTTGGATTATCTCCTCCTGTACCATAGATTTGACTTTAAAAGTTCCTGCAGAGGTTCGTTTGAAAACAAAATCTACAGGATGTTAAAATCAAGTGGGTGAATTGTTTACCATATCAAAAGAGGTAAGATGAAATACCAATAATATCAAAAGCTTGCACAAAGCCAAGACTTAGATGAAAGAGAGGAAAATACTAGACAACCTTTGCACGCACACAGACCCATACGTTGTAATAAAGAGGCGTCTGCTCCAGGGAGGAGACTGTTGTGACTGCTCTGGTCTTTTTTATGATCTATAATTTCCATGCTGGCAGTGTGATCGGGCAACCTAGTGGTGTCCACATAGAGACACATAAAGACATAGAGACAGAGATAGAGTCTACACAGGCAGAACCCCAGCGGCTATCTGCCAGACAAATCCTCTGAAGGCTTTGATCCTCTGCCCACGTCTCTCTCTGCGGTTTTTGTTTTTTGACAAACAACTGTGATGTTTAGTTGAAGTGCAATGAGATTCTAAGGACCCCAAAAAAGGAGAACTCTTATAATCTGCTGCAAAAAAGCACAAAGGAACACCAGCTCAAAAGAGCCAATATATGATGGAGGCAGCTAAAAATGTATCGAAATGCTCATCACCCCGTCCACTCCTTCCTTCCTAATGTTTTCAATATTCTATTCACCAAGGACAAAGAGGTTAATCAACTTCTGTTGCATTTTAGCGGGATGCTATCAACGGCCATTTGTTCCAAGCAGTGTGGGTAATGACCCTGAGCCGACACTTGCTGTTTGGCCGGGAAGAGCAAGTGCAGGTAGGTAACCTCATATATTTTCGGGGGCTGAGCTAATGAGAGGGAAGGGGAATATGGACTACGGTCCATCATCTACTTAGGACCCAGACTGCAGTGCCGTCGTTCTCTGCTGAGCGTAAATACACTCTAACCATTCTCCTCTTCATGCACCTAATTTTGCTCCTGTCGTAAATAAATATACTATGTGTAGCATTTTATCAATAAGTCAATATCACATTATTTCTGACACACTGATATTATTACTGTAAACAAGGAGTTATATCATCAAACAGCTGGCAGTTTCCTTGACCTTTTAACAGAATTTGTGTAGATTTTGCCCGTCTGCTTCCAGCAAAATCAACTAAAAGAAAAAAGAAAACACTTTAACACTACCACAGGTGTAAAAGTCATTAGTCCTCTGGACAATGGTTGTAGCCTATGTATGCAATTTTATGAAAATACACCACCATTAACCTAACATTCAATTCAATTCAATTTTATTTATATAGCGCTAAATCACAACAACGATTATCTCATTCCAATTTTCATAAAAGAGCAGGTCTAGACCGTACTCTGTGATGTTATTTAAAGAAACCCAACAATTCAACATGGATATAGGACTAATGGAAATAGAGTTTTTCAATAGCTTATAATAATGACATAACAATTCTTCATTATAAATGACCAATAGAAGTATATATAAAAATACATTTACAGAGCTCTGTGCATTCTTTATTGTTAGCATGTTGTACCATCAGCTACTTAAAGTGGCAGCCATATATAGAGGAACATACATGCATGGACAGAAGAGGTATAGTTGAGGGTGAATTCCCCAGCCATGTGAGGATGAGTGAAATCTGCTGTGATGGAACAGCGGCAGGGGGTCCACTTCTCTGCCTTTATACGATTCAAGTCGAGCCTGGCAGCCTCACTCACTGCTCTGGCACTCACACGAATATTTATGCTTGTGTATGTGGAAAAAGAGAATGGATACTGGAATAAGTGCCGTACTGTATTTAATGTATATGTGCGTGTGTGTATAAGTGTGTGTTGTGTGTGTTGGTAATACCTCGAATGGGAGACTAATGATAGGTCTTATCGACACCCAACAGTGAATGCAGGCCTTTGTCTCCCCTCAGGACGCATTATGGAAAGCTTAGGGGGCTGCCTTTGACTCCATTTTATTCTCTAACCGACTGATAAAGCCCAGCACAAAAAAGCAACTGTTATGCAGCTCCTGTAGCGTGAAAAGTTGTGACACAATACATCCCTGTGACCCGCCATCAAAATAAGCAAAAGTTTGTTGCATGGCACATAATTCAGTATAAGTCCCTTACAAAAGATAAAATTGAACTCTGAAATTTACATTTTGGAAAACAAAATCTCAATGCCTGAAATTACCAGTCATTTCAAATATACAGCATTTAGAGTGACTGAATGGGAAGGGAGAACCGCAAGAGGTGTGGGCTAGTTGAATACTGCGACAATGAAAGTAGACTGATAATGATTGCAAATTACATAATTACAATATACAATGATTTAAATATGCATTGGCATTGGCATGCATGGCATTTTTTTTTGTTATTTCAATGTTTGATAATTAAAATAATGTGTCATCAAATGTTAAAAGATAAAAGACTTCAAACTGATGTCTTATTTTGAAACAAATATTGATATTAACTGGTTTTTCATTCATATACATCTGTAGGTATGTATGGGATAGTTTAGAATGAGTGTGTTCTGTATAAAACGAAGCTTTTCTCTGCCTCTAAAGGCTCTGTTATTTACTGTGCTCACTTGAGGTTTAGACGTTGGGGCAGGGTCCCTTAGACAAGCAGTTTATGAAATGAAAATGTTTTCTTTTCCCTGATGGCATGCGCTACTTTTCACGTTTTAAGAGTTCAGCAAACAACTCCTTGAGGAAGCGTAGACATTTCTACGGTCCTTTTCCTGCTGAGGCAATACAAATCTTTATCTCCCTCTCTAACTGTGTTTTTTCTCAGCTTTATTTTCAAGGGGTTAGTGTCAGGAATAGCATATAAATACATTATATTTTTAATCTTCTTTCTCTGTCCTATTTCTATTACGTATTCCCCTTTCTGTCAGTCTCCATTCAACTTCATTTTCCGGCCAGATAACTCTAAGGGGATCATTAAAGTGCAGAACTGTCCCATCTTCTCAACTTCAGTCTTCAGAAAAGAACAATAAAGAATATTCAAACACAGACCTTTCTTGAATTGCTCTCATAGCGATCCAAAAGAAAGCCCCCAATGCCAAGCAGAGAAGATTCAGAGGCCTCATTTAGTAGGCAGGTATAATCCAGACTCCCCTATCCCATCCCATCCCATCCCTCGCAGCAATTAGAGAGAGGCCAGGAAGTGCAGTATTTTATGCCCTTATAAAGACAGAAGCATCGCTCTATTGGCCCTCACCCCCACCTCTACATTTACCAGTTCTCTCTCACGGATGATTCGCTCACTTTGAAATCTTCTCCACTCTTTCCCTTTCTTGTTGATTCCTTCTCTCTCTGAAATATTCGTCTGGCCACCACCATCTTTCTCAGTTTTAATTATTCTATCTCTGTCCCCTCATGACCATCAATCTTTCATCCACCCATCATCCATCCAGTCATTTTAAAACTGCTGTGGCTTCAAACTCAATAAAAGCGCTCATTTTAATCTTTAATCCTCTGGTGGTTGGTGGGTGTCTTTGCTGAGGGGGGGAAATGCTTTGATGGAGGAGCACTGTTGTTCTATGCTTTTCTTTGTGTGGACACAACTGTAACCATTTTCAACACTTGTCCATCAGGCTTCTACGCCCGTTCGGCAACTAGAGTACGTTCTCCCCCTTCACCATTGTAAACCATCGTTCATCATTTGCCGGTTATTTTGCGTGAGCGTGAAACTGACAATTACTCGCTCTGTCCTCTGGTCCTGCAGTGAATTAATACGAGTTGACAGAGTGACTCATTTGCTTGTCATTTCCCCATATGCATTTTTTAAATATGAAACCGTGTGACACATTGTGGCTTGAGCCTTGCAACCCAGCCTCAAATGGACACCCAATAAAAACCATTGCGCTTCTTGAGTCCTGCAGCTTTTAAAGCCAGCTTAGCAAGACTTGGCTGCTCCTGAAAGACCTTCTTCCACCGGAGCGGAGGGAAGACACACTTGAGAGGAAAAAGGAGGGGAGAAGAAAGGACACTGGCCTGTTTGGATACTTGCTTACAACATCCTCCATCTTATTCCTTTCTTTCTTCCCCAGACGGTGCTTGCATCATTTGACCAGTTCCAAACACAATAGCGTAGTGTGTAGCTGTACGAGCTGTGACTCCACTAATCTCTGTTGCTTGATTTATAGCACATCCATCAAAACAATGACGAAAGAAGATGTGGCAGGCATTTCTCCTTCTCACTTCCATTCAAAAACAGCTTTGTGTTGTCCAACGGGGGTGATTTGGACAAAAAAAATTGAAATATTAGGAAATTCCAACCATTAAAACTTATCCTCCTTTGGCATTGGACAATGCCTTTGGAGGATAGTTTCCCATTATTTTAAACTATCTTTGTGCACCCCCACAACCCTCCTAACCTTTTTCATCATTTTGTCATTTAAAATATTGAAATGCCCTTTTTTAGTGGTTGTGGACAATAGAAAGATTGGGCCATGCAGCAAAAGCCATGAGAGTACAGAGAGAAAAGAACTGAAGGTTGCACGGCTCAGGCAGACTGAAAATAAGGGAGTGAAAGACATGAAAAACTATAAGAAAGAATTGAGTTTGACTGGAATGGGTTTATTTGAAATGAGTTGAGCTGAACTGAAATAAGCTGAATCGAATTTGTTCTGTCTTCTGCAGAACGTCATTGTGAGGTACAGTTCATATTGAAAGTTTTTCTCAGTGAGGAAAAAGAGATTGAAAGAAAAGGACTTTGGCAATGGCAGGACACAACAAGGGAGTAAGTATTATGTTGTGTAGTAGAAGAGTCAAGGGTTAATTTCCCTAACACCCAGTGTGTAGAACCCTAAATGCTCATTTGTGCACTCCCTTTTTTCCTTTTGTTGTATCATGACAGTATTTTGACCTATATCCAATTCATTGTTTGTTTTTACATGTATTTGATTTTCTATGGAAACAAGGAAGAAAAAAGAATGGCACCTTTAGAAAGTCATCTTTCACAAATAGGAAATCCAACCCAAAAAACTAAAAAAGAGAAAAATAGCTGAAAAAAAAAAATCACCAAAGAAAAAAAAGATCCTGAACATTACCATTAACACAGCCTACAATATAATAATAATAATAATAATAATAATAATAATAATAATAATAATAATAAAAAGAATAATAATAATTATAAAACCAATAATAATAAAATATAAATGACCTATACTTACGGAAGGATCAGGGGGAAAAGTAGGAATGATCTCCTTCATCAAGTGCACTGGATTTTCTATGACTAAAAGTAAGGAACCCTGGACTGGATCAAAAAAGGATTTAACAGGAAAAAAGCACACCATTGCTTTAGTAACCTCTGGGTGGAAGGTGGAGGTTAAGGAGAGTCTTATCAGAAGGGAGGATGACAAGAACTGAAGAAAAAAAAACATTTTCTTTTCCTCACACTGCCTCCTCTTTTCCTACCCACCTAACTGTGTACGGTCATTCCGGCTGTGGCTGCATGGTGGAAAAAGATTTACTGCTGCTGTCAGCCTCACACTGAGATAGTAAGAAGATTACTCTCTGAGAGACTGCTCGCTTTGGGAACCGATGAAACACGTTAAAACAATATGGTGTCTCTTTTCCAAGTTTCACTCCTGTGTTTTGCCTTTTGGTCATGCTGTTCTCCAAGGTAATGCTTTTTTTCTTTTACTCCCTGCACCCCTGAAATATTGGACTGTTTAAAAGCCGTAATGGATGCTGGGAAATCCTCACAGCATGAAATGGATTCTCACTTTTCTGACACAAAACAGAGACGGGCTAAATATCTGTGTTGACACAGTGGGAGTTAAATGCAGCAGCATAGACTCATAATTAGGATATGAGTTCAATAAGATCAATACCGATTAAGATATTACCATATTATAACAATCTTTGGACCGATATTCAGAATCCATGACCAAAGAATATAAAATATAGTATTTCCTTTGAATTTCCATCTTTTTGGGTGGAATAAATAGTTTTAGTTTAAATGGTTCCTTAATGCAAAGTAATGCAAAGTGATACATAGTGCCTATTGATTATGAAAGGACACCAAATAAGATTTTTTTATAAGTTATGAATAAAATGTATAAAACGGCCAATTACATTCAAATATTAAATTTGAGTCCTACCCGCGGCCCTTTGCTGCATCTCATCCCCCCTCTCTCCATACCCCCTTTTCTCTCTTCATCTGTCATATCAAGTAAAGGCTGAAAAGCCCCCCAAAAAAAATTCTTTATAAAATTCTTCTTAAAAATATTAAAATGTGCAAAGAAATCTAATTTCAGAATGTTCTTCTCTAGATGTGTACAGAGTGAAAACTATTTTATTGAATGTAAATGATGCCAAGCCAATGTTACTTGAAACAAAAAGTGTCATCCATTGGTTAGCCACAGTCATGATGAAAATGAAAACAATCCACTGTCAACCAGTCCCACTTTGTGCAATTTCTGCATTTCCAAGAGACCAAATTATTTAAATGAAAACATATATTAACACACACAGAAATTAAAAATGCTGGTGGGTTACTCTTCAGTACAGATAAATAAATGTGAGTGGAAAACAGAGTAAATGGTGGCGAGATAAAGGCAAGAGAGAGGTAGAGGATGCAGCAGGTGACTCAGCCAGGACAGTTGTTCTTCACCGGGTGGCTGTGGCTCGACGCCAGGGACACACACCAAAACAAACACTGACGCACTCAAACGCATAACGAAAACACACGCACGCAAACACAAAACCCACCCCAGGTACACAGTTGACTGAGGCAATCAGGTGGAGGGGCAACAAAGGACAGACAAACACACGCACACAAGACAACTTATAACCCCGGGGCAAACCGAGCTCTCTTACCTCTCTTTCATCACGCTTATCTTCTTCTCATTTGCTCTTCTGCTTCCCTTCCTTCCCACTGCGTGAAGGCTAACGCTGCAAGCGCTTGTTCTGTTTCTTCTTCTTGTGCCAGGTCCTTTAATGGACAAGGAAAAGGACAGCAAGGGGAAACAAACACATTAAGAAATTGTTTGAAATAGAGATATTGCTACCAGCCCCACACATCAAGAAAATAAATATGTAAAATACTCCATTCATAGAGTATAGCATTGCGGGATTCCATTTATTGCCTCTAAAATTCAGTTATCCTTCAAAACAGTTTCTTACTTGCCATGTAGAAAGAATGTTTGAAATACAAATCAATGAGTTTCACGGCCTAAAAAAGCATGTGCTTCCAACATTTAAAGTCAAGAAAGATTTTGTTTTGTTGTATTTCATCCCAAGTGATGAGTAACTATTTAAAAAACATACAGTGCAAAAAAACCTGTGCAATGCTGAGTGACAGCAACTGGTGTTTTTTGCAGAGTGGAAGAAC
Organism: Etheostoma spectabile; assembly: GCF_008692095.1. Taxonomy (NCBI): domain Eukaryota; kingdom Metazoa; phylum Chordata; class Actinopteri; order Perciformes; family Percidae; genus Etheostoma; species Etheostoma spectabile. The sequence continues at coordinate 17,076,654 of NC_045741.1, read as the reverse complement.
ATTGCTGTAAGGAGGAATGAGGTTCAATTTGGGGTCAGAAAGCACCAACTGTAACAACCAGTGGCAAAAAGGAGCCATAGCGTGATGACTATTAACTGCTGCATGCCAATCAGTTTGCATGATCTGTCCGTCTCATCGTTTCATCACTTTTTTTAAGATGACGTGTATATGTCCCGTTGATTATATCATGATTATACTGCTTCGTGAATTGACAGGGTTTGGGTGAATGCAGAATCTTATAGCACATTGATAAAATTGCTAACAGCTGTGACAGCAGCCATCGCTCAAACAATACACACATACATACAGCATACAGCTGCACAGATAAAGCATGAGGGTAAAGCAAATATTGTACAATGGCCAGGAAACAATGAACCATCCCTCCCTCTCTCACACTCACTCAAACTAACTGCAACATTGCTAAGAGTGTGGCAACTCTGTGTGTGTGTGTGTGTGTGTGTGTGTGTGTGTGTGTGTGTGTGTGTGTGTGTGTGTGTGTGTGTGTGTGTGTGTGTGTGTGTGTGTGTGTGTGTGTGTGTGTGTGTGTGTGAAAAAATGACTGGCATTACTTGTCCTCTTTATTACTGTGAACAGAACAAACACTCCTTCTCCCCTCTTATTCATTTTAACCTCTATTCTTAACGATAAACCTCCTCAGTCACACTCTCGCTCCGTCTGTACCCCTCCACCCACACCCCTCCAGCCTGGTGTTGACCCTCCGCAAAACCCCAGCGAGGCAACAGTGCTCCTTTGTTTGCCCGCCTCCCCCTCCTCTCTTCTCGCCCCCTCGCCCTGCCCCGGACTATGCTGGTTGGCGGGGATGGAGGCATGCCTCGACAGGAACGCCGCAGAAGAGGAAGGGAGGGATCGAAGGATGGAGGCAGGAATAGGATAAAAATATGTAGGTTGAGAGGGGGAAGGAGGGGGGTCACTTTTGGGGAGAAAAAAGTTGGGGTCTTACACTCATTTTTTCTCCTCTCACTTTTCATTCCTGTACTTCATTCATTTCTGTCCATTCAGCATTACATTAGAGGGGCTTCTCAGAGTGTGGGGATGAGGGGGTCGAGTATTTGAGCAACTACACCCTCATTAAACCCACCGACTCCAGTTGACTGAGAGTTGAAGAAAGTTGATTGCAGAGGACTATTTCTGGTTTGGACTAGGATGCTAATTATAAAGACCAAAGTAAATAGTAGATAGAGAAGAAAAGAGACAAAACTTTGACTCCAGATTTGTTTCTCTACACTGAAAGCACAAACACTTAAAAAGAAAAGCTCTGTTCCTTGGCTTTTACATTCATATGGCTCAGAAATAATGTGTGTGCTATTCCAAAAGGCAATTTGTAAAAATAGCTTTTAATTACGCAACTTCTTATTTCTCATTTATGTAAAAAAAAAAAAAAATACTGGACCTGCCCATTGAGGTTAGTCAAGACATAATTTTAGCTGTTTCATTCTGGTACCACTGCTACCTCGGCAAACCCAGTTCCTTAATAGCATAAATACTGCTCTTGTAATGGTGCCTAGGGCACGTCTCATTTGGAAGTGAGGGAGACAGCACAGTAGAGTATTGCCTTTTCCCCTTAGCCAAAAACACACATGTGCACACACACAGACGCTGTGGCAGCTCCAAGGCAATCGGATCATTAACCCCAACTAATCTACCAACATTATGTTTATAGAAAACGTCTGTCCAGCTTAGGCGCACGTACAACTGGGCAATGCTAATTCATTCCTTGTGTGTGCGCAGGTGTGATATGTTGTCTTTGTAATCCATGTGTGTGTCGTCACTGCTGTAAGTGCCGTGTCTCTCAGTATACATGTGTGTACACTTGTGTGTCATGGCTGCCTGTGTCTACAGTGTCTGCTATGACAGACACAGAGAGGACCTGACAGGGACTGTGAGAAATAAAAAGTGTGTGAGTGTGCTAATGTGTTTGTGTGTGTGCGTGTGTGATTGTGTGTGTGTGTGTGTAAGAATGTGTGTGTTGTGACTGCCAGTGATGCAGTACACAGCCTTGATCTAGACTCCTGCCTCTTTTGGACACCCCGCTGCGCCTGCTTCATCAATCAATAGGACAGATGAAGACGGTCTCCTGCCGTGCTGCGAGGAAAAATAGTGGCTTGCGTGCGTGAGTGTGTGTGCGTTTCTGCATGTAAGGAGGATGAATGCCCTCGGGGAGAATGTGGCAGACATGATGCAAATCTCCAAGGTTTCCTGCCCACACAGAGATCATCTGTACTAGATTTCCTTCTTGTATCGCCAGCAAAAGTCAGACTCCATTTGATAGCTGATTTGCATAGACTGATATATTTACCAGTGTTTTAATACTAACTTCCAACAACCTCTTCCACGTCTCAGAAGATGTTACACAGAAAACCTGTTTTCGTGTATGCAACTTTCAATTAAATTCTATAATTTCCTCACCTTTTGAGGGTTGTGGGAAGTGGTGCAACTAATTTTGGAAGCATTTAATATAACCACCAAAAATCATGCTGCATTGATACCACAACCATTCTCCGTGTACAGCTACAATGTAATCCCAGGCTAAAAAAGTACCATGAATTCATTTCTGATGGTCAGATGATTTACCCTGAACCCAGGAAAACTCAATTACATGCACACACAACTGTAATTACGTACTCCCTCACCCCCAACACGCACACACAAAACAGACTATTGCTGTGTCTATCTACACTCCTTAAAACTCTGACCATAAAAAATGTCTCAGGGGCTTTTAAAAAAAATCTTTATGAAAATGGTTTTAATATACCTTCAGGCACAGTCAAATAAAGTGGAAAATACTTAGAAGCAAGGGAACTTTATTTTCAGTCCATTAAAAAGCCTGTGAGACTCATAGCTGAGAACATAGCTGTAAGAGAAACACCTACAACTGCCACTCATAAGAGCATGTGTGAAAGCTAAAGTGATAAAACATAGCTTGTTGGGTGTCATCACAACCTGGTGTATTTACTCATTTGCAAAGTAGGAAGATTAGCCTTGGAGAGGGCACACTACTACCAATTGTTTATTGAAAAGGTATGTGAAACGATTAGTCATTGCAGTCCACGTTTGTGAGTCAGAATAAAAAAGTTTGGTTTGAGAATAGCTCAGACTGAGAAAGTGTAGTGTTCCCATAAGTCACATTATGATTCAGGACACCCAACCTTAAAAAAACACATTTTTGCTAACCTTTTCAGAAATGCTGTATGGTTGAGGATGTTAATGCATTTGTGTTTCTATTTGTCAAAAATATTTACAGAGACCACATATTCTACAACAAAAACACACGGTTTCACTTATACTGCATTTTATTTTTCTTTAACTTAGTTAATATCGAGGAATACTGACATGATGTTAAATTAACCTTTAATTTTAATTGCAAGCCCAGTTCTTATAAAATTGTCCTCAAACTACAGTAAAATTAAGACCATAAACCAATTTTACGACGCTGAAATTGTAGACGTAACTGTGCTGAAAGAGTAGGAAGCTAGATTTGGGTTTATTTTGTTACTGGGAAGATGGAATGTGTATCATTTCCTGGTGCTCCAAATACCCAAGTGACTTGAATGCAAAGCCACTAAAGCCATTTCTCCCAACAGCGCCTAAATCCTCCAGAACTGTTATCAGTCATTTGGAGGTTTTGAGTCCTCAGTATGCAGCAAGACCGTTTTGTTTGTTTTCAATGTAATTTGTGATATTTGGCCGAGGCTCAGTGCTCTCTTTGTTGGCCATTGTGTGGAGATGAATGAATCTTTCTTCCAAATTTCATACAGAGACGTACTGTGTGAAACCATAGAAACACCTTTGAGACCATTAAACTGAATTCTAGAGTATGCGGGCACCAGGAATATGCCACTATATAGAAACTGATATAAAGCAAGTATTAAGTTTCGATTTAAGGTAAATTTCACTGTACTGTTACACATCTTTATTACAGATCTGATACATTTAAAGCATTAGTTCAAGTGTTTTTTTTTTTCTTTTAGTGGTGTCCTGCATGTCTTAAGATGCTTCTTCACACATCAAGAAGAGTACATGTAGTGATAGCATTGTGAGACTGGAAAAAAAACAATGGCATAGCAACTGATTTTTTGATTAATTGGTCATGCAAGCAGTCTTAGATTAGCAAAGATGCAAGCTGAGCCTGCAAAGCATTCTGGTTTATTGATGCTACTGTTAAGAAATGAGCATTGCTTTTCTGTTCTGTGATGGATTATTCTCTGAATGACTCTTGAAAGTAAGCGCAAAATGGCAGAGCTTTTGTTTTGATATTGAGCGACTCATAACACATTGTATGCTCATAGATCAAATGTGCTTTGACCTGATACTGTTCTGAGAATATCATTATACTGCGTCAGTCATTTACGGAAATGCATAATGTAACAACAGAAGGGGCCAAGAAATGTGATGCAGTCTTGATTTTAAAATAGTTTTAATCGGTATTCCAGTTAGGATTACAAAAAAGCCTATGTGTATAGAGAAAATTGACTGTATGAATTCTCAACCCAACAATTAAGTTACTGAAAAAAAAAAAATTCCAGACATGAAATCCTGTGTCAGTTCATAACCCGAGATGCCCTGATTACATCGGCACATTGTGTGATTTGACATTGTACCGACGCCTGACGCTCAGACAAAGGAGCCGGTGCAGGCCTCGAGGGGGCAGATGACAAACACTCCAAAACCAGGGCCAGACATAATCCTCCCCCCCTCCCGCCAAACCCCACAACAAATGCACAGCGGACTTATTCAGAACATATTAGGGAGGTGAAGGAGGCCAGGCACTGAGGGACTCTCCCCACTTGGCTGTCCTAATCATCAGAGACATGCTCTCCAGAGGCAGACCCCCACCCAATCCCCTTCCCGCCTACAAACCCCACCCCACCTCCCAAATGCATGACCCAGACACGTCCAGGAGAGTTTACAAGGGCGCGTGGCCATGAACTAGGGAGGCTGACCAAAACGAACAGCCCCTCCCTGGAGCTGTTGTTTAATTGTCCATCTTCTTGGTCCAAATTAAACAAGCTCGAGCACATTCAAGTACCCATACAGACACACACCCCTCCCACTGCCGACACCCCATTTTTAACAGACTGGCACGTTCCATAGAGCATGCCAGTGATGCAGAATGATGAGCGAGACCCCATTGTCTCGTTATATTGTCTTCAATTAGGCAGGAGATGATAGGAGACAATGAGAGAAGCATTTGTAATCATGAGCCTCCCAAACTCATGCTGGGAAACAGAACTTCATTATGCCCAATGGTCCCTCATTGACAATAAAAGCAAGAATATGTGTTGTTCATCCTTAGGAAGTTTTCAAGCATAAATGGCTTGGAAAGAAGTGAGTCACCAGGAAATGCTGTAGGGGGTTCTGAAACTGAAAAACAACAGATATGGGTAGAGACCAATCTTCTTTTGTCTGCACTGCATGTGAACAGCAGGTTTCAACCTGAAAAGTCAAATTCATCCTCTTCTTACATGTCCTCTTTACTTACCTGAAATCTCATCCTATGCAAGTTTACCACCCCAATATTTCTAGCTATAAAAGTCAGATTTAAAAGGGCTTTTAAAAAAGAGAGGTTGGTTGTAAATTACAAGAAAAAAAATCATGGATAATACTTTAAGAAGAACAAGAAACTTAGTGTTTTTCTGGGATAGTTTAGAGGAAGGGATGAATTTAGAGGAATAAAGTGTTGCCATTATGTCTTTTCATCTTCGCAACATACACGTTGTACAAGCTTAGCTCTGAGAACAGAAGCTCTGGCAGCGCTGGTGTCAGCTCAGAACCATCTGTAGAAACTAGACTTCTTTAAGAAAGAAAAAAAAAAACTCGAGAGCATATTATCTGCATTTACCTGGAGAGTGTTCAGTTGAGAGATGACTCTAACCTGACACGTTGCCGGCTTTGAAGCTTACCCCGTCATTTAAATCACGTAACTCGTGGCTGTTAGGCCTCGATAGAACTATCCGACCGAACAAATACAGCTTTCATAAAATTGTGCAAATGATTTCTTTCAACTTGGATTGCCGCAGTATTGTTCCCCCATCCCTGACCCCCCACCACCACCGCGTCTTTCCTCTCCCCTCACCGCACAAAGAGCTAATCTGAGACGAACACTCGCACCAGCTCTGACACATTGTCAAACCAAAACGGGGTGATTTTAATTGTCCTTATGTAATGTAATGTAAGTGAAGCATGAGGTAAAAGCCATCATCCATGGAGGACAACAGAGGGGTTAGAGAAAAAGCTGCATATTTTTCTCCCCATACACGTTCCAGGGATTATATAGTATGCTCCCTTTTACCCATCTATCCCTTCAGCTGTTCTTCAACATGTACATAATCAGAGAATGATTAGATAGATGCAGAAATTTTTGGTTTTTCCCATTTGCAGATGGAATCAGTCTGTGATGGGTGCCAGTAGGAGGGATATCCGTCAAGTTGAGCAGCCCTGAGGCCAAACAACCTTTCCTGCAAGGCTCTGCTCCCTTATCTGATTCCAGCAGACGGGGTGAGATGATGGCCATGCCAGCCAGAGCCTTTGATTTTTTAAGTATATCCCTCTGCTTTCACACTGCTTTATTGATCGCCGAGAGACCTCATTGTGTTCTTCTGCTAAAAGAGTGCTTTGAGAATGCTCTATTTGTAATGTGATCCCCCAGATGAGGATGGCAGAGAGGTGGACAGACACTAATCCTCTTTTTGCCCATGTCACCAGCATCGTCTATGGCGATTCTTGCGGATCGCCCGCCAAGTTTCTCATCGCCAGAGGCGTAGATGACTCCCCTCTTCCTGACATTTCTTATTTTATTGGGAGGGGTGTCTCGCATTTTCTGAAGAACAATAGCCAAGGTTGGTTAGAGTGGTAGTCAAATTTGATATCAACCACATTTCACATTCACTCATTTATTCCGCCATTTGCAATAGGATTAAATGAAATTTAACACATACAGTACATACTACCAAAGCAGTTTGCTCGAAGCTTACTGTATATGTACAGGACATTTCAGCTGCATCGATTTTCAGTTATTTCATGATTGTTTTTGACCACAGGCTAAATGTTAAATGTGCTCATTGACCTCTGTGGACCTGACAAATTACTCTGTGTTGAACAGCACTAAGGAACAGTACAAAGTAGGAAGCATCTGCCTCATTGCTCCACCCAGATGGCAGCAGAAAATATGTAAATTGGTTCATTAACCTTACAGTGCTTTAAGCAGTGGGCCATGCAGAGGGCTTGTTCCATCCGGGGTTTCTTGAATTTTTATTAACGCCCATTAATGGCATCAGGAAAGTTTCCCTAATGGCCTGAGGTGGTTCACTGTGGTGTTATCAAACACTGTAGTAATTATACATGACATCCCTTGATTAACAGTCCTGTGATTATTGCAACATGTCAGATCATCTTTTTTTTTCCCTGTTTAAAGACAGTCATCTATTTTCTTGGCACGAACATATTTCAGAGGAAGAAAAAAGAAAATGAGGCCTCATATTATCACAACGCTCCCCCACCCCAACAAGCAGGCTTGGATCTTTAACCACTGACAATAGAATGGCATGAAGAAAAAGAAGCAGGGGGGTGAAAATGTTTGAAAGGATCAGCGTTTTCATACAGCGTTTCCCCCCAGTGCTTGCAGTGTGTGAAAAATTATCTTGCACTGCGTGTCTGTGTGGGAGCTTTCAGCAGTGAGGGCTTGCACCTGGATCAGAGAGGAACATGCGAGGGGTCAAGGGTCACCTTGTGGGTTTAACTGGATTGGAGTTCTCCATCTTCCTAAGAAGGCAAGACAACCCCTGCGTCTGCATTGCACAACATGGGCCTTTCACACACCCCTTCTTTCCCTTCTCTCCTTCCTTTCTCATTCACCTCCTTTTCTGTTCTCCTTTGGAAAGGCACAGTAATCCATAATCCACTCAACTATCAGCAGCTCAATTATCCCACCCGTTTGCCCATTTTCTCCCCTCGGATGGAGTTTCAAAAACAATTAACCTCTTCACGGCTGGGGACTTTTCCCAGGAAAGGGCACGGTGGTAATTGAAAGACTCCAGCATTTAAATTCCTGACCATGACTTCACTCCTTCACGCATAAATCTGGTTACCATAAATCCTAATCTGTGGCTTTGTGATTGTCCAATGACATTATGACGGATGTTGTATTATCAGGCTATGAAGACAGTATTTTACTTCAAGTGGTATTTAACAGGACAATCTGTTAATGTTTACATAGCACCCGTCTGACCTACTTCAACCTTAATAGATTAACATAATTTGTACTCAAACATGTTGACAATTTAATGATTCAGAAACTGATGCCTTCAAATAACCTCAAATAATAATTATTCTCTTGTCAAACTCAGTAGACAATGCTATCCTTTAAACTGGGAACTGGACTATTTCACACCAAGTGTCTATAAGCTATTGCGCATCCCCCACATCCTCAGCCTTCAATAAAATGTTGTCTTCTCCCCCTTCGTTATGGAGGGGCCTCCTATTCATCTCCAGGTAGAAAGCCTCAAAGTGTAGGAGGGAAGAACAGCTTGTTGCTCCCATTGAGCTTTTTTTATTACTTCCCCCTACAAAGGGTGATGGCAGAGGAAGAGACATCCTCAATCTCCTTGATGCCATGATACACAGAAAACACACACAAACAAGTAGCAGGATTTTAGTTGAAGCTCTTTGCAAATTTGACAGACCGGGTTCTTCATAATATCATACTGGACAAGATGAAATGGTTGAGGGTACAGAGAGAGCCCATTCCAGCTGTTAGGGGATAATCTTCTAACAAACAGGTTGGTCAATAATGGACAATGTTGACAAACAACACCGGAATTATTAGGCTTATCCGACGAGAAACAGAAAAAAAGCATTACATATAACTCTACTTGTTTTGATTTTCACTGTGTTGTCGAGCAAAGATGTCAAACAAAGACTCCACTCCAACCAGCCATTTTCCACAGAGCAAGCTAGCTTCTTCTTATCTAGCTAAACCAGCAGCAGCCAAATGATGTAATCCCTAACCAACACACATCGAGAAAAAAAAGGCATGTACTCCTCAAAAGGAAGAATGAATTTGTCCATCAAAGAAATCCACATATCAAAGCATTTTTTACCAACTCCCACCTCTAATTAGTGTTTTCTCTTTCCTTTTGCTTGACTTCAGGAACCACATCTGCTTAAGACCCACCTCAAAGACGGCCAGCACGTCAAGGTGCGACAAACAGCATCTGAGGGCCTCATTTAAAACCTCCGGTAAAGTAAAAATGTAATCTTCAATAAGAAATTATATTTTATGTTCATATTTGACGCTCACAAGATTCAACTCCCGATCATTACTAATAGGATAATTATTTTATTAACCCTAATTCCATTGAATTCCAAGACTCAGATTTACCAGCATCCCGCTGTAAAAAAAACTTAAACACAGAAAATGTCAAGCTTCAGAGCCTTCCTTATGTGGTACAGAACAATGCTGAAAAGTCGAATGGTACACTTAATTGTAACGCTTAAAAAAAGAGCCAAGTAGTACCGCACATAAACCCCAGCTAATTGAACAGAATAGAAACAATTAAATACCTACAGGCACCATGGCCATAACTAGATTGTTGCCAACGCTCGCCAGAAATCTCCCTCTTTCACACACACTGAGACCCACACAAACACACACACACACACACACACACACACACACACACACACACACACACACACACACACACACAAGAAGTCTTTGATGTTTCCTCATCAGTGTGTGTATTGCAGCTGTGTGAGTAACCCACTCCAACCAAGATCCATAGGCTACACAGTGGCAGCAAAAGCAACAGTAGCGATGAAACTGCCACGCTGTACCACACACACACACACGCAAACAAACTCGCAAACAACATAGCTTGTCGTGATTGTGGATGGAGAAAGGAGAAAGAGGCACAGGCAGCGCCAGCATGAGGACAAAAAGAGATGACGAAGAAGAAGAAAACCTCAAACAACTGGCTGTGCTCCAGACAGGAACTTCTCTTGATCATTATGTCTAGCCTTCAGGTGTCTGGGTTCAGGCCGACTGTAGGTGGTAGTTAGGTGGAGGGGGGGGGGGGGGGGGTGTAGATAGCACAACAGCCAGACAAAGAGGGAATAAGAGGGCTGCCTACATACTGCCAGCATCAAGGAAAGGAGGGTGGGAGGCAAGAGAGGGAGCAATAAGAATAAAAAAAGAGGGTTATAAAAATTTCATTCGACAATCCTTTGCCAATGTGACTTTTTTGTATTGGTTTTCTTTTCTTTTTTTGTCATCTCCCCTCCCTTCTCACTCCTCTAGAGCGTTGCCTCTGATAATGGGGCAGCCAGATTTTATAGGTCCTAATTAAAGCCATCTGAAGCCTTTCAAAACATAAAATGGCCCCGGTCCCCCGCTCTTTTCCTCTGATTGTGCTGAAATCACAAGGCACAGATTTTTGATTGTGGCTCCAAAATATACCTACATTTTGCAACAGCCCCCTGCCTCCCATGACCCCACTACCCACTAATTTAAAAATCAGTAAAAGGGTTCAATGAATGACATGACCTCATTGAGTGTGTGTCAAATTCACTGGAATTTGACATAAATGCTTGTTGGCGGCACAACTAATTTCAGAATTAAAAAAGAAAAAGAAAAAAACATTTCAGTTCTTTATCTGAGCCTGACCAGGGTCTAAACTTAAGGGATGTTTTTTTGTTGTCATATCCTGCATTGAAAATGTCACAAAAGATTATTGAAGATCCACCCTTATCCTGCCTGGCGGGTTGAAGAAGAGTGCAGCCCTGTTTTAGTGCGCTTCAAGTACTCAATTTTTCTCTCTCTCTCTCGCCCCCCCCTAATTGTCCTCATTGAGCCGTGTGGACCGGTTGCACAGCCTGCCTGTCTGGCTGGGGTCAGCGGGTTTACCGTGTGTTTTTTATCTATATTTCATGCTATGGCGCTGCGCGCAGCCAGCCACACATTCGCAATGAGAGACAGAGACGCATAAAGAATGTCGACAGGACGAAATGAACTCAAGATAACACTCAAGCATAAAGTAAAGTACATTTGTTTGGCGATAAAAAAGAAAGCCTATAAATCGTGTTTAGTGTTTAATTCGCCTTTAATATAGCCTAAATAAAAAGGACAGAAATCACACGGCGCAAAAGTGACACATGGAGTCATGCATTTGAAACTATAATCGAATACAAATAGGACTAGACGATAAATATAACTTCTACTTTCCGGAATAGTAGCAATATATAATATATATAATTAGAAGAGGAAAAAAAATAACTTACGATTCATTTCAACAACTTTTGGGCGTTATCGTCTCGCCCTTGCGCCTCTCCGGTCGTTTGGAGACGGAAAAAAGTCTGTTCCTCTGGTGAAGCGGACTTACTCGGATGGTCAGCTTCATCTGATGGCAATACAGTTTGCATAACACCTGATTAGCTCTGCCGAGGACAGCGGACGTCCGATTCCGCCGGTGTCAGGTCTTCAGTGATGCCTGCACTCGCCGGGATTGAGTGCTGAGATGAGAAGGAGCGCACAGAAAGGCGTCATGTGAGCAGGCGAGTGGTGCGCCATTGGCCAGCCGGGGAGAAGTATTTAGGCTGCTCTGTGCGCCATTGGCCCATGACGGGAGCGGGCGGAGGCGCCTCCTCACTTGGCTGTGCGCAAGAATGTGAGTGCGGCTCACTGTTCATAATTCTCAGCAGCCGGGGAGGGGGGCAGTAAGTAACAAATTGTTCCAATGATCTGTTTTTTTTTGTCATCTACGAGTAACAGTGAGGGTAACTAGGGGAAATGCACGCATTGTGTTCCCTCTCAAAAAAAGAGGAATTAATAAAATTTCCGGTGGGTCCATATACTATCAATTATTGAGTGACTGTCTACTTGAAGATGGGGACACTTTAAACTATGCGAGCCATTTGATCTCAACGTTTTCAGCATTATGAGTAAAGATGACAAAAACAAAAATGAAAGCTCTAAAAAGACATAAGAACAGGAACTGCACCCGTTAACATTGGCCAAAGATTATACAATGTTATCCGTCAGTCAACTTTCATTCCTTAGGCTATGTAGTTCAGAGAAGTCGTTTTTCAGTGGTTAAATACTGCACTGATGACATGTTTAGTGTTTTACGATGAAATGTAGACCTGTTACCCTAACACACATTCATGTATCTGATTTTAACAGACCATCAACTGCAATGACATACTCAATTACAAGAACAGAACTAAATCATCTGGTTTGTGGCCCATATAGTTTGATTTGTTGCGTTGTCTTGATGGATAATTTCTGGACAACGACCTTACCAGAGGCAGGTGGATCATAAATCGTGTTTATATTATACTTAACTAAGCAATTATCACAGCTTAAATGTAAGGAATAGGATCATTTCATTTTCACAAGTTGAAGAAGAAGTGGGAATCCAAAAAAAGAAAGAAATCTTTGACACTAAAATAATTATCAGAGCAAGCACTTTCACCTTTAATTTTTGAAATGCTGTCACTTCATGTTGTCACTTTCTAGTTATGGTACTAAGACCTAAAGCAACCTTTACAATGCATTTTTGATCATAACATGTTCCAAAGCTAATTCATTATTTAGATGATGGGAAGCTAATTGAAAGGATGGGATGCAACCTATAGGAGCTAAGGGGGGCGGAGGGGGGTTACACCAAGAAGACCCCTTGATGTTCTCTTTTACGTTTATAGAAACAAAGGGAGCATGATATGTTTTACGTATTTATACTGTTCGTACCTCTTTTATATTTCCATATTGATTTTCTACACAGTTGGACTTCACAGAGGGCAACAGCACATAAAAGAACACCCTCTCTCTGGCTATGTCTGGTTCTCTGGTGTGGAGGCAGAGCAACTCAAGGTTCTGTATGGGTGGGAAATAGAGCGCATGTAATCTGGAGCGCGCATCTTCCCCTGCTCAGGCTGCGGCATTAAATCAATATTCCGCAAAGCTTTCTCTTGTTTTCACATTCACTTGACTGCTGCCGTGATGCGCTCCGAGGGTCGAGCAGCCGCTCCCTGATTTTTGTGGCACTTGCCCCCCTCCCTCTTCCTCCTTCTTCTCCTTCACTTCACTTCACGGCAGACACCCTCTTTTGGATGGCTCCAAGGCAATGCGGCCATTCCATTTGTCTTGTGCGTTAACGGGCGGCGGCAGGATTATGGCAACGCGTTATCTCGACACAAAACATTATCTCCGCCTCACTGTTCCAACACCGTGAAACAATGATTATTAACTGCTTGAGGAGCATGTTGAAGGGTTTTCGAGGCTTGTCACGACACTGAAGGAACATGAAGTGTGTTTCACAACACACCCCCTGAACTAGATTTTTGAGTTTTCAACTTACGATAATGCTTCCCCTTTTCTGGCCAGTTGTGAGTACTTTCAGTACTGGCTTGCCTCGTGCCCCAAGGGAGTATGGCAAACGGCATTATGACTGGACGTATGACAGTAGCATTTTTACCAGAAACCAACCCAGCACTTCCTTTTCAAAATTTAAAAGCATGTCGTGCTTCATCATTCCGGTGTAAGATACTGGCAGTGCATACAAACACACGTTCACTCACACCCCATCGTTATGAAAGCAAAACCCTGCCTCTGCAAAATGGGTCATACACTGCAGTCACTTTATCTCAGCAAATGTATTGTGCTTGGGTGAGTGGTAGACATGCGCATGTGTGATTACACATCAAAGGCAAGACTGCAATATCAGAACATGGCTGTCTTCGCTGAAACAGGACTTGAGCTAGTCGACCAGTTCACTGTGTTTGGGGGTTGCAAGTCTGTGTGATATAGTTAGCCCCAAAATCCAAAATGTCGGCCTTTCTGTAATGCCTTTAAACAGCCAAAAGGAAGGTGCTCTTGCTCTAAAATGAACTCCAGTAGTGTCAATTTCATTCCACCGCAGTGCCCTGTATGCCTTATACGTCAGCGATTTCAAGCAAACAGTTGAAAACGTAGGATTTGCTCCGAACACAGAAAAACCATTCACCCCTGGTTTGTGTACAAAGATACACATAAAGGCTAATAGGTACACACACACACAAACACACACACACACGCTTGCAGATATTTATCCACTGTGGAGTGAATTTGAGCAGTGGGGTTCAAAGCCATGCCAGTCAAAAACGAGAAGACAGCTCTGTGCCACCGTCTTATAGACCCATCACTGTGCAAGCTAATCTGCAGCGCGTTCCAGCCCTATTTTTAGACCAATTTTTTGTGAGCACTTGGCATAATTCGCTGAGACGAAAGGAGCTCTTCGAAGCTGTTAACCTCGTCTCTTTCAAATTCATTTGGAGTTTTTCAGCTGTGCATTCCAAAAACAGCTGTTCTCGCCATTGTTGTTCTGTGAAACATATTCTTAATTTCAATGGGGAAATAGTTTGTTATGAATGGCAATTATGGTGTAGTGTGTCTGTGAGAAGATGCTCTGGATGTCACAAGGTGATTGAGTCTCCCAGCTGCTCATGAGAGAATTGGCTGAATCTGAAATCAATTCAAAAAAGGTAAAGGTATCAAATATTCCTGTCGTAACACTACACCTGGCAAAATGCACTCCCCTTTTATTATTATCCAGGAAGTACAGTCAGTTAAAGTGAATGTGTGTGTGTGTGTGTGTGTATGTGTGTGTATTTGTGTGTTTAGTTTTTGTGTGTGTGTGTGTATGTGTGCGTGCGTGCATGCATGTGTGTGAGAACCAAATGCTCTGATCTGGTGAAGATCCAGGTGGGCCAGAGGGAGTTGGTCATACTAAAAGCCTTTACCTCCATCTGCTGTGTGGCCAGCACATGCACCCACATTTCCACACAAACATACAAGGCAAGACGGACTGTCTGGTTCAAAAGCTTGTCCCTTAAGCATTAAACACTATACGCTCTGGCCACAGAAACACGCACCACTGGGAGCCTGCATGGCATCTGCCTCCCAGCTCCTGGAGCCAAGGCACGGGGCCGAGGGAGGGGCCTGGGGCCGAGATAAGCTCTTCCTTCCCTGGTCACAGCTACGCTGTGGGGACCGGACAGGCCTGGAGCCTCAGCTGAGCACCGCTGATAATATCCACTTGAGTGTACGTGTGTGGTTGGATATGTGTGTGTTTGTGTGTTGAGAAGAAGAGGATTGGTTAAGGGGATGTGAGTGTGTGTGTGCGTGGGAGCGGGCAGGGATGTACACACTTGCCCAAATAGTCAAATATCACAGCTAAGACTGAAGCCTGAAGTATTTAAAGTTGTGCACTTTGGCGCCAAAAAATAACAGAAGTGTGTACAGACATGTTTGCTTATAAGAAATGACTTTGCTCTTGGGAATCATAAATGGTACAGCTGAAGAACAAAACTTACAAAGGCACAACTAAATTGCAATTCTGCTAAAACGTCTGTGTGAATAACTAATTCAATCGAGAGCTGAACTCTGACATCTTGATTTTTCTTGAAATTATTTTCCAAAGTAATTATCCCTGTTTAAAACATATCTTAAATTGAGTGTTAATGGTCTTATCTTCCTCATTTCAATGTTGAACATCTCACAAAAAGCTGCCCACGAAACAAATTAAACTATCCAGTTTGCAGATTGTCATACGTCTTTTAAGGAAATAAAATTTGAAGACAACAAAGTAGGAAACGACAAAGCAAGTAATAAGTACAGTGCATTACACTCACTACATTTGATGTAACAATGATGCTTTCACGGTGATGCTCATTGTATTTTTTTCATTCTTTGTATTTTGTTCAGTACCCTCATTTGCGTTGTGAGATTAATTGCCGTGCTGCTAACAGCAGATTAATCTGTTCTTGTTCTCTCGCTCTAATTCATTGTTTAACACGAGTGTAATGTTGTCTTTTGTCGAATGAGAGAAAGTGGTCCCTCTTTGTTCAACAGCGCTGACCTTTATCTTTTTAACTTGTCATATTGGAATACTCATTTACTCATCATCTTAAGAGTCACCTCACGTAACAAGCCAGTGAGCCAAATTAAATTAATTCTAGGCTACTTTTAATCATGTCAAATAACAAGTCTGGATGATGTTGATGGAAACTCTAATTGGTAAAAAGATGTTTTTGAGATTGACAGGATATTTCTTTATATTAAAATGTAATAATATTATGATGAGGACCAGGAGGTCTTGGACAGTGTCTTTAATAACCACCCTCCTAAATGAGCAGTATTTCTTAAACATGTTATGTTTTAGCATCAGCAAATCTTTACCACATTGATAATCAGCATAAATAAATCAAATCACTGCTCAGGAGGTCAGCATCTCCTACATTGGATTTAATATTTTGTTGGTCACTGTTTAGGTTTAGTGGGAAAGTTTTAGATTCCTTTCCATCACAAAACAGGAAGAGGCCACTTTTCTTTATTTGCAAAAAAAAAAGAGCTAACGCTTTGGCTTTTGGAGTGAGTGAAAGTGTAATTTATCGTCTTAGGAAAGCCAAAGAGACAAACGGTGACTGCGGAAGGTCATTTCTCTTTGTGGTAGGAAGCAAAAGAGTTTATGGGATGCGTGGTTTTAGTTTTGAGAAAACCACCACAAACAATCCCAGTGTTTTGAGAAATACGGATATATTAAGTTATTTTTGTCGTCTTCTATTAAGCCTTGATCCGTGAGTGTTCTCTTTGAGGTTTATGTAATAACAGCAACAAGTAAAATTCCTGCACACTGATTGTTTTTTGTGATTCTCTGCGGTCCAGTCTGCAGGTCCAATTTGTGTAATTACGATTTCCTGAAGGTGAATCAAGCCAAAGATTTTTGTCATGTTATTCTCATGTCCTCCTGTATGGTGTTCACCATTTTCAACCAAGGCAAAAAAGAAAAGAGTCTCTTTGTTTTTGCTCAGACTTTCATGTGACATACAGATCTAACCACTGTAGAAGATCCACTTTTTACAAATGTGGAGGCTTGCCACTGCATTGTGTTTGATCCTTAGAGGAATTGCTTCAAAGAAAGAAAAACAAGGTTTTACTCCCTTCCTGCTCGTGGACAACTAACTGCCTTGTTAAGAGTCGGTGTACTCTACCGTGCGCTACTACTGCATCAGTCAAGTTGTAATAATTAGTTGCAATACGGATGAAGGATGAAGGGAGACATGTCTAGTGATTAACAAAGGCTGCAAGTTTTTAACTCCAGGCAATTGTGTGATGAATTGTGGACGTGGTGTAGCCTGGTTGGGAGACTTGCCATATTAAATGACGAATAGCGAACATTGTGTAACATACTTGTCATGCGTGTAACGCTCATAGTTAAAGCATTTGTTTTGACAGGGGTAGAGGGAGAGAGACAGAGACAGAGACATGGAAAGAAATATCCAGAGATTCAGGTCAGCTGTGAGGCCTCAGCTGGAGTGGAGGGCTACACCTGTCAGCGCCCGGGGGCCTCTCTCTCTCTTTCTCTATGTTGTCTTTCTGTCTCTCTCTTTCTGTCCAGCTGGACGTGCAGAAGCCTCTCAACCCCCCTACCCAATCTCCACCACCCGGATCCAGGCCAGTTCAGCCCAGCCATGCATGGCCATCTCTGGGAATTCATTCCGGATGCTTCCTGTTCATTGCATCCACTCTCTCTTCTTTCTCTATCTGCCACTCCACTCCCGCAACCCTCCCCCACATCTACATGTCTTCCTCTTAACTATCTGTCCCATAAACCATCTCTATTTTTCACAATCATGAAGAAACGTTATTCCTTTTTCTCCCATGATTTAATACAGTTAAATATCTAAATTATGCCTCTTGGTATGGAAATTGGCAAACCCAACTAAAATCCATTTAAAGTCAACATTTAAACACTGAATTCAAACCAGGCTCAGAAACTGTGGCTGCATTTACTACTCTTCTTACTTAATTCTGATGTTTTTTTGGCTTAACCAAGATCTGATTTAAATGCCTAAAATGTAAACACCAGATCAAATATGGTATGAGATTCCAATGAAATGCTTACTGCCAATGTCTGACCTGAATTAAAACACCTAGAATGGAGTTACATCCCAGAGCCTACATACCATAGGCTCGCTTCCAGAGATGTCAAAAGTATTCAAATTCATTACTCAAGTACAAGTTTAGATACCAGGGTTTAAAAAGACTCCTGTAGAAGTTGTAGTATCAACTCAAGCTTTTTACTCAAG
>NC_045741.1:17057776-17058503 GCF_008692095.1 Etheostoma spectabile | reverse complement strand
AAGGTACTGGTTTCAAAACTACTTAAATTATATAAGTAAAAGTAATGTAAGGGAAAAATAATATTAATATGATTATTTAAATTAGATGACGAGTTATGAAATAATTAGCTCATGGTACTTGGGTGCTTGCAGCGCATTCGAAAGGAGTTGTTTATGAATCCAACAATTTCGAAAACTTCTTTCAGGTATGGCCAGGAATTTAGAAGGGTTGGCTGGTCATCATGGCTACCAACCTCTTTACTAGTGCTCGCTGTTTTCTTGAGTCTCTGACATCTTCGTACTAGGCTACATACGTCTGCTATTTCCTTGCTGGAGTGTGACGTGATTTGTGTCATGTGCAGGTGTGATGGATCGCATACAAATGGTATACAGTATGTTTATGCTTCTCATCCAACCACAATCAAATTCACTATATCTGGATGGCGCAATTTATCTGGATAGGTTTTTTTTTTTTTTTGTATCAAATGTAAGGAGTAGAAAGTACAGGTAATTGCTTGAAAATGTAAAGAGTAGAAGTAAAAAGTCTGTCGTAAAATAATTACTCCAGTGAAGTGTAACTACCCAAAATTTGTCCTTAAGTAAGGTAACAAAGTATTTGTACTTACTTGACACCTGGGCTCACTTCTTTCCTGTCACTGGCTGGAAGCTTACATTGTTGGGAAAGACAATGGCACAAATATCCAAAGTTTTCCTTTTCATTCTAAAGTTTCTGCGGGCACTAGCGAGG
>NC_045741.1:17053725-17057766 GCF_008692095.1 Etheostoma spectabile | reverse complement strand
ACATTCCCACCACTTCTGACTCCTGCTGTTTATCCAAAGCTTCCTTTCACCACTGTCAGCGGAGACAGCAGCTGGGAACATTAAAACTCTACAAGCAGCCTCTTCATTCTCAAATTGTGTGTTTCCAAATAGTGTCTGCACTGTAAAATTATAACACTATTTCTACAGTGTTGACTACGTTTGATGTGTCAGCAGTGCAGGAAAAGAAGGAATAAAACGTTGTCCCTTGCAGGTTTTGTGGCTGACTATTCTATATGTCCATATTTCTTGTTAAAACAATACATTTAGTCCAATGTCACCATTTGAGCATTAACAGCTGTCACATGCAAGCCTTTTCTGTTGACGAGGTATAAAGAGAAGCAAAAAAAACCTTATGTAAAATGGGTACATGTTGCTGACTATTGCATCTATTTTGATATCATTATTTTATATGTGCATAACTCAACTTGCATTATTATGTATTTGCACAAACCACACATACGTTGTGTATTGAACACATGATAAACCACATATCTAATGTGTGCAAATGTTTTTTTCTTATGTATGATTAAATGCTTTTCTTCGCTTCCAATGCTAGTTTTTATGAGCATTCTGTTCGTCATGATGTATCAGAGAAGCATAAGGATTACATCACTTCTGTGTGTCACTCGATTTGCCATTCCATTCAAGCCATTACAGAGTCCATTTACTCCTGCTATAAACAGAAATGCAAAAATGAGTGTTTTCTCTCTCCCTCCTTTTAACCACAAAATCTCTTTTTTATTTCTTTGTATGTATAGCTCCACCTGCAATTTGCTTTATCATAATGGAGAAAGTGTAAAACGATATTGGGCACAGGATAAAAGACAAATAACAGTAATGGGTTTGGTGTAGCATGATAGCAGTCAACTGTCAACCTGCAATAAACTGTGCAGTTTAAAAACGTGAACGTGGTTTAATGCTCTATAGCTTGTTCTAAGTTACAATAGATTTTTGGATAACTGACTTGCCAATGATTCATGCTGGCATTAAAAATAAGATAGCAGGGAGCTGCTGTCAGTCTCTCGTAAACAACGTTTATCATAGGTATTTCTTCTGTCTAAAGGTGTCCTGGCTGGCTTGCAAAAAGCTTGTAAAAATCTGCCATTAACCTCACTGAATCTCCATTTTGTCCCACAGCAAGATAGAGCTGAGGGTTGAATAACAGTAAGCTTATTCTCCAGCTGCACTCACACCACATCCTATCCTACATGCCGGCTACTGAATTATTCAACTGTTTGTACCTGTGAGGCAAGCAGGCCCTGTTAAGGGCTGCCTTGGTATGATCTATAATTAAATATAATGCAACATGAAAGTGCATAAGACATGAGACTAGGGTTTGGACAAGTCACTCAGACTTCCTCCTAGGTATCCATTTTGTGTCGGTTCATATGCTGACTGCAGCTGTTTTTATTTTTGAGTATTTACATTATAAGCTTTTCAGCCTTGTGCACACTCTGTTTTTTTCTCTTTTGCTTGGCAACTCTCTGAGACAGTGGTCTTTAATGTTTGCTATCAACAGTTGACATTTTGAGGGCAATGCGATCATGTCATGTTTGATTATGCTATTATCGCCTCAATGTTCTCTAAGTACACAATATTAAACTTAATAGGGCCCCTGTCTCTTGCAGTATGTTTGTTTGGTTCTCCCTAATCATAAAGCCTTCCGAAGCTCACACTCAGAAATAATCCTGCTGTGCATTTACAAATATGACCATAATCCATTTATAGGCTCTCCAAACTGACCATTTGGGATTCATAAAACCCAGCAACCATCCATTGTTCCCAGCGATTAACCATCTCTGCCCGGATGTAAAACAGTTACCTCAACCACAACCACACAGAAATTGACATGCTTCCTAAAGTTTAGGACAAGGAACACATTTTTATGTTTTCTCTGAATCAATGCTAAGATCACTATTGTCTTAGACTATGAGAAGAAGAAAAGTGTTACTTAGCAAAAATCAAGCAGTAGCCTATAAACATAATAATGGGTAATCTCAGTGACAGATGAAGGCCTTCACCTTGCATGCACATACACACAGACACCACAGTGGGATCCTTGCATCTGTCCAAATGTGAACAGTAATATCTCCACCTTGCAGGCAGCTGCAGGGAGGGAAGGCTTAGTCGCTCGTTCACTTTCTTCCTTCACTGGCTGTGAAGTGGAGTCTGAGGTGTCAGGAGTTTTTTCCATCCCCCTCTCTCCCGCTCTCTCTCTCTCTAACTCTCTCTCTCTCTCTCTCTGTGTGTCTCTCTCTCCCCCTCTATCTCTCTCACTGTCTTTTCACAGTGAGTACGTCTCTATAGTGGTTGAGTCTGTGCTTTACAGGGAATACTGTGAGCGCCTGATAAGAAGCTGAAAGCAGATATATACATCCTGGTGTGAGCTACAGATATGCAGTTAGGGTAGACAGTAAACAGATCACATATATTATGTTTCTAGGATTTACATGTGGAATTTGATGCAGAACTGTTAGCGCATGGTGTTTGTAAAAGGCTGGCTAACTTCCACCTTAGCACCTAAAAGTGTCAGCGAGGATACATTTTAGCAACAAAAAAAAAAAAGATGCCATGTCTCATTTTGCTCCTAGACAAATTGCATTGACCCTTCCATCACTGGTGCCAAAAAAGTATAGAAATCATTTATGTCAACTATTATTATTTATCTATAATAAACTATCTATTATTATTATTCCCCCCAGCTGTGTGTGGGAGTATTTAGGGAGTTGCACTATCCCAGACAAGCTTTTACCTCTTCCCCTTTATAAGACCCAGCAATTACTCTGGTTTGCTGACACCCTGAATACCAATACAACAATGCCTCTTCTTTCTCTGCACCCCCCATCCCCCTTCATATACACACACACACACACACACACACACACACGCACACACAATCTACTACCACTCTTCTCACCAAAACACGCCAGCACCCCCCTTTTTCCCCTTCCCAAATACAAAGTTGCCCATGGTTGCCATGGCTACCACAGGAGTTCATGAATCCAAGCAAAGAGGGACTTACTCTTCATTCCTTGAGAATGATCAGGAGGATTTTGGGGAGGGGGGATGGTGGTGAAGAGTGGAGGTGGGGGGGATGGACAGGACATAGGATGAACGATTTATGTGAAGAAGGTGGAGGCGATAGAGTGGGTGAGGCAGGGAGGAAGCCCTCCGCTCTCCTCTACCACGTGCCCCGCTGAAACAGATGGTGCCGTGTGGCTCTGCCATGCCACCATGCTCGCCTTCTGAGGACCGCTGCCATAAGGAGGGAGGTTAGTAGGAGATTTGGGGTGACAGTATTTGGCATGGGCTACAAAGTGAAGATGTAGGGAGGGAGAATGCACTCGGTGCCTTGGGCTGACACAAAGGTAAGCTGCTGTTATGTTCCTGTCTCTGTGATTTAGTGCCCATGTGGTGCAAGAATAGGAAAGCAAAGGTAGCTTTCAGGTTCAGGGTTTCAGCACCAGGCTGCGCCACAACATGCTGGGTGTTTAAGTTTTGTTGATAAACTACTTCAATGGTTGTGTCATTCAGTGATCAAATATTGTGTTACAGTTTTAGTCCTCACTATATTCACCCATATTACCAAAAGACATCTTGATAAATAGATGCTTCACATCTGTGCTCAACTCTTGAACTTTGGAATTTAGTTTCTGTTGCACTTATGGTTAAAAATGTTTACCAGACGTCTACACAAAACTACACCATTTTCAAGACAAGCATCAGATTGTACACTGTGCGCCACCTGATCCCATTATGTAATACACGCCCTTCAGTTTTGTATTGTGTACATTGCCACTCTGCTACTACACAAATTTCTTTGTTTGTTTGTTTTGTATTATTTTGCCACTATTCAGCCATAAGTGTAAAAATAATTGTAGGCTAACCCTGACCAATTGTATCCATTCTAAAATCCTGTGTAATTAGATGACAGGCCAGGCTCGGTAAGAAAATTGTGTACAGGCCTGAGCATGGCGGGGTGGAGATGTGGATGGCTTTGTTGGGGCGGGGGGGGGGGGG
>NC_045741.1:17051260-17053713 GCF_008692095.1 Etheostoma spectabile | reverse complement strand
GAGGGAGGGTGGTAGGTTGGATCGGGTGGGGGTGTGGTGAGTCATTCGCCTGAATATTCCTGCACGCATCCTGACTGTATCCCTCTGTCTCCCTCCCTCTTGCTGTCACATGCAAACACTCATGCACACATCAGCCTCCCGCATGCATTAAACCCATCTGGAGTCTGCATTTTGCAGAGACGTTAGCAGTACAACCACTACAAATGACATGAAATACACACAACTGTAGAAAAACATACTGTACAAACTGGCTTTCCAGCACACTCTATGCACGTAAGCACCAATGCACCCTTAAACATTTACACACAAATGCACACACAGACACACCAGCCCCTCCGTGGCCTGGAAGAATGGAACCAGTGTGCGGTTTAGCAGCCAGCAGACAAGGGCAGGGCCGGGGTTTTGCGGAGGCATGTGTGTGTGTGTGTGTGTGTGTGTGAGTGTGTGTGAGTGTGTGTGTGAGAGAGAGTGTGTGTGTTGGGGGTGCAGAGGGCTTGGAAATGTGGGGAGGTTTTGGGAGGGGCACTGGCCTATACGTCTGAAAAGCATTAAAGTAAATAGACAAAGTCAGAAATAGAATCTGAGACATTGTGGCAGTTATATTATGACAAACTGGGAGATCTGTGGCCAAATCTACAGTACAAAGCCCTTGAAGGATGTGAGAGTTGATCCTTACAGGCCAGTTTGGGAATAAATTATTAAAATCACGGATGTTCCATGCTAAATTTAGCAGCTTGTCTAACAGCAGCACTCAAAGGATTCAAGCAAAAAAAAAGAATGCCTTTAAAGGAATACTGAATGCAAAATGAAAATTCTGTCATTATTTGCTCCCATTCTTGTCAGCTAAAACCCCAACAACTTCATAGAACCAAGTTACATACACATACAGTAGGTCTTTCACAGATGAAATGCATTATCATTGGATTCATGGGCACATACTGCAAAGTTGTTTGTATAACTATTTAGACATTGCTAATTTGGAACATTGGTAGCTGTAAAAAGGATGTGCCTGATATTACACAGTAATGCAAACACAAAAGGACCATTGGTCCTGAAATCCTACAATCCTAACCTGAGTATAACCTGAGTTTGAGCATTTCTGTTGTGATGAACTGTGCCTTTAAAATCTCTTTTTCTCCCTTGCTCTAATTTTTGAAGTCAGCCTCTTAACCCGTCACAGTTGTACTTCCAGTCCCAACATTTATTATCTGTGAATAAGATTATGAAATTAAATCTGACTTACCTATGTCAGTGTTTCTTTTAACTTTTAAGCCATTTAGCTGACACTTTTACGAAGCTGCTTACACTGAGTGAGCAGGTAGGATGTTACTGTGTTTTACTCAGGGACACTTTAGCACAGATATGCAAAGAGAAAGTTTATTACAGCTGTTTATCAAAAACAACTGCACAATTGTTTTTTTACAGCAAAGAAGAAACACAACCACGGGTGTATAATGTAGTTACATATCATTGAACTCATGGGGTTTTCAATATAGTGCAAAGCTTCAAAATTCAGGAAATCAAGGTTCCAATTCAAGGCAAAAAACACCAAGCTGCAGGTGTTCTCAATACAACAGCCACGTTCTGCAACATTTATGCAACATAGATGGATATTTTTTTCTCATTCATACTGAACTTGTTCCATTTTACCATCATTATCCTTGTTCACGTTTCATTGCTAGAGTGAGATTTTGAGAGGAATGAAGACAAACCAATTTTGTGGAAGGCAGTTGTTTCCTCACAGGGAGGGGCCAGGACTGTCTGTGGGAAAATTCTGGGCCAACCAATAAACCCCGGTTTTCCAACTAGCAACCACTTGGAGAATGACGTCGTTATTTATTCTACCCAAATTGTGTGTATGATCACTCCCCAGTTTGCAGGAAAGGATTTGACTAAACTTCTCAGATGTGTATTTGTGTATTTTTAAGATAAAAGAAACAAAGTCACTTTTTAAAAATGCTTATCCAGAGTAGAATTGTTTTTACTGTGTGGATAATGTCTCATTGATTTGTTTTTAGATATAGATATCAACTCTGAGGCTCTCTAATACTTACGTTTTAGGACTTTGAAAATCCACCTTTACAAGAAGGCTGACGAATTTGCACTGCTGCTCCCAATCATTCTGCCATTATGTCTCATCGTGTCACTCACTGCTCTTTACTTTTCTTCCTATTCACTCATCGTTTTCTTTTCAGAGAAGCAGATGTGAATGAGTCTGCATGTATGCATACCGTGTTTGTGGTTGAAAGTGTGTGTGTGTGTGTCAGGAGAGAGAGAGAGCGAGAGACACCAGCAGGAGAGAGAGAGAGAGCGAGAGGAGAGAGAGACGAGACGGAGAGAGAGGGAAGGGGGGGGGGAGTTAGCCAACTAGCTATTTCTTCCAGAGGGCCTGACTCCAGACTCCAACACGGCGTAAATCAGTGGGAGAAGGAGCTAAGTTAATTGCACAGGCG
>NC_045741.1:17036260-17046260 GCF_008692095.1 Etheostoma spectabile | reverse complement strand
CCTTCAGATGAGGTTCTTAGCAACATTGGATGAGTGCTTTATTTGGAATGAGCTTTATCTCTAGCTCTACATCACTAAACACAACCACTACTGAGGACTGCATTGTTTAGTTCAAAACAGGAGCAAGTAGACAGGGGAAATAAGGAAAGAACGATGGGATTCAGAAGGGTACACAGGACATGAATTATTTCTTGAAGAGCTGAGTATCCTGGTCTCTATTTTGAGGGTGATGAAAAATAAGCTGAAATAATTTTAAACCACCTTGTTTGCTTCTTTATCTATCTATCTATCTATCTAACTATCTATCTATCTATCTATCTATCTATCTATCTATCTATCTATCTATCTATCTATCTATCTATAGAAAGAAAGTCACTGGGCTCAGCAATAATAATACATTCAGTTCAATAACTACAGTTTCAATATAGATTTTGACAGATAATGGAGGAGTAAAAATGAAAATAAATGAAAAACAACAATTCTCCATTCAAAAGAAACAATTGATTTATACTTATTTTACTGGGCAAAAATTGATTGATAATACCATAAAAAAGCTATTTTCATGGGGCATTCTTTAACCCTTACTCTGAACTTTTAGATGCATTTGTCTCTCTATTGCGGCATTTTTAAATGCACCATAAACTATTTTATACATTTACATATTGACAACTGTTGCGGGAGCACAGGAGGACTCAAACGCATTGCTCAAATAAAAAGATTTATTCAGGGAAAAAGGGAAAAGGGAGTGGGAAGGTGGATGCCAGGAACTGGGACGCAGAGGACAAGAGGCTGGGGAGATCTCGGGAAGTGAGGATATCTGAAGACTGGGAGCCGAGGAGGAGACACGGGAGGTGAAGCGTGGGGGAACCGGGAGCATAAGCCAAAGAGGGGACATGGACACGGGGAGCGGAGATGAAGGCTGATGGAAGCGGGGCGCTGTGGGAGGAGGACCGGGGGGGTAAATCCAGCTGACCAGTGGAATGGACATGAGGATGATACAGGGGAAGAAGACAAAAAGAGGTGAGTACAGGGAACACAAGGAGATGAATATACTAGATAATAAGCTACGATATCGAGGTTCACCAGTATGACTGAAGCAATGATCAAGTGAAGAGTGGATGAGGAGTCGGGGTAGATGGCAGGCAGGTGTGAGCAGTGGGAGCAGTTGATTACAGATGACAAGCAGGTGTGCGCAGTCAGCTGGCTTCGGCAGGAGAGAGGGAGAAACCAAACAGAGCAGGGAAACAGGGCAGGCCAACAGAAAATTCAGAAAAATAGTAAACAAAACAAAAACTCACGGACAGCTGGACCCCAACCATAACAGACAACTATTCAGCTAAGTTCTCAGCTCAGCTCTGTTTTGTTTTACATAATATACACATATACCTATATTATTGTATCTAGTTAAAACTTCCTGACCACACTCCTAATAATTAGTACAGTAGTCCTAATCATCAAGAAAGCCATTTTTATCAATGTTAAAGGCCATTTTTTATTCTGTACCCAAGTCCCAATCCTGCAGCCAGATATCATCACACCATCCTGATGCAAAAAAACTTCACCCTTCCAGTCCTCCAAGTAGGTCACACCATCTACTAGGAATTATTTAAAGATGCTAATTAGCCAATGTGTGATGAAAGAATGACAGCAAGTCAGCATAGCTTAATTGGTATACAAGCTTTTTTTTATGTAAGCACAATTACATGATTATTTTGTATCCTCAGCTCCACTTTATTTGAACAACAGAACCCAACACTTACTCAAGGACTGAGAAGTCACTCTAGAGAATATTATGTTACAGTAACTTACATACAAAAAGACACATCATACTGATAAGATTCCCTCCACACCATGTCATATATTTAGTTTGTCATATAGAGACTAACCCAATTTGAATTTTTTTTGTTATTTGAATCATACAGTGTTCACAATTTGTTCCTGTTTGACGCAGCATGATGGAAACTCCACAAAGACAGAAGCCACCTTGTAAAATGGCCGGTGACCGTTTGAATCTCATTCACCCACTGATTGACAGCAACAACATTTCATGGTTGGGAGGCATTCATTTTGAGTGCTTTGTCTCAAGCTTGACCTATCACCGGGTCATTCCCCCATGAAGTGTTTGAACATGTTTCTTGATATTTCATGTTATCTGTGGGTTTTGACTTTAGACAGTTGTTCTTTATGCCGATTTTTTTGACTGCTCATCACTGGAATAGGTCAGAAAAGACACTGCGGCTCGTTTGGGTCAATGGCAGTTGGCACCATAAAGTGACAAGGTCGGTCGTTTGATTTCCAGTTAATGTCAAATGGTAAAGCTAGGCACATAGCCATTCTCTGGTGTCCTCTTATTAGTTTACTCTGCATCATTTTCAAAACATTAATGCATCCCTGTTACATAAGTTAGCCATAGTGCATTTAAAAAATGTTAATTCTTCAGCTATACACTGAGATTTGACTCAACTAGTTGAGCTATATTAGAGAAATGCTTGGTGTACGCACCCAAGGGCAGAAAGCATGTGCTCTGCAATAGTGTCCTTAACAAAGACATTCATAATGAGTTCGGCACTCTATTTACCTTCTTCTCACAACCACAACCAGCAGCAGTATTCAAATCACGTATTGAAGTCACATCACTTGCCAGTGTTGTTGGAAAACCCAAATCATCCTACTACCTAAACAACATTATAGGTTGATTTCCAAAGACTCACAAAACGACGTATACAACTGTCTATTTACTGCTGTACGGTGGCGGTTTAATCACGTGACTGTAATTATCTGACTGTTCTATTCAACATAGCAGATGCAGTTTGAAAAACGTAGTAAACATTGTGAAACATAACTAATTAAGTTTAGGCAACAAAAATACTTAGTCACGGTTAGTAAAACAGGGATTGGCTTAAAATGAGTCGCAACGTAATTGTGGGTTGCTATTTGCATAATCTACCCATTGGATCATTTTTTGGGTGAAGACGAGCTGGAACAGGGCACAAGGTAAACTGGCCTCTACTGAAATAGTATAAACAGTAAACCTCTGTAACAATTCAGTTGGTCTTCAACTTCAGTATAACATTGTCTATGGGCACTAAATGTCTTGATATTCATACTGTATATGGATTATTCTCAGCTATGCTGCTGATGATGTGACTCTTCTATAACAGCTACCTGTTTCACAGCTCTATGGCATTGCAGAGTCCAAAGCATGAATGGTCACAGTTGTTATTGACTTTTAAATAAATGCTTTTGCTCTACAGTTTTAAGCAAACACTTGTTTTTGAATTATTTTTTCTGTGCAAAATTTTGGCATTGTAAAAGTGTCTAAAAACTATTGCCCATTGTGGTTGTGTTTGCTATTCTCACAGTTTCACTGCCCTATTTCATCTGAACGGTTTGACCTGCCAGCGACACATCTGTGATTCATACCCATGCTCCCTTATTACAGATTTGTTTTCGGGCAGCTCATCAGATCTTCTGTACACGGATCACAGGATAATTGGGTACTGCCAATTATTTTGATGCATTGCATGTGATGAGGAAGAGGTTGATTCTGCCTCTGTCCCTCCTGCAAAATAGCAAAAACCTATAACCTCACAACTCTGGTCGTTATGAAGATGCCGCATGTACTCGTGCATGACAATATGAGTTCAGAACAAACCAAGGACAGGGTTTTTGTGTGAAGTGGAAGAAGCAGTGGACATGTTTAGGAATTTACGTATTTTTTTCTTATTAAATGGGTAAGAAAGGAATATTTTTAGAAACCATAAACAACAACGCCTGTTTGTTCAACATCACAGAAGTCTGGGGACAACAAAATGACATGTATTTATTATATAACCCTAACCCTAACTTCTAAAAAATGTACAGTCAACACTCAAAACCACACAGACCACAATAATGCAATTAGCTAAGAGATGGGTGATGCCAAGCCTTCAGTCAGAATTAGAGGATAAATCTCATCTCTTCATTTCAAGAAGCCAAAAATAAGTAACCAACTCTTCTGTGCTGGTTTCCTCATACTGTCATTATTTCAGAAATTGCTGTAATTGGCTGTAAGTGAGTCATAATCTTAACACACGCACATTTGAATGTAACATATCTTCAATAAGCTTTAAAATGATAGCAAACTATTTTCAATTGAAAGTCACAGCTCAGAATGTGCATTCATTTGAAACCTTGTACAACAATGCAAACATGCAGAGATACACACAAAAGCAGACATGCATGCTTCTTTTCTTTTCATAAACACATGCATTAAAGCACATCTGCTGTCTTTCATTAACTGACATGCATACACACTCTTGCAATCTCACACCTTTTCTTTCTGTCAGTCAATTAACATGTCGTACACACTTTGTCTAATTCTTTCTTTCCACTGTAAGTCTGTTTACAGTTCACTTTATATTGACACAGGCACCTGCACACTCTTTGTCATTTGTAGTGTTAATTAAGTTTTTGTATATAAACGCATAAACACCTCTATTTCCCCCCTTACAGGATTAATAAAGAATGTTCAATCTGGAATGAATCTTGAATCTACTTCAAAAAGACAGTCGGTTTCCTCTGAGCTGGGTATTTTCTCTTGAATTTTGTGTCTGGCTCTTCTAGGACACTTAATGGAGTGTGTCGTTTCCAGGCTTTGGGTGTTGACTCCCTGCTGTTAATGCAGTAAGAGAGGAGCAGAGGTGCGGCCGGGCGAGCAAAGGCAGCAGCCGCCTCACACCAGGTGACAGACTGAACAAACTCCATCCTGCGCAGTGATAACATCAGTTGCTCATGATGCTGGGCATTTTTAATATTTTGAGATCAGAATCATATTTTTTATATCTGAAGAACTTCAGTGTCGTATTTTCTTACTCCCTGCCTGCTGAACTTTTGCTGTATTTTTTGGCAGCATTTGCAAATAATGATTTGAAGACCACCTGGTTGAGATACTTTAAAGTTTTTTTTTAAAAATATTCTAGATTAGTTTAATTGCCTAATGTTCCCTAATGGCATGTCCATAATGCAGGACAGATGCAGATATATGAGTAAAGGGAGGCATTGGTCTTCAGATTACTTTCCCAATTTCTCAATGTCTAAAAGTGTGTTTTTTGCAACTTGGCCCAACTTGTTGTTTTGTTTGATTCTTTTATTAATGTTTTTTGTCTGCTCAGCAACATTTAACAATCACAACTGTAGTATGCCCCTAAAATGTCCAAATTAAACGAATAAAAACACAATATGAATGAATTAGCTGGATGCTGGGTAAAGATAATGCTGACAATAGACAATTTCTCTTGATAACCTCAATGATTATCTTTGATTTGAAAACAAGTAATATTTCATATCTAATATTGAACAGAACTCAGTCTTAGTCTTGAATTGGTTGTAGAACTGATTTGGACTAAAGTGGTCTTGACTGTAGTATAATCGAAACCATTAGGAAACAGAAAATAGTGGCCTTGTGGTGCACCTCACAAGGTGACACTATTGGCAGACAAGGACAAGGACAATTGTGAAACGTGCAAGTGCAAGAAAACCAGCTTGTAACACTGGTGCATTCATTAGTGTTAGCAGCAGCTTAAATGTCAACACAAGACATACTGTTAAGCATTGGCTTGACATGATTGGTTGATTTAGCAAAGTTTTGGGAGGAATTTGTTTATGTTGAATGAAGACTGTCTTCTCAGAAAACAACATTGCTTAATAACATACCGTACGTGTATGCTTCTAGCTAAAACAGCAGTAGTGTGACATTGACATATAGTATGGGTTCCCACGGAAAGCACAGAGGAATGAGTTAGTCTGACATTTACATAATGCATGTTGATAGGACTGTACAATATCAGCTGCAGACACACAATAGACATAAGACTATAAATTGAGAGATACATTTTGGTTTGCAGCAAACTGTGTTTGACGATATATGTTATTCTGCATGGTTCTCATTCATCAACACAGGTGACTAGGCTTTACCATCTTATTGACTGTTTGTGGACCAAAGCCTGCAACAAAAAACATTGTGCTTGAGGAAGATTGTCAATAGTGAGAAACCAACAAGATTTGTTGGACAAAATCCAATCCTTGTTATAACTTTATGGAAACATCAAATGGAATTCTTTGCATGCTGGGGTAGGCTCCAGCCACAGAAAATGTATGGAATTTATTTATAGTCTCAACCCGCTTTCTTCCCAAACTGGGCTGTGCCTGGTCTTTCCAGATGTTTAATTGAAGTCCCGTCAGTTCCCATGTATAGTTTTTCATTTGAGTCGACAGTTTCAGGTGGTGGGAGTGAATTTAAAAAAAAATTGCCTACACATGAAGACTCTATCTGAGCAGCCAGACAAGATATACTGTAGCACAATGCCTCGGGGATGATCACTGTCTGAATTAGATAGAGGTACATTCACTAAAAACCTAAAACCTCATTCCAAACCAGTCCCTCAGCTACCATTTCAAAGCTTAAAGTTGATTTGATGTACAGTAGCTGATTTTAAAAGGCTAGAAAGAGATTGTGGGAAAAAAACAGTTAACTAAGAAGCTAAAAAAAATTAACAATGGATTTAGCGCATCCAAACTACATCCCCAGCACAGCAATTGGATGTCAACAAGGCCCAAGGGAAAATGGTTGAGGGATCTATTTGGATGTGGGCCCACAGTACCTTTGTCTCTCGTTGGCAGGGGGAAGTTGCCCTCCGGCTACAAAGCAAAACCATTCTTGCTTTTTCTTTGAGATGCTGCCTGTTGTTGGTGTCTATTTGTGTAGGTAGAGGAGCATGCTAGTGACTCAGGCAGACGGTTGTAATCAAGGCCAGCTTCTCAGCCGGATGAGCAGCAAGAGATAATACGGATGTGTACAAACTAACAACCCCCCCGTCCTCTACTCAAAAACACACACACACACACACACACACACACACACACCCACACACACACAAAGCATGGGCAACTTATGTGACACACAAGGTTTATACAGACAGAGACATGTGCCCAAGATGAAAGCGTCAGAAAATCTTTGTAATGAATTGAACAAGTAGGACACTACTCATTAGAGATGCATTTGTGTATGTGAAGTATGGGCAATTCATTATTTTCAGTCCCACAAATTCAGGAGCAAGCCAGCGGAATCAGAAAGATATTTTAATATGTTTTCACCTCAGAAAATCTGTTTAGCAGTTAGTTAGGATGGGTGCACACCCAAACTGGATAATACAAATTGCTTTAAATGGCTTCTGCTGTCTTCATGTTTTTTTTATTGCTGTGGCACACAAAGATGAAAAGAACTGAATATGTATTATGTTTAAATTTCAAGGGTGAGGGTGAGGGCAGAACAAACACATTTCTGGCCTATTGTGCTCAAAGTCAGGAGAGATATAAATGGATGGAGTGTAAAGATTGATTACAATAAATCCAAATGAGTTTTTGAATGCTGTAAAGCCCAGACATGCCATGTATTATTTATGTATTATTTAATTTAATTTAATTTATTTATTTGTTATTTGTTCATAACAACTGTAAACAAATTGGTGAAAGTCAAAAATGTGTAATGCTTAGTATGTAGCCTACACAAATACGGTGGCAATTGAAGTAAGTCTGCTGTACCCTATAACAACCCCAAAAGCTGTGTGCCATCGAAACTCAATTCCTCCTCTGCTGCCACCTTTGCGCTGCTAAACCCCAGTCCACCCCAGTGCCCAGACTGGATCGTTGCTTGGCTGCCTGAGGCTTCATTGAATAGACACTTCCTGCAGTTTAGGGCCATGATTAACCAGCCCCTTAATGCTCCCAAGCACCCAGCGCTTTTGTCATCAGTACGCCTCACTTCCCCCTCAACAGGAGTGCAGCAGAAAAGACAACAGTGAGCTCCGAGGCCTAGTCAAACACACAAGCACAATCATTTTAACCCACCGTTGTTTCCAACTATTTTCCACTGTGGTTTTTAAAGAGTAGTAGACTGAGGACCTCATTGCAATAAACCTCTCAACACGTTTAGAGACCCATGGCCCCTTTCTGGGCTTGGGCGTTGCCTCCAATTACAATGCTGTGGAGACCCCTCTTCTGTAATTACGCACAAGCCTTTTCCCACATGGCTCTGAAAGAGGGACTTCTGTTTTGCATGTGAATCTCCAGAGCCACGTTGTTAAGAGCAGCTTTTGTTTAGCTTCATGAACCAACTGAGCAATGGTCCCTCCAAATATTAGATGGATGCAAAATTAATTGGTTGTTTTTAGCTTTACGATAGTGCCTGTTTTGCAACTCAAGGACATGTAAGTACCATAATTGCAGAGCTCAGAGACGTTTCAATCATGGTTTCAATTATTATTTGTAAAAGTTTATGATTTTATTGTTTGTTTCATGTCACATTTAGGGTTAGGGTTAGGGTTTTTCATAGGCGCTACAAGTGTATAGGGTAATTCTTTTATTTAATACCAGGACACTGATTGTGATTGTTTGGCTTAATTGTTGGTGTTTTCACACAACCTTGAAAGAAGATTTAGTGGGTATAAATGCCATTCTATTGTATACTTGCATTTTGATTCTCAGGCATATTATGTATATTCATGTTAAGCAAATAATCTAATAAATATGATAAATGTAAACACACATGCAATATTTATGAAATGTCTTGTATTAATGTCTATATTCACAGACACGTGTTCTGATGCCAAATTCACGGTCCAGTGACTTTATGGTAATATGAACTCTTGCTTTTGTTTATTAACTGTTTTCAATTTGCTTCAGCTGTTTTAGGAAACCTGTTGTTGACTTTGTATCACCCTGCCCACTTGAAATTACTCCACTGCCATGATGTTTAATGGACATGTGGCAGGCTTGAAGCTATTTTTCACATATTTTCTTCTGCTTGGGGGGCATGGATTTAAGAATATCTCAGAAATAAAAATCAATCCATCAAACACTTCTGAGATTGTAAGGATGTTCTGTTCTGAATTATTTCTGCTTTAATTTGTAATTTTTAATCATGTTGATTTTAATTATATAATAGATGCCCTCCAAACCTTCTTTGTGCATTTACTGTATGGGTCAAGTGATGTGGGTCTGTGTGAAACCAATGTGATTCATCAAACCCTTGATTCCCAAAGCACAACACTACTTCTACCCATGTCACTGCTGTCATACCTTAAATGATAATAAAACGTTCAAATAAACAATAACTCTGATAATATTGAAGTATTATTTCAGCAGTACACAGTACAATCCTTACCCCCCAAAATAACAGCACCCCTGTCCCATCAAAGGAAACAACAGTAACTTCAGCTGGCTGGAAGGTTGGCGGTTTGGTGCTGGTTAAGGTTAGTCTCATTTTGAGTCTCATTTCCAAAGAGGCTCCCTTCCTGCTGCTTTTCATATTTTTATATCTAGACTGAATAATTTATTTCACAAAATATTCCTTATGAATAGAAAATAGTATTATATCAGAGACCAAACCTCTTGCATTTGTTGTTTCCATGCTGAATTGAGAAATGATTCATACAGACTGTTAAAGTGACCATGTAGGACATTATTGCCATAAACAAAACCTAAATTTGGTTAAAAGAAAGACATGCGTGAAAGATAAGGAAAAGTTATGTATTAAATGCATCTTCTGAACTTTTTTGAGCTTTTCGTACACATTTCTACAGCAACAGCATACGTTGTCGTCTTTAAAAACATCAAAGCACAACCATTTAGGGAGAAAGAGCCGCAAAGGTACCAAGACCGATGTGGCACATTTTGTTACTGCTGCTCTGTGTGTGTCTGTTTGACCTTCCAATCATTTCAGTTGGATATAGGTTATAGCCAGAAATTGAGAAGGGCTGTCACTTTACAACTAAAAGAGTCATGTACCTTGGTACCTTGGTTATGGGACAATTAAGCCCTTTCCAAGATTTCCAGTAAGATCCAACTGCAGCATATGAACATCAAAATGCAGTTTTAACCCCAAAGGCCGGGGAGGCCCTACTAACCTCCCATGGGCCCCTCACTAGATTCCTCTCACACACACACACACACACACACACAC
>NC_045741.1:17024508-17036250 GCF_008692095.1 Etheostoma spectabile | reverse complement strand
ACACACACACACACATA
Source organism: Etheostoma spectabile (assembly GCF_008692095.1). Classification (NCBI taxonomy): domain Eukaryota; kingdom Metazoa; phylum Chordata; class Actinopteri; order Perciformes; family Percidae; genus Etheostoma; species Etheostoma spectabile. Next base: position 17,036,233 of record NC_045741.1, on the reverse strand, counting down.
CACACACACACACACAAATGGGTTTGCACAAGGATACAGTATGAAAACAACAAAGGTGTGTGTGCGTGTGTGTGTGTGTGTGTGTGTGTGTATGTGTGCGCACTCCTTGGTCACAACTCCCTTTGTCTTGGACTAATTCCACAATCTTGTTCCCAAGAAAGGGCTCCCACTCACAATGTTTACAAAGGGGCCCTCAAGCGTGACCCCTCATTATGTACGGCCCCTCCCTTTACAACTGACAGGGTCCCTCAGGGCATCAAGCACCAGCAACAGAAAAAAAAATCACACAAACCACATTTGCATTTGATTTGATTATCCTTCATGGTTGATTCATGGCCATCTGAGCTTCTGTTAGGGGACCATTTAGACAAGCCCTCAGCTTGACACACTAACTTGCACATCACTTCTTCTGAAAACCCCAAATTCCTTTAGTCTCAGAATAGTGCTTTTTGTTAGCAGGTACTTTTTGAAAATAGTTTGATTTCACTCTATTTTGCAAATACCTTTAAATGTCAAATGAACCTCAGTACATTGCCCCAGTGTAAATATTTACAACTTTAAGCCTTGCAGTTTCATTGGTTTATGGATTTTACTTAATCTTTACCAGTGGGATGATGATGGCTTTGCATAATCTTCCAGTGGCATTGTGCACAGTACAAAGACACGGCTGTATACAGTATATGCACACTGTATATGCAATAGTAAATGCTTTTAAGAGTCAACCTTAAAACCAGTTAAATTAAACTGCATTTTACTGTTTCAACTTTGCTTGTTCAAGTAGTTACACCTGACCACAACAGGAGTCAATCAGAACATCTGACCTGGTCCATGATTAGTGTGAATAGCAATGTATGAGAGTTTCTTGTGTTAGTCAGTCTAGGGCCAATTGTTGTGACTGACACACAATGATTCATGTTGAGTAAAACACAGTTCTTGGGCAACAGTTTGAAACATGCTGAAATGCTTAGCGGCCAAGGTGATAAAATTCAGATCGTTGTGGACAAATTGAGAGACAAAACAGGACGTGTTTTATATAATTTAAAAAAGGATCTTTTTTTTTCTAAAGTTGAAAATGTTCATTCATGTATATATACCATATATAATTCACGGTGCTCTGAAACCTCTGGTAAAAATGTATCTAAAACACATGGGGATCAATGGTGAAATAAGCACTGTTTTGTTCTTTTTGAACTTTTTGACTCTTTTTGCAGATATATTGTTTTTGCAAGACAACAGAAATGTGGTCATATGCTTTTTGCTCCAAGGCTGTTCAGATGCTCTGCTTTCCTGTTCCTTTTTGCCTGGTGCATGGGAGTGTTTATACGTGTGTGTGTGTGTGTGTGTGTGTGTGTGTGTGTGTGTGTGTTTGTGTGTTTGAGAGCACATGTCTGCGGGGCAGCTGTGTCCCCGATATGTGGGGACCTGACCCAGCTGTCACCAACCATACTGTTGGAGGTCTCTCTGCAAGCATGGAAATAAAATGTGCGTTCGTCTCTCAGCAGGAACTGGCAGGGAATTGTCAGTAGTTAATATAAACAAATGAGTCTCTTCTGAGCACATCTCAACTTTAATTTCTCACATTATACTGTTGACTTTAATTGAGTATTCATGCGGGACTAGGGGGAATCAACAAGGCTCATCTTTATAGCCCTTTGTACATGCAATATGGACTGCAATGTGGCCTGCTGTTAGAAAAGAACATTGATGTAAATTTAAGGTCAAAGGTTATTGTTTCCATGTCTCCTTTGAGCAAGACCTTGAATGTCCTACCTACTCACTCGTTGCAGTCGCTCAGCAACAAGTAAATGGATGGCAATTGAAGATGCTGTTGTCATAAAAAAGAATAGACTTGTCATTGTGATTATTAGAGGTTGAAAGATGCAATGTGACATATTGCTGTAAATAGTTTTGCTACACATGCTGTTGTAATTACTGTGCAGTGATTGACCCAGAGTTAATAAAGTCCGGTCACAAAACTCGTTACTATAGACATAAACACAAATAACCTTAGTGCATGTTGCATCCAGAGAATGTCTGTTTTCATACTTCATGTTGTATAACTCTGCATAAATTGTGTATCCTCTATCTGTTTCCGCCATCATCCGCGGTGCACACGGTGCTCTGGGGTTAAATATGATGCCGGCGAGCCCTTTAAAGCAAATGCGATCTGAAGGGCTGGCAAAGGCGAGGGGACGCAGCTGTCGGCATAGCATGTCTTTTTTAAGGGCTGCCCCTAATGATTGGAGACAGTTGGCAATTACGTAAGTATTCACTTTTAGGCCACTGGGCTGTACACTCTGCCGAGCCCCCCGGACCTTGGCACACATGCAAAATGGGAAGAAGAAGAGGAGGAGGAAGGTGGGGGTGGTTGAAAAAGAGCGAGAACAGAAAAGTGGGGGAGCTGGCCAAGAACCAACAGGGGAACAGCAATGCACGTGCCAACATTGAGAGAGCAACATATACAGATGGACAGAAAGAGAGGGGGATGGAGGAATGGGCAAGAACAAAGGAAGAGTAATCACAGATGAAGAGGCTGATAAGAGGAAGGGGAAATAAAAGAAGCGGAAAAATGAAAGCAGTAAGAAAAAACAAGGAGAATCAAACTACACCCTGTAACATTATGGTAACATGCAGGTGGTACAAGTTGGTGATCAGCTCAAGAGCTAACATTTTACAATGTATCATTGCACTTTGTTGAAGAATACACATTCTTTATCTGCAAACTATTTTCAACAAAGAAAATCAAGATATGTAGGCTTTGCTTTCACAAAATGATAAAATGAGAAGATTTGGATGACAGCAAATGTTGCTGCAGTTTTTATTCTGTTGCTATATTTACACAAATGTCAACATATGAGCACATTCTTGTATAACTATGAGCTTTTTTCAACAACCATATATTCAATGTCAAAATACTTGCTTGGTAAAGTAAAGCAGAGGAGACAGCAACTCCGAAGGAACAAATGAAGCTTTTGCAACTGCTGCACACAGTAGGACTGCTAGATTTTTACTCATTCGCAACATGGTAGTAAATGAAATATACAGTACTGTATACAAAACACATTAAATCACCACATCAGGGAATGTTTAGTGCATTATTAGAAACATGTCAGCTATTACACTGTGTTGGTGTTTCCTCCGAGCCGAGAGCACGTGTTTGGGGCCACCACCTGTTTCTAATTGAAACCTGGAAGGTTAACAGCTGCCTGGGAAGAAGACGGACACACACACACACACACACACACACACACACACACACACACACACATTGCATTATTCAGTGGGGATTATGTGACTATTCACAAGGTGACCATCAAAATCATATTTTATTTGCAAGAATTTGTCTCAAGTGTAGCAGCAAATGTGTGGAGATCATTTGTTGGCACAGCGTTCCTCACACACAGTCTTATTGTATTATTGAAATCACAGTTGGTGACAAAGCATCTAATTTCTTTTTCATTGCAACTGTTATTGAGTGTGTTGACTGGTTCACACACTCTGAATGGTCTCTCAGTAGCTCTCCCCACTTGTTGATCGTGTGTACCGACATGCTGAGCAGTGCACATTCATATATGTGTGTGTTGGATTGTGGCTAATTTTGCGTGAGTCAAGGGTGTCCACAATTCTGTGCATCAGCAGGGGTGTGCATGTTTTCACTGCTATCTCAGCATTGTGGTCTTCGACCCAGGAGCCGCTTGTGGCCTTTGCTTTATTAGCAGACTTGTCAATGGTACTTGGAGTGGCATCCCACAGAGCCCCACTCATCTGTTGTCAAATATTTATAAATGTCACTAAGCTGAGGCCTTCAAATGATGCCAACGTATTCTGTGAGGGTCCCAGCTTTAATGAGCCAGTTGGTTTATTGAAACCTTTTAGGATGAATGTGACAATGAAAACAATTTCCAGCCTACCTTGACCTTTTTTGCACATTCCTTTGTTCTGAAAAAATAATTTAGAGTTACTTAATTAAAGTTAATATATACTGATTTAGTGACTTTAACATATTCTGTCACTATGACATTTATCTGGAAAACCGGAATAACATTTTTTTTTTAATTTACAGAGCGCTTTCAACTTTTTTTGGCCCCATTTGTCACATTTGACTAAACTCTGTAATTTAGTTGTTTTTTGAATGCACACTGGTTTTAGAGTGTTTGAATTGCATACACAAAAATTGGGAGGCTCATCATATCGCACGGATCAGGACGGATGTGATGCATGTATCCTAATAGTGTTCAATGTCATTGTGTTTATAAAACTAGTGCAGTGCCCGTTTAACCGTGTCTGTTTGGAATGGGCCGATTGCTTGGCCTGTGTTATTGCTGCTTGTAGAATTTAACAAAACCAACTTGTACCCCCAAATTACTTACAGAAGGACCTTTATTTATCTGATTTATCTGACAGAGAATGTTGCAGATTCAGAATGTAATCACAAAATATCACAAAGACACGGCTTACAATGTGACTCAAAATCAACGTGTGGTAGCCTGCCTATAAGTGGCATCATGCTCTGTCGGCCACTTGTTGTCTGTAGCTGGTTGTGCTTTGCGTGTTTGGAATTTTGAAACGTCCCTAAATTCGGGAATTCTCATATGTTAATTCAAAGTCAGTCCAAAGTTGTGCTAGTTTGCACATTTTTGTAGGTCTGAGGTGTATTTCACCTTTTAGCTGCCAAAGCTCCTCTGCTTTCTTCAACCCTCTCTGTCTCTGGTCCTGCGCAGTGAGCAGTGTGAGAGGCAGAGATGGCAAAAGTACTCACTTCCCATACTCAAGTAAAAGTACAGATAAGTGTGTTGAAAAATAATCTGGTAAAAGTAGAATCACTGTAGAACGTCTTTATTCAAGTAATAGTAAGAAAGTACAAGCTTGGAAATTTACTTAAAGTATAAAAGTAAAAGTAGCCTTGTGAATGATAACCATTTTTTAATGCAAAGCTACCTGGACAACATGCATGTTACTAGAATGCACATTGAGAAACTACATGTATGTATGTGTGCTCAAATATTGCTTCTGGAAAGAAAATAAAGGATTAAATATGTATTACTTAACAGACATTAAGTAAAAAACTTACTTACTCGTGCCTGTAGCAAGACCCCTGTCAAGTTTGAAATCCATCGGACTAACGCTTCTATAGATATGCGCATAACATATGCACGCACACACGCACACACACGCACACACGCACACACAGACACACGCACACACGCACACACAGACACACACGCACACACACACAGAGAAGTTCCTGCAATTAATAGATGGATGAGCAACCTTTTACTTTTACTCATATACATTTATACAGCATCACTTTTACTTTGCATCAAGTTAAAGTTAAAACAAACTCTACTAGAATAATATATTTTCCACAAAGTAGCATACATTAATTAACATAAATTGATTTAACTTCTCGTCACTGGAAGCTTGCATATTTTTTTCATTTCTTATAAATTACAATTAGTTTATTCTATTACAATCTGCAGTAAGAAATGCAGTGGTGACTGATATTTACACTTGCACGCTTGTTTGTCTGTTTAAAACACTGTCCTAGTAAGCAAGCTGCAACAAAAGAGCTGTGTTTATTCCCTTAGACAGTCCTTGTCACATTCTGTTTGTTTGAGCAGGAAGATTATCTTAATAGATTAAGTCTAAGTCAGCAGAGAAAAGACTATGCAGAGTGTGTTCAATGTTATGTTGTCCTGGTCATCAGTTGATCTTTTTGCATTTTTCATGAACCCTTTAATATACTGAGACTTCTAATATCACTGCCCTCGTTAAATCTTTGTTGGTCCGTTTGTTGACAAGCAGACTTTGTGAACATTCAAGTTTTTTTTGATTAAATAATCTAAATTTACATCCACATATTCATATCTGAACAATACCACACCATACGTTAAAGAGCCTTACATCAGTTCACAACCAAAGATCATGAGTAATCATAAATCATAATATTTGTACTCCTAATGGGCCCCTGTAATGAAAGCCTCTATCCATCACAGGCAAACAATGCCAGAGAGTGGCAATAAAACAGACAGCTGCTTTAAAGCCTGCAGACCTCATTTGCATATTCTACTTCCTGCGTCCTCGGTACTGTGTGACACGCAGGCAAGTTTGTCTCCTGTCTCATCACTCGTAAATTCCAAACGGATTACCCCCTGTCTCTGACATGTTAGTAAGAAACAGCTTCGATTTTCAAAAAAATTAAATAAATAATAACTTGCAGGGCGGCTTGTCATGCTGCGATTGCTAATCTATGAGGGAGGATTTGAATAAGTCCTTGGTGGCTCTGCGCTCTCTCCCCACTCCTCAATCTCTCTCATCCCTCGCTCGGCGGCTGACTCAGAAGGAGGGCCCCTCTTCAAGAGCCCATCGCGTTAAGTGAGATTAATTTCAACATCATAAATAACTCTGAGCAGATCGCCGCAGGGAGTGTGAAGACTCTGAAAAAGCTGTTTTAGAGTAACAAATGTATTTGACTGTGGTTTACCATTTCAATCCATGCTCTTAATCCTGTCTTTGTTTTAGCGAAGCACTAAAAAGCCAAGATGGGACCTATCACATTGACATGCTGCATTGTCTCCAGTGCGCTCATCTGAATGGGTTCTTCAGAAACGAATGATAGTGTTTAATGAATGGAGATCACATATAACCTGTCGACCATTTTAACAATCGCATTATCCTTGCATGTGGCATAAATCAAACCAAGACACCCTGTCCAATAGAGACATTCTGTAAATTGGAAGCGCTGAAAGGTTGCAGATGAATTTATCAAATTACTTGTAAAAATACTGTTGTCTCCGACTGCAATTCAGTCTTTCTATTGTACAGTCATGGGAAAAGTCCCATTACTTAGTATAATATACCATTTAAATGTAGATTTAAATGATTTAGATTAACTTATCTATAATCAATCCAACAATAGTACAGACAACTAGCCTAATTGTTCATGTTACTGTAAATAGTTGTCATGACAATACTTTTACTAGACTTGAAGCATGGTACTCTGTTTCATCACATCTGTGTATATGTTCTTTTTCCCCCAGCATGTTTTCTTGGATCAGGGAGAATCCAAAATCATGATTGCAGCTGTCACCGTGGTCCTGCTACACGTCCTGCAATGCCCTGTTACATCCTGCTACGCTCTGCAGTTCCCTGCTCCGTCCCGCTATGTCCTGCTACGTCCTGTAATGCCGTGCAGATAACTCTTGTTATTAATTGATACTATTTATAAAATTGAATTGAATTAAATTGCCTACATGATACAAAATTACAATGTTCTCCATACTGTATTATAAGAAGGCATGATTGTGACAATCAGTAGCTTGGAACGATCAGTTGAAAAAAAGTTCTCTTTTGTTAACGCTTCATTCTTTAGGAGCTGTTGCTATTGGGGTTATCCCTTGCCGGTGCGCAGTTGTGAAGATTTTGCGCCCTTTGTTCAAGTAAATTCAAAGCTGCATTATATATTGTTTTTTTCCCTCACAGCTTTAAGACACTGCTCCTGACTTAGACTAATCATTTTGTTCAAAACCAACAGTAACAATGATTGCTAAACCTTAGGTCCGGCTGACACTAAACATCACCTGATAGATCTAAGTCCAAGATTCAGTTGCTTTTTAACTGGGTCTTTTGTTAGATGCGCAATTTTTTTAACCAGCCACTCTTCTACATTTTATGCAGGGTAGGTGGCATAAACTCAGCTTGTCTGAGTTTGTTTTCTGGAAACAGCTGCCATTGGTGTTAATGTAACTTCTTCAGTTAGCAGTGTGATATCCAATGGCTCAGGACCTGCTGCGATCTCAATTGAGATGCTTGTCAAATAAAAGTTCTTGTTTTAACAGCTGCATGACTTACTAAAGATTATAGAATACTGATGAAATCGTTAGAATTGCCGTGATATGGTTAATGTAGGATCGACTGACACTTGGAACAGCTGTTTCTTGGGAAAGTATTAAAATCCCCAGATTGACCCCAAGCCAAAGCTCAGGATGACAGAACCAATCCTATCAACAGATGTCCCCATAAATTTAGATTTACAGTATATTGTATATTTTCACCCATGAGCCTCTGCCAGAATACGTCTATTTATATGTGAGTGCCTCCACTGTGCTGAATCCTTTGTAACCCCCCCACACACAAACTCATACACTCCAAATACACGCACACTTCATCATAAAAAACAGCCCTACACAAGCAAAAACAGTCACATTCATTACAACATCCGATTTCAGAATACATGAATAATGATGTGCCTCACAGAAAAGCTCAACAAACAAAACGCAAAAGAAATCGTCCCAAAACCAATGCAATCTAAACAGGATTGACCTTAACTCAAACAACCCTCCATGGTTCCCCGCTGCATCTGAATTTGCGTGTGTTGGTCTCCATTTATTTGAGGGTGTCAGGACCTGTTCCGCCTTGTTTACTGTTAAGAGGATGAAAATGAACAGCCAAATAGTGCTCCATTTATAAGCCTGTTTATACATGCTAATACCGGAGGCTGTTTTGCACCCACAGCAGCACTGCTGGATGTGACTCAATCAACAACGATGCCCCCCACACACACGTCTTCTTAACCAAGTATAAGAGTACATTTAAAGGTACAGCAAAATTGTGGCCTTGACGGACAAAATGGTTCTTTGGCATCGCGGTGGAAATAAGCTACAGTGACCCTTTATTGAAAGACTTACATAACACACATGCTTTCTATTTCATTTACATGACCAAGTCAATACTTTTGTTGACAAACTATTATCTCCCATAAACAGCACTCAAGTACAGTACATGCCACTGCATCTTAAGTCATTTAATCTGCTGTCGTAGCTTCAAAGAAGGTATATTTCTTAAGTGAAAATACAACAGGCTGATATAAGAAGAGCGTTTTGTGCTTTGCTGGCTTTCATTAAGGTGAGCCTATTGCAACAACCCTACTTATGTCAAATGATGTCTCCTACAATTTGCTTTTAATCTTATTAGCACTCACGCCTTATCAGAATGTTGTAACATTTAAAGGAAAGCACTGTTAAACTACTTTACACTAAATGTACTGTATTAGCAAGTAAATATATACAATAAGAAATATGCACCTGATATACTTTAATTTTCAGGCTTTTACTCTCGACCATACCAGAATTCAAAAATGGCTTTGACCAATTTGGTTGGAAAACAACCTTAAATACATCCGTTCAACATGTGAAACGCAATTAAAATTGAATGCCTTTTTTGGCAAGAGGATTTGCTATAAAAAATAACAGTGAGAAGTGTGGTAGTACCTTGAAAATATTGCTGCTGTGGTTCTGGTCGTACTGGAAGAGCTGAGCAGAGATTCTGAAGGATTTTCTGTAATAACTATACAGCTGTCAGCAGAGGGCATTTCTCCCATGTGCATCGGATGGCAGGATAAACAGTCCTGTCTTGTTTCAAACTCAAGCATTGGAAGCACGGTAACATAAAATAGGATATTGTAAAGGTAATATTTAGGTACTGGTCTGACAAGTCACAGCTAGGGAAGAATGTGGATGCTGCTTTAGCTTTCATTCGTGGTTCATGCTGTTTCTATTAACTATTCAGTGTCCGAAACTTTGGTGGATATTTGCAAGATCCAGATGGAATAATCTTATGCCATGGGAATATATCTACATATTTTAGTGGTCAAAGTGAATCTATTCTTGGCCAGTCAAACACTGTTGTGTCTGACGTTACTGGCATGGACAGAGATGATGTGTCTGCTATGTGCTTTGGGTGTCTGTGATGTCTGAGTGGGAAAAAAAAAAAACTCCTTGGCTTCCTCCAGTACTCTCACTCTCAGGCACACATACAGATAATTTCAACACCTCTTGACAAGAAGAACACAAGTAAAAGCAATGACAAAGTCAATGTTCCTACACCTGCCTTGAATTGCCTCCAGGAGATTGCCACACTTTGGAGACACAAAAATGACCAAACGGATCAGGCAAACACTTGCCTTTGACTTTATGTTCTGCCTGAATCATTTACTAGGGTGACAGTCTGCAAGTTGTGTGTTGAAATATTTTGGCAGCGTAGATTATTGTCAGGTCTTTTTAAAAGCCTGATCATGACCATATAAGTGGCAACAAGCACGGCAGAAACAAATCTTTGAGGAGGGTTCGTCAATCATGATTCAATACACAGGGCAACCACACAAGCTATCAGAAAGGTGTTTAACACGTCCACAGTTTACTTCAAATTCCACCAGTGTTTTAAATAATTGAGATAAACTCTCTGTCTGGTTGTTTCCATTTCTTGCACTATTTGGCCCATTACAGCTATCGCCATCGGTGTGGCTGCATTCCACAGTTGTCAGCAGTACAGTAAATGAGTACATTTCTATTGCAGATGTAAAATCAGATGGCGAGAATGAGTCAAGTAATTATTGGTGATTGAGAAGATGCAACATGAGATCTTTGTTTCATGACAAACAACAAAGATCTGAGTTCAAGTCTGCAGACAAACAGTTGAATTTAGTGTGCAGTGACTGTGAGGAGTAGGAATGTCGACCAAAAAATAAAACACACAAGCTTTTTCTTTTTTATGTAGAACAGGAACAGCTTGTTGAATTGTTGTTATCCCAGCGCCAGAACTTAACACGTTGGTAAAAACATCTGCAAAATGATTTCTGCCAATAACATGAGCAAGAAGAGCTGAACAATATGAGCAAGAAAAGTTGAAGAACAGAAATACTTTGTTTGAACAGAAATACTTTGTTTGAACAGAAATACTTTGTTTGAATAGTCAGGGTTGGTCCACTTTGTTTGCATTGCATTGATAATTCTGATCCATATACTTTTATATACAGTTTGGTAGTAAAAAGACTACTGAATTTCAAATTATATTTAGAAAAATGTGAAGTGTATTGTACTGTGGCAACGGTATGGATTTTAGGATTAAAAATAGATGACATAGATGAGAAGTGGTCATTTATTATTGGGGTTGCTGCAAAGCGCAAAAGGATATACAGCAATTGCAACACTGAAATTCAACCTGTTGGTTCAATCTGATGGTTGAATATCAACATGATTGTCTCAAGGGCTGGGATGACTTCAAACATTGTTTGACACACAACCGCAGCTATCTAAAGCTACACTGTTATTCTTTAGGCAGGAAAATGAATAACATTAAGAGTGACAAGAGACATTTTATTGACTTGAGTTCTGGAAAGAGATTAGTGTGACGAGTCCAAAATATATCAGTCAAATACATCAAAACTTAACTTGTGCTGATAGAATTTTTCTTGAGTAAACATAGAAATAAAACTCCATACAAAGTCTGATTCATATTTGCTTGCAGTCCTTTGCTTGCAAAAACTTTCTTTCCTGAGGGGAGGTTACATTTACAATTATATGGCTTAGTACTTCTCACCTCAACCAAACACATGAGGCCAATTCTACAGATTTGAAAATAGAACATGTTGTATTCCCCTCACATGATTGAATGATGTCTTATAATGTTTCACACACTTCTAAGCAGCGAAATGCTCCAAACTTGTCCAAATTGAGAGTTCGGACGGATGGATGAAGTCAGATCTACAATATGTACAAATCATGCATGTTGTCATTCTTTTTGTCATCCATCTTGATTTGCTGCCATATTTCATTTGTACACAGTCTCTGCATACTATTGCTGTTTGTTAGGGCTGCTACTGTGCCTTTGGGACAGGCAGACAGACAGACAGACAGACAGACAGACAGACAGACAGACAGACAGACAG
>NC_045741.1:17023822-17024492 GCF_008692095.1 Etheostoma spectabile | reverse complement strand
ACAGACAGAGGGCTGAAGGAGAAATAGCCCAGCTGCCCTCTGCACCCATACAAATCTATTATTTGAGCAGTCGCTCAGGATATTTCACAGCTTTGTTTACATTGGACCCTGCTGTGAGTATTAGGTGGCAGGGCCAGCATTGCAGATGTGATTACCCATTCACAGATCTACCACCTTTCCATCCTCAGACCCCCCCCCACCTATTTTTAACACGTCCCCTGACACAGTTAATAAAACAAAAATCCCAATACGCATTTTCCTCAAGACCATAATTCACAGCAAAGTCAAAGCTTTTTTTAAGGGGGATTTAACTGTAATGTCATGACAGATCCCCAATTAGGTTGTCTCACGGTGATGTCATCACTAACAGCCTCAGCCTGCCATAACTCTGGGAATGATTCAAGGACTTCTTTGGAATGGAAATATCGACAGTGTTTGGAGTTTATGTACAGCACTGCTGGCATTAGATAGACTGGCTTTGTCTACTTAGTCTGACCCATATGTTCAAAGTACTGTATATAGGAAGTAGGAACCATACTGCTCCAACTAACCACACAAATGCCTTTGCTTGTGGAACCAGTCATGAGGAAGACTTTAAGTTCCCTTGATTTTAGAGTTGTGGTGTCTTTAAGTCAAGTCAGTTTATTTATAGAGCACATTTAAAACCAAC
>NC_045741.1:17021844-17023812 GCF_008692095.1 Etheostoma spectabile | reverse complement strand
CAAAGTGCTGTACAAAGTTATATTATGTTATAAAACAAAGGAAGACAATAAAAAATGTAGACACAATGAACATCACACAAACAACACACTTCTATACAACTGTCACTAAATTAAATCATAAGCATAAAAATAAAAAGCAAAGCGTAAACATTGGTGTTTTAAGACGAGACTTAAAGATCTCAGCAGTAGAAGAGAACCTAATGTGAATGGGAAGTTTGTTCCAGAGTCTCAGGGCCACAACGGAGAAGGCACGATCACCCTTTGTTCTCATCCGAGACTGTGGAAGAGCTAAAAAGAACGGATTTAGTTTCCTGGAGGAGTGATGTAGGGCAAGGAGAGCAGCAAAATAGTCAGGGTGAAAAACCCTGTCTGCATCAATATTTGTGCTTAATTAATTACTTCCCACAGTTTTTTTCTTTTTCTTTTAAATTGTATGAACCCATTACAGTTAACTTCGCATGTACACCTTTAAAACGAATAACCTGTTTCACACAAAGTGTAACACACATTCACACCAAGGAGTTGCTGAGTACCCCCACAGCCAGACACTGACTAATACCAGCCATTTGACATTCATCACTGTCATCATTATCAGCTCAAAACAAATATCATCCCATTTGTAAAAATGTCTCCCCCATTTTTTCTGGCTGCTTGTTTCTCATTCCTACTGCTCTTTCTCACTTCACTTTTAAAATGTCTATAATGTCTATTTTATTGGAAATGCTATGCTTTTTGAAACAAATATGTGCTTTAAAGGCGATCTCAGGGGATGGATTTGCATTTAAAGATTGAACCAATGCATAATAAAAGAAAAAAACATTTTCCTGATCCATTCCTTTTTTTCTTCTCTCTCTCTTTCTCTCTCTCTCTCTTTCTCTCTATCTGAGTTTCTTTCACCTTTTCTATTCATCAACTGCTTTATAATTGTCTCTTAAATTGTCTGCCAGAATCTTACCCTAACCTGTGAAAAGGACTCAAGCTAACCGGGATTGATAAATGAAATAGTTGAATATAAAGCATCATGCCTACTCATTCTAATGCTCCCGTTCATTCTCACATTATAAAACTAACTCCAAAATTATCCAATTTTGTGCACTCACTCACTGAAATAATCTGTGCTGAAAGCAAATAGCCTGGAACTGGTGATTGCCTTTGCCAGACATTTTCTCATTAAATTCCCAGTGTATCAGGCAATTACCAATTCACATACATAGCATCTGGGGGTTAGGGATAAAGAGGGAGCACGAGAAAAGAAATGGCCAGTTGCTATGTGCTTTTCAATACCGTCATACTTTAGTCAAACCTATGTCCACCTTGTTTATACTTATACGCTTTAGTCTGTGCTATATCCGACAGATAGTAATCCCATCTGTATATTTTTTTCTGGCTGACCCAATCCAGTGTAGTTTAACTCCAGATTTACAGCTTGCTAAAACCATTCCTGGCATACCACCGCCACACAAAAGGCCATGCAGCATATGCCGTGCCCGCAAAACTCGAGAGTTTAAACACTTTTTTCATGATAAGGTAAAAATAAAGAAGCATACATCTGGTTCAGCCTAGATGTTCTGCTCAAGGCCTAAATGGGGTGGGGTGGTGAGGACCCAACGGATGTCCCGATCAGGACATATGTTGCAGGATGTTGCACGTCTCGCAACGGTTTACGTTTTATTCATGCTCAGCTGCTTGTTGACAATTTAAATCATGTGTCAGTTCACACGCACAGCCACGACAAGCCCACATGTTAATGAGGTCACGTTAGAATAAAGCTGGTCTGGATAAAACATGGGTACAGTGACTAGTAGTGTCAATCGGTCTGGTTTACAAGGACGTCTTCAGTAGCTGAAAGAGATGGTGAGAGTTTGTGCTGGTGGTGATGCAGGTGAGGCTCTCATTTACATCCTAACAATTGTGGATAAAGTGTTCAGAGTGAAATTTAAAGTTTATAGTGACACAAGAAGTACCACT
>NC_045741.1:17020499-17021774 GCF_008692095.1 Etheostoma spectabile | reverse complement strand
CACAGGCATGCACAAACATTTAACCAGATGCATGAATACACTGGCATGCACAAACACACTTTTAACTAACTACAGTTGCAGACAGTTAAAGCATGCAAAGTTCCTCATATCGTTGAACTAGTTTCTTCAATGTCTCTGTCAGGTTACAGGCGGTTATAGAAACATGCAGCCTCTCTCAGCAATGACACAAATTTACCTGGTTCTTAAAATTTGAAACGGCTTACGCTGTGCTTTGTAAGGCATTGTCATGCCGTTCTACCACATGGTTATATACAGGGATGAAGAGGTTTGGAGAAAGAAACCCATCCTATGAAATGTTGAAAACATTTTTTTTTTTATCGCAAAGACTAGTCAGAAAATTGCTGACTAATTTGGTTGAAAGTGAAGTTGAAGTTGAACGCTATCTAACGTTAACTAAAGAATCCCACAAACACTGATTTTGGCACGTCTATGTCTTCACATCCAGTGCGCGTGTGACAAAATGAGTCACATCTACAACTTAAAAAAACTGCCACAGCAGCCTCAGTAATTCCGGCCCTCGTGTATAAATCTCAGATAAACTATGTCCATAGATATTAGACGCTCCAAGAAAAGTGACACCCTTAACCCTTGCGCCATATTGGTGATTTTGCCTTTCCTATTTCCTCTCAAGTAGCTTTGTTTGAAACATGCTTTTTCATTTTGTCTCTTGTTGTTTTTACACAGCCATAAATGTATCATGACTCTCTTGACCCTGTCTCCTAGAATAGAAAGATTTCTGATCTCACAGGGGCTACATGGTTAAATAAAAGTTAAATTAAAACAAGACAAATAGGCCACAGAAAAACTCGGATTCCTACCATCTCGGACATATAGATCAGCATCATCCCTTGCCATCTGTTGTCCGCGTAATAAAAAAGCCCCCATCACAATCATCCTCTCAGGATCAAATCAGAAACCGGCTCAGGATGCAAACAGCAAAGGAGACCGTGGCTCTAGCAGCCTGTCAGCTCCGCTCACATCTTTATCTTTTCTCTGTGTCTTTCTACAGAGAAGACAAGTGGAAGGGGGCCCTGCCTGTGGCGTACTGAAGAAGGAAACGTCCATTCTAATATCCTGTCTGGGGTGTATACTTTCTCCGTCAGCCTCACTTCTATCTGTGAATCTGGCTGGATCTGGTGTAGGGAGGATGCAGCCGCGCTGATATCTGATGTTCTCTCTCTTTTTGCATTTAGCATGGCAAGGGCATGCAGCAAGTGACTAGAGAAAGGCGACACACATCCTATGTGGTTTATG
>NC_045741.1:17018079-17020489 GCF_008692095.1 Etheostoma spectabile | reverse complement strand
GTCATAGACAGTGTGAGTGTTTTTGTATAAAAATATAGTTTTTACCAAATGCAATCTATTGTGTGAACAATCCTGAAATAAGGGAATAACAGAAATAGGAGAATCTGAGACCAAATTACATATTAAGGTGATTTTCTCAGTGTGGTACATGAGAAGTCAAGTGCAAAAACAATAAATTTTGACACAGAAGTATTTTATTTTAAAGGATTAAAGCTTGTACATTTTTTTCTATTTTATATGCAGAAACTTTACACATGTGCAATGGGGGTAGACGGTAAAAGAAGGGAGTAGGAAGACACTAGCAGACCCTGAAACAAACTGGAGGAAGTGAGGAAAGGAAACAGACGGGAAAAAAAGACACAAAACGGCAGCTGTACGTCGGCCAGAACCCCCTTCATGGCACCTCTCCATCTTGCCTTGACTTGCATGACCTTCTCTTAAAGTACAGGCTGTGGTTTTTTTTCCCAATTTAAAAATACTCCCTGCTATATTCTACTCTTCACTGAATTTTTTTGACGGTGAATTCTTTTTTCTTTTTTTTCACTAAAAGTGGTGCTTTCACCTCACCCTGCATTGCATGTTGTGTGACAGAGTGTCAGAAATATGGCCATGGTGTGTACAATATCAACAATCAAGCATGTTTGCCCTTACCCTTACCCATGGTGCGCTTCCAGAGTTTGTTTGAGGCTATACAAAGTTCCCATTGTGCAAAAGCAAGCGGCAGGCAGTGTAAAGTTCTCTCTCTGAGATTTATTGTCGCTCAAAAATACACATAAAGGTTGGCTTAATGCTCAAAGAAAAGGTGTGAAATTATTATTTCCACACACCTTCTTTTCTTATCGCGTTCCACTGTAGCATTGCTTAAAAAAGAAAAGAAAACTGTGTCCAGCTGGAAACCGGCGACATGTAAAAATTACCAAACATAACTGAAGACTAGTAGTTATATTTGACAGGTTTAGCTATTTAGTTTGCAGAACCAGTGTGTAATTTCAAGGAGACTTCTCTAATGTAGAGAGAATACAGGCATTTATGGTGTGTCAAAGAAAAATGTTATACGGATGTACTCTGTTTTTTACCTGCCATCATGTACAGTATTGAGTGAATTGTGTAAGTGTTTTTTTTTCTTATCTTATGAAACATTTCCAGTCTTTTGTAATAAACCCATTTCATAACAAAATTAATCAACGATAACCCGCCTTTCAACACCTCATTGAGAGTGTTTCTATTTCAACATCTTTTTGGAACAAAGAAAAGCAGAAAGATGCAGAAATTGATAGTTGCAAAATGACTGCATTCAGTATGCTCTTTCCCCTCTCGCCTGATTTATTGTTATTTCATTGTGTGAGAAAACTGCATACGTTTGTCATTATAATACAGAGGGGGTGCTTTTACTAACATTATGGGGACAACAATAATTTGACTGGCACATTCCTCAATGGATAAAACCCCAACAATAACACATCACAAACAGTTGGCATGGCAGCAACTGCTGTTACTTCACTCAGGGAATCCTCACAGATGGAACAACAACGGAAGCCTAATTCACAACAACATGAATGTAATCATCTGGGTATTTATTTGCATTTCTACGATCTGAACCCTAACAATAACAAAAAAAAACTAATAATCTGCTTTTGTTTTTACCCAGTAGTTACATCATGTGCACTTATGTGATAATCTTTTTAGGCATAGCAATCATGTTATCTATTTGTCTCTTCCTATTGTCGTTACTTGCTGAACTAAATTCCATGCCAACCCAAGTCGTGGCTGCCAAAATGATGACAGTTGTCTCAGGTGAATGTAAGGTTAATTTATCTTTGCATTGCAACGCTGACAAATTGTAATTTATGCATTCAAGCTTAAGTCACATGTTTTTTTTGCTGTTCACACTGATTATGAAACATCACACCACAGAGTTTTCTCTGAGGGCAAAAATCAGGAGACGCAGTACAAATGTGGGCTTGCTGTTAATGTACTACATGGGGCCCGCTTTGCTCAGTTTTTTTTTGCCATTGAGCATGCCACTATGTCTTTTTGGGGATGGATTGTGGGGAAGGAGGTGGGTGGGGGACGAGGTTTCTGCTTGGGCCCTCGGTAGCATTTTAATTCCACCACGATCCACCAGCTTTGCACCCTGGGAATTAGTCAGGAAGTTGAATGTGAGCAGGAAGCCTCATGGTTTGTGTTTCCATACTATCCGCTTCAATCTTCAACGTTACATGCCTCTGTTAGCATTCTCGGTATGTGACATAGATGCTGACATACTGTTCTGATATCTCTGTTATTATTGTCAGAAAGTTTTATGTAATATGTATATTTTAGATGATGATTACTAGCTCATATTAGACTGATGGTATGCTTCAGTAAGCTAATTTGCCAGTATTATCTTGGGTTGTGCCACATGTAAGTA
>NC_045741.1:17017279-17018069 GCF_008692095.1 Etheostoma spectabile | reverse complement strand
TATTTAGATAAACAATATAGGTTATACTATGCACACGGTATAACAACACATTACATATTTCCTTTATTTCATCTTACACGTTAGCTAGCCTACTGCACATACTACCGCATTGCAGTGTTGTGTAGTTATGTTGTTTTTACAAATATCATTGTATAATGTCTGTGACTCATTAATATCTAAGTAACTGGTCGCTGTGTTTGATCCCAGTTACACCCTTTGTAAGTCAAATAAACTGAGTTACGATGATAAAATAGAAACAGGTAGTTTTGCATTTTGCACTACTAATTCAGGGTTGTTACACAGAAACAACCTGAAGCATTTTCAGGTAATCTCTACACCTCTGTCATCGTAATATTACCATGTAATTAAATAGAAACAGACAGTTTTGCATTTTTGCACGAATGATTTGTGGTTGTTACACAGAAAACACCAGATGTGTTTCCAGGTAAGAAGTCATAACATAACATACATAACATAACTTAATTTGTAAAGTATTACCTTGAAATAAAAAGGAAATATTTGGAAATAAAGGGTGGATACATTTCATCATTATAATGTGGTAATTACCCATTTTAAATTTAAATTTAAAGTTTGATCTAATTTGGAAGGTATTATGCTGAAAGTAGCCTACAATATTGTGAAAACATCAACATGTATTATCTCATTATTATCATGTTATTTTAATATTAGCATAGCTATATTACCACTACCCAGATATACATATGGTTATCATCAAACCCATTCCTAGTTATTACTTTGATAATTACAAGTTTATCAGTTTATACGTTTA
>NC_045741.1:17013393-17017269 GCF_008692095.1 Etheostoma spectabile | reverse complement strand
GTTATCCTACCATTACCATCTTATTACAATGGTGGAATGTAAAGTGCTACCGGGCCCTCCATACAAAAAAACAAACAAAAAAAACAAAAAAAGAGAGCCCCAATCACCAGCTTAGGGTGCAAAGTGCAGCTGCCCTGGTAATGAGATTTTAAAATGGGCCATAATGCCCCCTTTAAACAGCCCTTACATGGAAATTATATGCTTCATGTGTTGATTTGTTCAAAGGGGAGGGGGATTTGGGCATATGTATGTGTGCATCTGTGGGTTTGTGTGTGTCTGTTATTAGACAACAATAGCCTGCAGCGAGGCCGACTGTCATAGGGCTGCTCATAGGACAATGTCCTTAACCTTTCTAATCTGAAAGACTGCACTATGCACAATGAAAAAGAACATAATTGTAACTTTATTCCTATTTCAAAACAAATATCTTACCTCAGTGGAGTAACTGAATATATCCAAAAAATTGTTGTTGCTCTCCCGTTCAAATTAGTGTTGTCTATCATTTGGAAAAGATATACGAGGGATATTTGTTGAGGGTGAATATCTCAGTTTGTAATACAACACATTAAGTATTAATCAGTGCATTAAATGTTGCAAAAATCAACATGCAGTGCAAGTACAGTATTACTGCTTCCTTCATGCAGCACATGCATGTGAATCTACTCCATTCCCAATACTAATTCAATCCCAAACCTCACTTACTTGGTTCAGTGCTTTCACAAGTGAGCCGCACACAGCACTAATTGCCGAGATAATGTTTTAATATATTGACTGTGTACTTGTGGGGGAGAGAACAATTCTGAGCTAGAATAAATGTGTAAATGCTGCTTGTTGGTTGAAGGAGAATTATACATAATGAGAGAATGAGAATGAATAAAAAGAAGAAAAAAAATAAATGTATCTCTTGATTGGGCTTCTTTGTTAACATGCTGAGAGGATGTGGTTATTTGGGGAGCCAGCTGAGAGAAGAGCAATAGAGCAATAAAGAGATAGAGAGAAAGAGATAGGGAGAGAGAGAGCAAGAGAGAGAGAGAAAGAAAGAACAAAGGAAAGAAAGAAAAATGTTGGTAGTGACAAAATTGGATATGGAAAGGCCTTTTGTGCTGTACCGTGTGTGTTTTTGTGTGTGTGTGTGTGTGTGTGTATACACAAAAGTATCAGTGATCCACTTGCTCGATTCAGAGGGGTGACCAGCTGTGAGGATGAGTACAAGTATGTTCTTTTGTGCATTAGTGTGTTTTTCTCTGCAAGCGTGTTAACGCATGCAGGGTTGAGTTTGAGTTTGCGCAAGCCCGCAAGTGTGTCCCGGGTAGTGTGTGCGTGGATCTCAATACGTCAGTGTGTGCATCGGACAAGAAATGACTGTATCTGGCCACTAAAATGGGACTCTGTCAGAGTGTGTGTTGTGTCTTTGAGAAAGAGACAGAGACGGAGAGTTACGGGCCCGTCTGAAGCCATCTTTTGTATGAGCTATGTATGCTCTTTGTGGGGGGAAATTGAAAAACATTAGCATGATAAAGGCTGGCTAGGGCTGCCTCGCTGATCATGTGACACATTACTGAAAAAGTGCATAGATAGAAAATGACAGCCAGCTCATTCACGCACACAGAAACCAATGGGTGTACCAATAATATCTAGGAGAGGCAGCATTCATGGCATTCAGCGGTATCAAGCGCCATCAGTTCACCATGAATAAAAAAGAACACTTGCTACTTGTAATTTTTTGGAAGGGGTGTTGTAAATACATAAACTACTGTACTGTGTTCCTTTCTTTGATCTCTCCGGTCTTTCTGTAACTTGTGTGTGTGTGTGTGTGTGTGTGTGTGTGTGTGCCTGTGCGTGTGCGTGCGTGTGTGCGTGTGCGTGTGCGTGTGGTAGCATACAGGCATCTGTGGACGTACCTCTCTAATTAGAGAGTGCGGCAGGGCCAAGCTCTTGTTTTTAAGATCCCATTTCAAAGCCGGAGACGTAGAGGGCTTATTTTTGGGCCGGGAACGTGTTGGTTTATCCACAAACCTTACTTGCTCGACGACTGACAAAACAAGTCGACAGTGTTGCGGCGGGGGTGATTTGCAAGCTTGAATTGCATTGTTAAATGCTGGGATTCAGACAAAGGCCGTGCTCTCATTTGTCACTGTGTGACTCTTTAAGTGCTGACGGTAACGGATTTGGTCTGACGGTTGTGTGAGGCTTTATTTAATGAAGTGATGATTTAGGAGGGGGAGGGTATCACACATTTCAGAACTGTGCCCAACATCGCTCCCTTGTGGAAGGACAGTGAATTACACAGACAGCTAATTAATGCCATATGCATTCAAAAATTAGGTCTGTTTCAAAATCAGGTCAGCTGAGATGAGATTTGAACAGTAATTTGATGCAGCCCTCATATTGTTGTGTTGGGGGTATGTTTTTCTTTGTGTTTATGCTTCAATATAATTGCCCTTCTATGGTCTGTATATGTGTAAATGTACATGGTTTACCCTTTTTTAACCAATAGACCTACAGCACTATCACCCTCCTTTGTTTCTTTTAACATCAAAGAAAGACTTTCATGTTCATCAGAGTGTAGTGGCACAAAAGGATAATTACATCAGATGTCTGTGCATTCATGGTGAGAAGCTCCAAAGCCAACAGTTTCATCTCACCTCTTTATCTAAGAAAGTTTAGATGTTACCACAATAACCCATTATTTATATTTATTTTCTGATGACAATACATACCTATTTTGTGAAATTATAGACGATTGAACATCCACATAATGGCAAAAGGCCTAAAAAACCTTGTCTATAACCATATGATTTTGATTTAAATGGTTTCATAATGGCGAAGAAGAATCTGTTGACGTGTCAAGACACAAAAACCCTGCTGACTCGTTCTTACCCACTGCAAGATTAAGCACCTATGTGTTAAAAAATGAACGTGTAGCATCGTTGGAAGACAGGCTTATGGATTGAGCCTGCTTCTCTCTCTCTCTCTCAATGGAACCATCCACTCAGAAGTGATGTGCAAAAGAAAAAAGCAGTCCAATGGCCTTTGACTGTAAGGGCGTTTCCTTTGGTCTGGTGAATGTTATTATAGAGGAAGATGCTGTCCTCTAGTGACACATTTCATCATAGCAGTGTCCCACTCAGTCTAAAGCATGGGTCTCAAACTCGCGGCCCGGGGGCCAATTGCGGCCCGCGGGATGATATTTTGTGGCCCCCTACTTGACATCAAAGTTAAGTGTTAGTGCGGCCCGCACGTTCTGAAACTTTTTGTCATTGCGCTTGTCACTTATGGGCTACCGTAGTAGTAGTCTCCTGACAGCGGCGTAACGGTTGTCAGCTAGCTAAGTACTTTTTGCGGCAAATGCCTGAGGTTTGACAATGTGATGTCTGTTGTTGTGAAATTCACCAACCTATCAGATCTAGGGGCTTAAAGCACCGGCAGTTCCGCGCCCTGTTTGGAGGAAATAGTTGGGTTTTTTTGGAATACTTGATGCGGCCCAGCCAAACCCAGACTCTACTTCCAGCGGCCCCCAAGTAAATTGAGTTTGAGACCCCTGGTCTAAAGTCTTCAATAGGAAGGAAAATATTGCAGCCCGACCAGAATCAGCCAGAGACTGTTTTGCATGAAAAGGTCTTATGATGACTCATAATTTTGAGAGTAAGTATAATTTTATTTTCTTGAAAGCAATGTATCAGAGTGATTTTCATTTTTTTTATTTTAAGGGACATAATTATAATCCCTCATCCACATAAAAAATAGTATAGTTTTGAAATTTAAAGGCCAAAAGAAAAAAGAAAAAAATTTAATGGGAAATTTGAGGCTTGGGGAAAGAAGAAAAGAGATGAAAGAGAGGGATGAATTATTATCACGGATAAAAAAAAACTTTTT
>NC_045741.1:17012577-17013383 GCF_008692095.1 Etheostoma spectabile | reverse complement strand
ATCCCAATTCCTAGGACATTGTATATTGCATTGTACTGTACACATATGTTGTTTTATATTGAAGATATAGCGGTGAGGGCATCATTCTGAATCACAACTTAAAATCGATTTGATACTATACAGAATGGTCAGCAAATGTATTTGTTTTTAGAATGTTTATGTTTTGAATAATGTAGGGTTGGCATGGTGGTAGAGTTAGCACTGTTGACTCACAACAAGAGGGTTTTGGGTTCAAACTCGCTAGCTGGCTTGAGTTGCTCTGTGGTGAGTTTGCCTCCCTTGAAAAGCTCTAAGTCTCTGTAATTGTAACATGTCAAACAGTGACCTGCGGTTAGTGACTCCAAACAATTTGAATTTTGAAATATTTTACGAATAATACTACTTCTTACATTTATTCATGGTTAAAAGTTGCTGTACAGAATAATCCTTCAAATAATCAACTGGCACACAGAAGACTACAACGAGACACGGAACAAATACAGAGGTCAGTGACAAACAGGAGAGGTTAATCACTGACAGCAGGAGGGACAGCTGGAAGCCTCTCAGGTCAGAAAAGCTGGTCTATAACTGGTTTGATTCCAATGGCAGTCACGTGTCTTGTCACAGTATCCTTGAGCAAGGCACTGAACCCCTACCGACTCACTCATTGTAAGGAATGAGTCAGTCAATGATGTGCCTCAAAGGTAAAATGACATAGAACAATGGTTAGCCACAACAAAATAGATATACCCCACTGCAGCTGTAATATCTCCTCCTTCAACCCACCAGCCACCAGCCAGCCAGGCATTGTCTGTGATAGGTGGGGT
>NC_045741.1:16992715-17012567 GCF_008692095.1 Etheostoma spectabile | reverse complement strand
GGGGGAGACAGATGAGAGCCAGGGCATGCCACGCCACTTCACCTTCCCTCTCCTTCAGCCTGACAGGACCTGAATTACAGTAAATGATAGCCCTCCTCGGCCACAAAGTGATTTGACCCGCCGCCGTCTCTCTCCCAGCTCCCCCACCTACCCCAACCCCCCTAATGGGTCCGCAATGGGTGGCCAAGCTCCCTTAGGACCCAGCTGGCAGATAGAGACAGTCCCTTTGGAGAAAAGAGGGATGGCGGTAAGAGGATTGAGAAGGAGGCCAGGGGATGAGTTACAGGAGTGTGTGAGAGCTGCCGCTGGTTGCAGCGAGCATACAGATATCAGATGCTCCGAAAAGCCACAAATATAGTCAGGGGACTTTCAGGGCAGTGATTTAGAGAATACAGTAACTTCACATCAACAATTCTACCTTGTAAATAAATAATACAGAAAACAACCAAAGTAAAATGAATTTACTGACGGAAGTATTAAAACCTGCAATCATTCTTTATATTGTTATTAGGGAACATAACACATTGTTTTTATTGGAACAATTTGGAAAAGGTTATTTTTTTTAACTTAACAGTACATGTAAGAATAGTATATGGATAAACAGTTGTAATACAGGAAGATAGGGATGAGCGGCTGCTGACATTGATGCTTTCATGAGCCCCTTGACATGTTTTCCACCTTTATTCGTGTTTTTTATCACCTCGTGACCTGTCTTTTTTATCACTGCAAATCTACATTTAATCATAGTGCAAATAAAAATGGTAGGATGTGATGAAAGAGATGAGGGCATAAGTGTGAAGAGGAGGACGGTCCAGTGAGCGGCTGACCTGCAAGCGACTATATCCTAGGGGTCAGCTGTGTTACTGTTCTCATTTGTTGTCATTTGTGTCTATGTGTGTGTTGGCCTGATCAAATAATATTTTTTTCTTTATCATCAAAAGCTTAAGGTTCACAGTGCTTTGGGAGAATTGGAATGGGAGTTTTTCTGTATATATTTCTGTGTTTTTTCCTGTTGGTGCTTATGTACTTGGTGTACTTTTGTGATCTGACAATTTAGAATTTGCAAAAATAAGTGTTGTGACATGAGAAAATTTAACCACCACGTACCTTGTGTGGAAATAGACCTAAACATAACGTAGGTTATTATGTTCTCTAAGTACACACAAAGCAAAACTATTTTCTGCAATGCTGTGGTTATACTTGCAGAATACTGACGTGACATGCAGGTCGATTTTCCCGAGGCAGAGGGAAATTTCTGGAATACGGAAAACGCTAGTGTAGCATCTTTAAGCTCAGTGTTTTCCCTGTCCCACAGTGCCTTTAAACCTCACATCAGCATGACACATGCCCTTTGCTAATAGCACATATATACAGAAGAGCCCAGCTGACTCCCCTCTGAGGATCATTTTTGGGGAAGAGTCCATTTTCTTGGCTGCAGGATCCAGGGATATGCAGAGGAGACTCCACTTTTAAATTAGAAGCAGCGATACATTCGCTACAGTGAAGGTTAGGCTGTAAGAAGAGGGACGTTTTAAAATTTGAGAATTATGGCTTTTGCATCAAAGGATTAGTACATTGTAGCGTGAAGTCCCTCAAATTATTGAAATTGAAAAGTTTCTAAGCTCTGTATTGGTGTTGGATGCTAGTGTTTTTACTCTCGGTGTGTTCTGAGTGACGGTGTTTGTTGTCTTGATGTAAATTGTTCATAGTGTTTTGCTGCACTGAGCCTGTTTTTCTTTGCTTGTTTAGCAATTGAAAAAAGCCTATCATATGAAAGATCATAATGTCTATTCAATCGGCAGATACAAGCCCCTTCAGATAAATACTGCAAACCTATAATAATTTCAATTGGTTTGAAGGTCACCCGGTCCCTTTTTTTTAATGCCTTGAGCTACTTCAACGTTTTAGCTAAATACATAAATCTGGTGCACTAGTTTTCTATGTTGGATGTGTGTGTGTGTGTGTGTGTGTGTGTGTGTGTGTGTGGGGGTGTGGTGTGTGTGTATGTGTGTGTGTGTGTGCACGTGTGTGTGATTTTAAATAGGATAAAAACATCAAGTATACATTATGTAGTCTAGTGGTCTATCTGTCATTAGATGGCAGTATTGTGTTGGTAAAGGATAGGCGGGTTATGAGTCTCCCTGATATCAGTTTCTGTGTGTGTGTGTGTGTGTGTGTGTGTGTGTGTGTGTGTGTGTGTGTGTGTGTGTGTGTGTTTGTGTGTGGGCGCCCCATGCAGATTTGGTGCCTTGCTTAAGAGCACATTGGCAGCGCTCAGGATCTTTCTGTAATGTCATAATCAGTGTCTTTCTAATCATCAGCCCAGTACAGTGATTCCGGACAAAATCTCAGGAATGGCTTTAAATGTGTCTCGATAGTAAAATTGTGAATGGGTTTGGATGTGGAAGTTTCTCTTATCAAAAAATGCAAGGCAAATGTGATGAAGGTGGGTTTTAGAGTCACAGTTAATTGTCTCATTGTCACAATCTCTTGGCTTTCTCAACAAACTGTCTATCTACATTAAAGATGTGTGTCTGGCTATAACTAACAGTTGTAGCCTATCTCTTGAGTCATGCACCAGTTGTCCCAAACCACCTTCCTATCTGTCTTCTTCTATTTTTTACCTTAAACACTTTGCTGTGCTGAAGTGTATTTAAAGCAGTCTAAATTGCAGTACTGCCATTGTTTCTATACATAAGTCAGTTTACCACTCGGTCCATAATGAGATTGTTAACACATACTTTGCTAGGCTGAGATGTTTATTAGGTAGCAGGGACTCCTGAAAAGACCTTAATGTAAATTTGTGTAAAAAGGTGTTTATTTTTGGTTGTATAAGGGCATACTGCTGTAATGGGTTTGTTCATTATACTGAAGGTGTTTTTACTGTAGCCTTTAAAAAGGCTGGTTTCATTTTACAACCAAACTATATTTAGATTTTTTTTCCTCCTAGACTTTTTAAATGTTACTTTTTCTCCTCCTTATAGCAGTGTTTTCTTTGTTTTTATGTATTTTTAGAAAACATACTAATAAATTGGCAAATTTGTCCAAAATCCCAGGAAGATTTTTCTCTGAACATTGTTGTAATAGCTCACTCGTGCAGTGCTGCTGCTCCCTAGATGTGTAGAACAGGTGTTTTACTGGACTCTTCCTTTTTTTTTTTTTACTGGTGACAGGATAGACACAGGGCCTGGAAACCAGTAAGTGAAGTCCCCAAAGCCCACAGAGCCTGGGAGTGGACTGCAAGTCATATATCTGCCCGGTTCACACAGGCCCCCGCTGTGTGTGTCTGTGTGTGTGCGTGAAAGAGAGAGAGAGAGAGAGAGAGAGAGAGAGAGAGAGAGGTTGCCTTTGACCTGCATTTACATTCTCTGTCTTCTTCTCATGCTTGTACTGTATGTGAGTTTTGGATTAATGTATTGGTGTGTGTGTGTGTGTGTGTGTGTGTGTGTGTGTGTGTGTGTGTGTGTGTGTGTGTGTGCGTGTGTGTGTGTTTGTGTGTTGTGTTTGTGTGTTGTGTGTTGTGTAGAGTGAAAGCCTCCTCTTTTTTTTAACCAATTCAGAACAGTCTTACTCCAAATTAAACTACTGTGATGTCAACCACTGCAATTCATGTGATAATCATCTGGGATGCTTTCACAGATGATTACACACACCGTTCAGCAAAGCATAATTCATAACAACTGAACTAGTTTGGTTGGTGGATCAAACCATTCTGTCTGGACAATTCCACACAATTAAATCTTAATTTTTCTTGTCAGGGTAAACAATTTTTCTGTCAATTTTTCTTGTTTTACTTAGCCTGGGTGAACACCTAAATCAAACGTATCAGACAAAGAGTATTCTCAAGGCCAGAATAAGTGTTGCATGAGAGTTATGTAATTATTTGTCATTGTTAAGTGAATGTATCATCCTTCAATATTTAATATCAGCATGCAGCAACACAGCTGTTTCCTATTAAAGGTGCTCTGCCACACAAAACCATTTTACTTGCATGTTTTGAAATATGTTAGGTCCTAATGTGTTTGTGTTATGATGTTAATGTGAAAATGAAGTGCTACCTCCTCTGTCAGCTCTAGCAAATGAAAAGGAATAGGCGGAGAATCAGGCCAATAACAACAGCTGGTCAGTCTTACGTCATGTTGCCTGAGATTGTTACTATTCATGAGCTCTCCCTGTTGCGCTGGGTAAAGTATGCTGATAGCCAGGCTCTCAGCTGGCTAGCTGTTAGCCAATTAGAATATAGCAGCTTAGCTCGTTGATTATTAATGAAAACTGGCACAAATCAAGCTGAGTCTTTCTGCAGGCTTTCTATACCACACTAGAATGGCTTGAAACAGGGTGACCAAGGCATTTTTATCCCACAAAATGTGGGTTAATGAGTCTATGGTAGAACTTCAGACATTGCCACAAAGTAATGAAATATTTGTGGCAGGGTACCTTTTCCCCACAAAATAAAAAAAAAACAATGTTCTACTGTATGCAGCTAAGTACCATGGTTATTCCTGGTTGCTGTATAGCATGAAAAGCAAGTTTCCTCCTGTAGACCAATATACTATTTACATGTTGAAGACTTGACAATCTGTGTCATTCATCATTTAATTTACATGCATTTCATATATTTCACTTTATTTAAATAGATGTTTTAATGTTAGACTAAATAAGGTGAGTAATGTCAGAGTAAAGTCTACACCCAGATAAGGTTCAGGGTGGGATTCCTGTCAAACTGGGAATAGAACTTGAGGCGGAAAAAGAAAAAGGAAAAAAAAGAAAGGTTAATATTTGACATTAGTCCTGGGAAAGAATTTCTCCAAACATGTGGGATGCTTTACAGCTGGATTTTATTCTCATATCCAACTAAATTAAAGGTTGTGTCTCACTGGTTTTTGTGAAAAAAATGTGAAACTGAAGCTAATGTGTCAGTTGGATGTGTTTTTATTGAAGCAATAATTAAATTGAGCCCAACAACATATGTGTCGTTTTGAAGATGCTGGGTTTTCTCTCAGAACTGTGTATAATACAGCCCATCCAAATTATTATGTTAATCCTCTGTGTGTGTGTGTGTGCGTGTGTGTGTGTGTGTGTGCGTGCGTCTGTGCGTCTGTGTGTCTTTGTATATTATGTGTATGTGGGTTTTGTGTTTATACACATGTATGCAGTAATAACATCTGTTTGTATGTGGGTGTCTTGTGCAAATGTGTTGAACATGTGTAAGGTGTGTTTGGCCATACTCTTAGCAATGAACTAAGACCAGCTTGAAAGAAAAACATTTCTAAAGCTACACACTAAGATACATCGGTTCAAATCACTAAATTGATTTCAATTTTTTTTTTCAAAATGTAAATAATGTAATATAGCATGCATTATGCATCAATCTGAATATGTATGTCTATATTACGGAAATATTCTGAAATGTTTAAGCAGACTAAAATGGGTTATGAGGCTGCTGAGGTTTTCCACCCTGGTCAAGTTGTCCTGGGGCTGCTGCTTCTCAACCAGGCATGGCATTTGACTCTCTAAGAGAATTTGTATTAAAAAGCAAGATCAATTAACTGACAATTCATCTAATTAGTCTATGTGCACTGACCATTCTGATCCATCAAAATGATGTTTCACACGCTGACAACCCTGTGCTCTCAAATCGATTGTGCCCTCTAACCAAATGTTGCTTCATATTTTCATTAAACTGTTAAAAAAAATCCTTATCAGAAAACTAACACGGACACATTTAACAGCTCAAAACAACTTACACTTTTTCATAGAGTAAGAGAGCACTGTGAAGTTGTTACAGCACTGGAAAAAGTGTTTTGAGGTTAAGGTGGTCGAACTTTTGAAAAACATTTCCAGTCACCAACAGGGACCAGGGTTCACATCTTATCTCCTTACAAACATTCATTGTTGTCTCTTAAGCTCGATATTTCCAATTTTTTTTCCCACAATCTTTCCTTACCAAGTACTTGAAGCTGTATTATTGTTGTGTAACCACAGGGGAGGCACATCAAACCATGCGTGCTTTTGAAATGCCTTTACAAACAATCTAATTTTATTGTAAGGGTACACTATTGTTATCTTTCTTTGTATATGCTATGTATGTGTGCGTGGATGTCATATGTCTGTGTTCCTATATGTATGTATGATGTGTATAAGCTTTTGGACACCTTAATTTCCTCTTGGACAAAAAAATAAATAAACATCTCTATCTATCTATCTAACAACTATTTCCATTATTTGGGTATGATTCTATATTGCCAATAATGATTTGACATGTTTTTAGCACATTGTGCAATGTGTTGTCTATTATGTAGTAGACTACTTTCCAGTGTAAATTGGTGTGTGTGTGAGTGTGTGTGTGTGTTTGTGAGTGTGTGTGTGTGTGTGTGTGTGTGTGTGTCTTCAGTATTAAGTTGTGCAGAAATGGACACATGGTGTGAATGAGTTCATCAAACGCTAAGTCCGTGCATACCATAGGTGTATACGAAGACACACACACACACACACACACACACACACACACACACACAAACAAGAGCAAAAGCATGCTCAAGGATGTCATATTTTGTGCAACTTGTGATGTTTGAATTAAAGTGACTTTTACAAAATGCTTGTGAAATAACTTAGCAATAAATAGCTTAAAATATCAGTTGACAGACTGATGTATAATTATAGAGATGTATTATATCAAATTTGTATTTTGTATATAACAAATGTGGTTTGTATAACATCACATATTTATGTTTTCATTTCCATCAGAGAGTATACATTACAGCATTCATTCAAACAAACACACACACACACACAAACACACACACACGCACACACACACACACACGCACACACTCACACACACACACACACACACATGCACAGTACAGTACACATGCTTCCTGAATTAGCATCTTTGCCAAACCCTCTCTCTCTAGTCTGCTGTGTTGTTACAAGGCCACATTCACACTTAACTAAACAATATTCCTCACTGCATCACAGAAATGTCTATAAACTGGAGGTTGGAATTACTTTGAGTTTAATAAGCCAAGAATGTGGATTTCCTTCTGAAACACTATCATAACTAGGCACTAATGTCTCAATCCATAACGGAAGAACAGGGAATAAAGCTCTCACTTATTATGTTAAAAGAAGCTTCAATTTACAATTTAGATTGATTGACCTGAATCAAACTAATGCCTGGTTTGGAGCCATACAGGAAGGAACAAGTTTGTGTGTTTTTCTCATACATAACTGATTGGTTTGACATACTGTTCATAAAGAAAATCTTACAATAATTTTGTGGGATTTTCAACTCATCAGAATTGGAAATATAGACATTTGTTTTTGGTTGTGTTTATCAATATTATTCAGGTAAACAAATTATTACGTAACATAGTCAGATTACATCAGATTTAAAAACGGTCTGTCATTTGTCCAATGTTACTGTGAGATACTTATAAGTCAGAATGGGAGGAACGGCAATGGTGTGTTTTAAACTTCGGTTTTGGTGGGGAGACACTTGATCTTGACATTTGTGGGCAAAATCCTCGCTTCACTTTTGCTAATTTGATTGGATCAAACATTGTGCACTACCTTAATAATTGGAATTTTACAAATATATAATTGGACCTGTGATAATACAGCACAGCAGCTTCAGGTCTCTTTGATTTCACACAGCATTGTGCTGCTCACCAGGTGCACACTGCTAAAAAACATGTATTAAATCAGACTGCTGAAAACTACAGCATTTGAGACCCAACAAACCTTGCATCATGTAATGTTACTGCATATTACTAGTGTTGAGATTCTAGGAGTCGAGGCACAGTAGCTCGTCGGCTTACTGTTATCAGCAGTTATCTGAAGTAGACTGAGTGCAAAAACATGTAAAAAGGAGGCAGGTTAAGGGATAAGGGTACAGGTTTGTCTCTATAGCTCCTTCAGTATCTTCATCAGGTTCCTGTCTTTTGAGCTTTACTGTTAGTTGTAGTTTATGTGTGCATTTGCAAACAAATGAAAAAAAAAAAAAACATGTGCCCCCCTAACACCACCTTTTTCCCCATCCTGCTTGTTGTTTTAATGAGATATAGGATATGCACGGTACACATCCAAGTTAAGAAGAATCAGTCACTGGTGGCAACAGTGCTGATCCATCAAGGATAGCACCTTTTACCCTGAAAATACTGCCAACTCAGGAGGGCAATTAACACCTCGGCAGCCCAGGTCAGAAATGAGCTGAAGATTTCTCCCCTGTGGACGCCGTGGTTGGCCGCAGAGCCGCAATGCTCTTTGCTGATGCGCTGGTCTGTGTGGTGGTGTGTGTGTTAGTGAGTGTGTATGTTTGTGAGAAAGAGAGAAAAGAGAAAGGAGGGTTATGTGAATGGTAAAGAGTGTGTATGTGTCTGTGTGTGTGTGTGTGTTTGTTTGTGGGTTTGTGTGCATGTGTGCGTGTGTGTCTGTATGCAGCGCTGACAGGCGTCGAGAGGTGAGCAGGTAAGGTGCTCTGCAGGGTAATTATGCACAACCTCCAGAGAGTCCACACTGGGGCATAATGGGTATTTTTGTTTGTTTAAGCCATTTCCTTTTCTTTTTCTTTTTTTTCACAGTTGTTCACATGAATGAACTATCAAATGTGCCTCCGTGGCCTGTGCTAGGTTTAAAAGAGAATTCATCTGCATATTAGGATTGATGCTTGTGGGAAATGTGATCACGTCTCTGGACTCCAGACACACGTTTGAAATTAATATGCGCTCGATAGGCTTGGAGAAAATATTTCATGAATATTCATTAGGCCTAATGTGGATGTCTGCAACCAATATCACTGTCGATTAGAATAAAACACTCGTAATGTTCTTAATTGGCCAGAGTCCTTATAAACATTTTACGTGTCCAATTCAAATCCTACAGCCTAACCTCAGAATACTAATTCACCTGACCTTTGATCAAGGTAATTAACCTGGTCTATCAATTATCAAATGAAGCATAACATGGAATATTCACCTTCACCTACAGACTAAAGATTCCATCTTGACAAATCTGACTCAATTTCCTTCCCAGCGGCCAAAGTACACTAGATTTCCTACCGTCATCAAAACATCAGGAAGTTATTACTTTATCGTTATTAGGAGAATAATTCCAGTATGAATATAGTTGCAGTCTACATT
The DNA here is from genome assembly GCF_008692095.1 of Etheostoma spectabile. Lineage (NCBI taxonomy): Eukaryota > Metazoa > Chordata > Actinopteri > Perciformes > Percidae > Etheostoma > Etheostoma spectabile. The sequence continues at coordinate 17,003,424 of NC_045741.1, read as the reverse complement.
TTAAGGACAGTCCATGTCATTGTACTAGATTAGAAAAGGTGCACTCATATCAACAATGTTTAACCTGGACACCTGCTCCAACTTGTATTAGCCTTGAGTAACTGCAATCTGACCACTTGACCACAGCTACCAGCCCTGTGCACTGCTCTTGTTCATCTTGGCCCTAGTAAATAAAAATGTTTGGAGAAGCCTGTGGAGTGTGTGTGTGTGTGTGGGGGGTGGGGGTTCACACAGCGGCTGCTGGGGTCGCCATCCGTCATGGCTCCTTTACAGACCAAAGCATGTGGACTCGCATTCGGGCACCAGGAAACCCGAGCCTTGGTTAGACAAACACATGCTACTTCTAAAATAACAGTGTTTTTCTGTGACAGCGCTCTTGAGAGACATGAGGCATCATGACACAGAAGTGCGCAGTGGGGTGATTGCATTACCAAAAGCTTGTAGTCTGAACCACCAAAAAAACACAATAAATTACAAGAGGAGCAGCGGAGGGGGGGACAAACACTGAGAATAATCATATGTGACAACTTCAGAATACTTGATGGGCTGTGTCTCATAAAATGAAATAGGAGAATTTTTTTCCCTGCAACTGATACCTAAAAAAATGTAAAATGTCTGATGTCCTCAAGTGCATCTTTAAAATATACTTTAAGTCTGGGCCCCCACTGTGTGTGTATTTGTATGACAATCCAGGGATCAAATACAGCAACTAGAAATATTACAAGCTGCCAGCTACTGTGAAGCAGCTGCAAACACTATAGTCCCTTACTCAACCTTTGATGTTGTCTGTTTATATTCAGCACCTGAAGATTTTCTAAATTGATTCATTTTATGTGTTGAATCATTATTGTACCATATACTGTATGATGCATTTGATCAAATGCTGTGGGTCAGTTAACAATTTTTATTTTTATTTGTTTAAGCTTAGCCTAGTAGAGAATTCTTCAGTAAATTATAGTGTTTTTCTTGTATTTCTAGTTGTTGTTTTTTGTCTTGACAGAAAGAATGGCAGCTGTGAGACAGAAACATCACTGGTTCAATGCAGCAACAACAGCGACTGCATTTGTTAAGTCACTCTGGATACAGTGTGTCAGCTAAATGTATATGTGAACATATTTTGGAGGAGGAAGTGTTCTGTCAGCTCAGAGCAGGTATCTGTCAGCAGCCTCTATCCTTTTGGGTTGCAGGCGGAGGAAGCAGCCTTGACCAGGCCTTTCTGCCCTGGACCGCCACCCAGCTGCCCTGGAGGGGTGGGTAGTAAATCCACGCTAGCAGCACACACACACACACACACACACACACACACACACACATGCACACACACACGCATACGGCTGGATTACTCACACATGGATCTGCACCTGCAATCACATGAAGTGTTATCCTGGTGTATGTGGGAGGTGGCGATGGAAATACATCAACAATTTTGTCACAGTGGCAGTGTTACGTCTTCAACACTGTGTTTCATGTTCTGTTTGACAACAGCAGGGAAATGATTTTAAAAAATAATTTTAAAATGGCTTCTACTATTATATTCAATTTGCTGTTTTTAAAAACATTACACAATCACCTTCACATACTTAACTTTCTTTGTGTTTAATGAATGTCACACTACTTTCTACATTGGCAATGTCATCATTGGGCAGACATTGTGTATTACAGTAAATAATTGACCCATATGAAGATCTTTTTTTAAGGGAGTCTGGACTCACATCAGTGGGTATGGGGGACTAGTAGTTGCTACCAACCTGCACTTGGAAAAGCCACTTATTTTGGCCAGTGAGCACAATTTCCATAAAAATACCAATCACCACTGCTATAAAATGTTACTGAGGAAACTCTGATGTACATGCTGACATGTGGATTTGTGTGTGTGTGTTTAGTTATGTGTGTGTGTGTGTCTGTGTGTTTTTTTTTGCTACCCTTGTGAAAAGTGCTTTACGTTTTAGACCTCTATAGAGCTGACATTGTTGTAATTTTGGATGGTTCTAAATTTTTAAGGGGTAGTTAAAAATTTGGATTTGAGTACATGGCTCTGATTAGAAGACATTCTAGGCAGGTAGAAGAGAAGTTGGATTAGATCCCCACAAGTATTATAATAGAAACATGTGTGTCTGTGTGTGTGTGTGTGTGTGTATGTGTGTGTTCGTGCGTGCGTGCGTGTGTGTGTGTGTGTGTGTGTTTGCTAAGCAGCAGGGGCAGTCGAGAGCTTGTTGAGCAGCTAAACTGCTTCCAGCTGCACAGATTTACAGGTGCCACTGACCTTTTCATCATAGGAAGTCTCCACAACCGCCTGGGCCTCCCTCTCATCCATCTATTCATTGCTCCTCCTCCTTCCTCCTGCCTCAAACACCCAACCCACCCGCCCTCTTACAGCTAAAAAATCCCCCTCTGTTGAAAAGCCAGGAATCTTTCTCAATGACTCCATCTTGCCAGATAGAAGTGAAAAGCGGAGCGTTGCTGGCTGGCCTCTGCAAGCACTAGCTTGCATCTGTCTTGCATAAGCCCACGCTGTGTCTGAACTGGGAAAAGAAGTTAGCTGTGGTGGTGGTTCAGAGATTTAGTGAACATAACACCTGCTGTTTTGTGGACATTTATTTCAAAGTTTCTTACAATACCATGGATTCATGCATTTATTTTACAAATGTGTGAGCTCATGTGTGAGCTCAGTGTTTTCAGTGCCAACCAACAGAGGTCTAAGTATGACTAATGAACACCTCAACACTTTCAACTATTTGAAAAGCTGAAACTCCTGTATCACATCATGCCTGATTATTTCAATATGTTATGTAGCAGTCATCTTAAGCAGCCAAAGCTGGATGTTTTTTCTTGAACACTCTGTAATAATTCAGGCCATTCTGTTATGGTGTAAAACCTTTAACTGTCTTTGCCGCAGGACAGTCACCTTTACATTTTTCATATTTTTTCTGTTGTCATGAGACATGAAATGATGATTGCTAGTGTAAACACATTCTTTGGACAAGAGAATTGTGCTGCACTATGTGTTGACTTCCAAATATTTAGATACAATGAGACCCCAGTATTTTACTAAACAAATTACAGTGTCTTGGTTTGGTTGATCACGCTGTACAGTTTTAATAACTAAAGTTCTATGCTTGGTCCTATGTAATTTAAAATCTACATAATTTATACCATTACTCCAACAGACACTTAAAATTTTCATTTACTGTATATGCGGACGATACAATTTTATACACACATTTTCAACTCCATCTCAAGCTACATCTAGATTACAGTGTGGCATTCTTAAGACACGTCCACAGATCCTCAAACTAAGACAAACTGTGTTAAATTCTTTCTTTTAAATCTTCCTCAACCATTGTGCAATCAAACACCATGTTGTAGTCACATGGGGCTCATACCACCACATAACATGCAACACACCAAACATTGAAACATTTAATAGAGACAGTAAAACATGGATAAAAAGAACAGAAAACAGTACATGACCAAAGTGCTTGTGCGTTATTTGCAATTAATTCTGCAGTTTGTTTAATAGAGTGATTGCCGCTGGGACAAAACTATTTTTGAATCTTAAAGTTCTGCAACCGGGGACTTGAGCCAGTTGTTTAACATTCAGGGATGTGGGGTGCAGCTGGGACACCCAAGTCAGCTTACTTGACAATTTTACAATTTGATTTAGGCAATTCTTGTGCTTAACTAAAACACACCCAAACCATGACGCTAAGGAGAATGATGTAATGGATTCAACAAAAGCATGAGAAGATAATGCCAACACGATCTTGTCTACATTAAAATGGTACAATTTTCTCAAGCAGTATAGATGCTGATGTCCTTTTTTACAGGCAGCTTTGCAATTCTCCTGGAAATTTAATTTGGAGTCAATAATTGTCCATAGATAGCTGTAGGAGTTTTACCAAAATCAGTGTGCAAATCCTTTGTTTTGGACATGTTCAATTGAAGTTATGACTCCTCACACCATTGGACAAAGTCTTCAATCATTGATACGTGGCGTCTGTCTTTTTTACGGAGCAGACTCACTATAATGTCATCGGCATATTTAATGATGGTCCTATTTACATATTTGCTCTGACACATGTTAATATATTGAATGAAAAGAAGGGGTGAAAGTACATACCCCTGTTGTAAACCTGAGGAAGAGTAAAGCTGACCAGACAGAGCTCCGTCCACCCTTACTCTCTGTGTCCTGTTTGTTACAAAATTCAAAATCCAACCAAATCAATAATCTTGATGCATGTCCATTTCAATGCAGGAAATGAGTATCCTTCTCCTCAATGTGTGCCATATGAAAAAGTGAACTGGTCCTTGCAAACAATAAGAAAATACTGACACGCTATGTTTTTGTTTGCCAGATCCCAGGACTGGCAAACTTTTGTTACTCCATTAATAAAAACTGACTTTGGAAAGACTGCTCTTCAACACGACTATGTTGTTCAATGTTTTAACTCTGTTCTAATTCTTTTGCTGTACGTAGGTCTCAGGTTTCTGTTGTTAACCGGCACAACCATAAGCCACAAATTAAAAAATGAAATTAAGTTGGTCATTTGTAAAAACGTTTTATCTCAATAAAAATTCTACTACTCTTCCTTAACATGTTAGTAAACCCTTGGTTTTACAGTATATCTGTTTTATGTGCTTATTGACTGACTTGATAGCTCCAAAACTCCAGGACCACAGAGCAAAGTTGGCTCACACTGTGCCATTCAAAGTGGCCATTAACATCTCCCCACCAGATAGATTAGTGCAAATAGCCTCTTATACGCCTGAAAGCCAATTACACCTCCATTCTTGTAATAATGAACTCATGAACCCAACTTTATTGGAAAAGGCTGAGAGATTGGAATCAATATGAATGGACTGGAGAGGGCGAGGGGGGCAGTGAGCTAGATTCACTGCACAGTCTGAAAAGCTTCCCCAAACTTGAATTTATTTATATGTCGATGGGTTGCCTAAGAAATCCATCTCGCTTGCCTGCTCAGCCTGTATTGCTTATTTGCAGGGAGTGATAGAAGTAGTTGAGGTAGACAAATTCAGCTGCTTAAGATGAATATTTACACATTTGTACAACAGTATGACATGGTAATGGCAAAATAATGAATCTACGTTACAGGTCCTGTCTTGAAATTGTGCATAATATAGCAATTAGTTTCTGTGGATTAAACCCAGGGGGATCATTCAGGGGTCCTGGAAAGAGAAGTTAGCACTAACAGATATACACACACACACACACACACACACACACACACACACACAAACACACACAGACACACGCACAACACAACAATTCAGGACCTCAGTAAGCTAAATGGAATCCTTCCAGCCTTTAGCCCAAATGGGATCAAAGTCCATTGACCCCCTTTACTCCATTAAGGTGAATTAATTTGCCTGCATATCAAAAAACTATTAAAAGACTGAGGTCAGAGTCAAGTAAGAGCCAAAATGCTATTGATTTTGGAGGTCAGATACACCCTCAGAGAGATGGAATTCAGTGCAACGACATTTACTGGACATTGCTATATTACCTCAGTATAATACTGGATCACTCAGGAGGAGATGGACATGAGCAAATAATGCCAGTAGCAGGGACCACTAAGCCCCCTATCTGTGATGTAGAAATAGACAAATACAACTTTATACAAACTCCTTTTACAAACTTGTTCGTATTGAGATTTTACTTGTGCTTACTTTGGTTTTTATTCTTGTGCTCACCAGTTCAAAAAAAGTATGATATACCTTTGATGTCACAATGTTTTTATCACTAAGTTGTTGTTGCTTTCTTGTTCACAGTAAGTGCTATTAATGTTTTTAGTTTCCCTATTTTTGAATTCATCGCCACAAAAAGTGCTGCTGACTGACTGATTCAGTGATTGCAGTGAATATTTTTTTCATGTGTGTGTCACCCTTTCTAACCCTTTTTAACTCTGCTGTATTGATGAATTAAGCTTAATTGCAGTGAAGGTAATTTTAGATAAAGAACAACTTGTCACGGATTATCAGCATTTTGTTGAGTTCATTTTAAGCAATGACTAATTAATCGTGTAGAAATTATTTAAAGACAGGCGATAAAGATGGAGGAAGAGAGTCTGCAGAGAGAGCAGGTGAGAGAGACATCTGTACCCAAAACCTTGGGGATTTATCTGCTGACCAACCAGCTAGGATGACCATATTTAGCATTTGACCTTCAAAAACACAAAGCGCTCATTATACTCAGTAGAGTATGATGAAATGTTCATAGTTGCTTTATTGTTGTTTTGCATGAAACTTCTACACGTATGTGACTTTAACACATCCTTGCACTTCTTGAACATTTTAACGAGAAAAAGAGTTGTATGGCCAGACATACAGGAGAAGTCAGGCTTCTTCCTGAAACATGAACATATCTGCCAGTAGTAGCTGAAGATGAGAGGCTTTCATCTCTACATCACAAATGGTTTGTTGTTGCTTTTGTTGTTCTTCATGGGGGGGGGGCGAGTACACAGTATAAAAACTGTGTTTTACAATCAAAACATGCTTTCAGCTACATACATGTGTGTTTGTTTCAGAAGTGTCTTGTTTTGTGTTTTGTTGTTCTTAATAAAATCTTAGAGGTCCAAAGATGTCACCTCACCTTCTTGATGCAAATACACGTGCATGGCAGTCCTGAGTTTTAAGTTTGATCCCTGAGCCATGTAAAGCACACATTGTGTTTTGTACAGTAGCATTATGAGATAAGGAAAAGGTTCCTTTATAAACACACATGGTTTGTGTTTAACAAGATGGCCCCGGGGCCAGAGAACGTCCCCTCTGATGTGGACATTTTTTTGTGTGGCTTGTCCCTTTTCCTGGTAAACAGTGCTGGACATGACGCCTTTCCCTTACATGGGGATAGTGGCACGGGATCCTCAGGATGGGACGTAACCGCTTCAGCACTTCCTTGCGTCACCCCCCTCCCTCTGAAGTGCGACTCTTGCGTGTTTTATTGCAAGGCCTGGGTGAGTATGAAAACAAACGGGGGCCAGACTCAGAAGCTTTGATCTCTGTTTCCTGGTCCATTATTTACGTCTGTTTCTCACGAAGCTTTTTTTTCATTCTCTTTTACTTGATTACTATGCGCTTCCTCACACATTTTCAGACTGAATCCCAGACAATGTGCTCCACTTTAATGGCTTCTTCTTCCAGGAAGCTATAAAGGACTTTCGAGTTATTGTCTTTTTTTGTTTTTTTGTTTATCCATTTGACCAACCTGCCAGAATAATGAAAAATACAAAAACAGGAGAGACATATAGGTTCATAATCAAGTGTAGCATGAAGTTGAATGAAAATTGCAAATGGCAACACACAGTATGTTTTCCTATCTTAAATACTGTGTGGACAAAAATTATTACTTGAACCTGCTTCGTCCAAGTTTGTGGTTTGAAGTGAAAAACCTCTGCTTCCAGACCACCTCTGAGCTAGACACAGCAAAATATGAGGGGGAAAAAAGCAAAAAGCTATTTGATGAAATGACCAAAAAACTGAAAAGATAAAACATGGAGTCAGTTGCAATTAACCGGAGTTCATCGAAGGTCTTAGCGGTGAGCTGACCAGCAGGTCTCTCACCCTGACCCACGCGCTCCACCAGCTCAGCAGATAGATCAAAAAGGCCTGTCCTCAGTGGAAACCACTGCCCTGTTTGAGCCAAGCTGGTGGATGTCATTAAGAACCTTGCCACAGAGGGTCACAGCAGGGCCCAGTTTGTGTCCTGGGCTGAATTTGATGTATGATCCAGGAGTTTTTTGGGCAATGTTACACACAAAACACACACACCCTCCAGTTTCCCCACTGTGCAGTGTACAGCATGTGCATGAGTGTAAATATGTGCACTGTCCCATGCCCCCACATCTTTGCCATGATGCTGCTTGGGGGCCCCATGGTGTTTTCTTGTAAACAAAGACAAGTTAAACTTACATTCAGTGTTACTTGCCAAAACTCAATTTTTGTATCATTGAAGTCTGAAAACCATGAGTATTTCCATCCTGATAAAACATTTGTGAAGACAAATTATATTAAAAATTTTAATTGTGAATTGTTTTCTGACATGCATTCCTCTCCTTCACTGCCTTACCAACTGAAAAGTATGAAACTGGCAGGATATGAATCGCACATGATCATGCTCATACACAATAGAAACAAAACTGGGACCCACTCATAAAAACATGGCTCCATGGAACTCTTAGTTGTCAAAAACTTTCCAGGGCACCTTTAAGACTGTTACTGTTACATTTGACTTTAATGGATTTCACCACAACAGCATTTCGACTTTCAGTTGGTAGCCCGCAATACCACAAACACAAAATGGATTTGTTGCAGATGGCATTTCTTTTGATTTTCCTTGAATGTTACAAATATTACATTCAATTCAAAGTTTATTTACTAATGTTCTGTGAGTACTGATGGTGGTTTCTGTAGCTTTTGGATGTTTCAAGCATTCAAGTACTTTGTTGATAATGACATTCAACAAAGTAATGTTAATGTTTGAATTTCTTTAATGCAAATCCCTCTGCAGTATCTTTGCTCACCAGAGATCATTTGTCAATCTTATTGTGTGCACTGCAATGTCCATAGCTTTGATAGCGGAAGCGTACATTTCAGTTGATGACACCCTTTTCTTTATGTAGCCATGATACATACATATTACTGTACTGAGAATCCCAAGAATTACTGATAAGACTGTTTTTTTCCTGCAGCAAACACAAAAGTTAAGCAACACAGTTAAGTGTGCTAAATCTAAGGAGCTAGAGCCCCTTTCAAAACAAACCTACAGTGTGGTTTTGCTTTAATGAGCTGTTTTATAGTTGTCGCCAATCAGTCAGTCATCTGTCATTATGTCTTTCCTTGCATCCGCCAGTCAGTTTCCAATATCAGGAGCACTTAAATGCACCAACTGAGAGATCAGAGTCATGCCGCTACCTCGCTACAAACACGTCACGGGTGAAATAATTGGAACTAGTTTAGGGGTATTTAAGCCGACATAACTACGAGGAAAGATCCTGCTGAAGGAGGAGGGTAGACATAAAAGGGATGAAGGGGCGAAAGTGACAAAGAGCTGGGCAGATACAGAGAGCAAGACGGGGAAGTGAGTCTGGCCATCGCGTGTTTGAAAGCAGCAGTTGGGACACTGATGACAGAGTGGTCTTTGGGAATTTAAGAGCAAGGGCTCAGAAGTGGGCGTTTCCCCCCACAGAGGACTTGGCCAGGAAGGAAGGCTTTGGCTTTCAAAGCGTCCACAGCTTTATTTATATTACATATTTTCATCGCCAAGACTGTTTCAAAGGGAGGAGAGGGCTGTTTTCCGATTTCCAATAAGCTTTGGCCTCTGTCTTTTACTTCCCTACTCTGTCTCCAACAATGTATTTGTTTCCGGAGCGACGTTAGCCCGAGGTCTGCATGTGAGAACCGTGTTTACTACTGAAAGATGCAGTCAGTGTTATTGTTGAATGTGGAGAGAGTGATGGGAGGTTGCTTAATTGTTTTGCCTCACCTGTTTTCCAGTGGGGTTCACAAACAGAGAGGAATAGCTAAAAGAACAATGGCACAGAGGCCTTGGAACAACTGTATGATGAAAGGTACGGTCTCCACACCACATAGACATCAAGTCCTTTTTTGTTGAAAGTAGCCTTTTTTTATTTTCCTTTTTTAAATCGTATGCACTCCCTGGCTCAAATTACTAACAATGAAAGGTAGTTATTTCTGTTTTGTTGTTTTGTTCTATGATTTTGGTGTCAACGGATATGCTGTATAAATACTTACATTGCAATACAATACTGTACATCCAGGGTTTACAGGGGTGAATATTAGTGCAAATCTGAATAAATCCTGAATGGAAAGTTTCCACTGAATGTTTCGTCCGTGCAACCAAACTTTATTAAGACATAAACTCCTTTTTTTGCAGCTGCTAACAGCCACATGAAGCAGATTGGATGCTAACACCTTATTCATCGTTCTTTAAATTACAAGGAATGTATTGCAAAAAGTTGCTTTTTGCCAAGTTATTATTTTCCATAATTATATATGTTTCCACTCAATATACTGCCCAAACAACTAAAAGGACCAAAAGGTATGCCTCCCCCTTTGACAGTTAACCCCGGCCGTGCCACCAGTGGCATCATTAACCATCATTAGGCCAAGACAGCTACTGATAAATTAGTCATCCATCAAAGGCTCCCATATCATCTGGAGTCCTCTGATCATTATTGGAGGCAAACAATCGTGTCACACGGTATGCTGTCAACCTGCTGCCTCCTCCCATCTCGGTCTCCTCTTGGGAATGGACCACCCCCACAGCATATCATTATATGTGCCTTGAGTTAATAAAAAAATCTGATTCAGGGCTACTCTTTACCTCAATGAGGGGGTGAAGTTTTCCAGCTCCTGTCCAAAACTCAAGTAAATTTTGATAAAGTGGATGGCATCACCTTCCTCTATCCCTTGCAGAGAGTTATGTGGACTGTGATTGAACTGCCCTCCAAGGTCTATAGGACAGTTTCTAAATTCCTAAGGCAGTTTAAGTCACAGGGAGCTAAATGTGTAAAGAGGCAAAAGTAGACCAACATGTTGTTTAGATCAAAAACACTTTAGGAAAACAATAATCTCATAACTGTCCCATGTTAATGCCAGATTTGCCAAATTAATAACGTACTTCACTGCTCTCATGACCTGCTTACTTGATTTGAATATGATGAATGTTG
>NC_045741.1:16965926-16992705 GCF_008692095.1 Etheostoma spectabile | reverse complement strand
ATAAGAAAATTGATTTAATTTACAGCTAATATGTATTTTATTTATTAACACAAACATCTGTCATTACATTTCAAAAAACTGGAAATGCCATGCTACACAAAATTTATTATGATTCTTATTAACTTCTATTTGTATCATATTTATACATCATCAAATGTATTAATACGATACTGTAGAAGATCATCCCTAATTTATGTCTAAAGATGTGGCAACATAACTTTAAAAAAAGGTGACTTCAGGTAAAGACACTGCTTATGCCTCTCCATAGCACTCCTGAGACACCTCCTTGCTGGCACAATGCTTAATTAATTAAGAACGCAGTGGCAATTGCCCCCCAGGACCCTGGGGTAATCATAGAGGGAAAATTACAGCATGTTGAGCTGTGGGCTGGGAGAGGGGAGCCACTGATGCTGTTGTCATTGTTGATTAATATCTCTGTATAGATCCTGACACCGCAGTGCATGTGTAACCTGTCACAGAGCACCCATGTGTCTATTCATCACTGCCTGGGAGGTTTTGTGTGTGTGCTGACAGGGTGTACAATTGTGTGCATCATTTTGAGCTTTTGTTCATTAACATGTGTTTTTTGTGTGTACAAGATGGGGTATGTACTGCAAGTGTGCCTGCTGTACATATAAGCATTATTGCATGTTTGCATTTGCCCCTCTTATACTTATGTATGTGTGTGTGTGGGGGGGGGGGGGGGGGGGGGGGGGGCTGGCAGACGCCTCATGTAAACAAATGGTGATGCCTGATAAGACAAGTGACACTTTTGATGACAAATTCTGATAAGGTCATGCTTTTTTGGGGCAGGGCGTGGGAGGACTATGAGGAAGTGTATTGATTAGCCTTATTACCCCAAGCATCCGTCTTGGGATCGAGTGAGGGGAGGGAGGAGGGGTGGGAAATTAGCCTCTCCCCACCTCTGTTGACGAACTGATTGCTCCGGGGGCCCTGAGGAGAACAAATGGCCCCTGCCTGTCTACACGTACACACAGACACTTATCATTGAAATCCTTGCTCATTTACTATCTTTCATCCCTACTGTATATTTTACAACCGAATGTACACACTTTATAAATCATCATTTAAAACAACTGCTACACTAATTAAAACTGAGGCATCTTCACAAACACTCTGTGTTGGTTGTGTTTGTTAAAAGAAGTAATTCCTTCCAATTGTATGAAGTAAATAGTGCATGAAGGGATGGGGTTGAATGGAATAGTCCTTCAGTATTATAGAGGAAGCAGTTTATGATTGTATTCTTAATCTATGTGATCTGCTCAGTTTGCTAACTGTAATTTGGTTATAAACCGTTCTTTTAGTAAGTAAAGAAAATATATTCAATGTTACACGTCATCTCTACAATCTATATTCATATACTTTAACAACTAGGGAATAATTATTTAATAATTAGAGGATACTTTTAAGACATCATTACTAATCTGCCACCAACAGTTGTTTTCAGTTGTGGGTTCTGTTGCTAGTAAAAAGGTACTTTAAAGGTGCCTTATTGTCACATACACATACATGTAGGGAAATTCATTCTCTGCATTTAACCCATCCCTCAAGGGAGCAGTCTATTAATTTAACAGTCAAGTAGCATGGAAGTGTGGCATAAAAATATGTGTCAATGGTTACACCCACATTTTCTCAGATCTGTTATCAAACAAATGTTCATGGATATTGTCGATTTACTCCCCAAATTTCTTGTTTTTTACTGTTGGGCTAACTGAGATGTTATACAGTATATTTAAATCATGCTTTTACCCTTGTGAACTATTTATGGTTACCAAATGAATTACTGTGTTGTAGGGTTACCTCTCATGGGGGCTTAATGCTATTCTTTTTCTGGTGATACTTCCTGACATGAAGAACAGTGTCACTAATTGGACAGCTGGTCTATTCATTTGTGAACCCATTTTTCTTGATACTGTAATAATTCATTTTTGCAATGGTTGCGTTTTGAAATCCCTCCCCTCATTCACTTCACCCTATATAATCTAAACTCGGTAGTGAGATTTCCGACACTTGAATTATTGTGGAATAGAGTCACACAACAGTATTATTTGCATCTATGAAAGGCAACACATTGCTCTGTGGGATTGTTAGCAAAAAACTGTGTACATATTATGGACAGTACTTTTTTAGTTCAATTGTGGGAATTTTTGAGGGCACTATGTATACATAGGACACAAATATCACACTCAGAATACAGACACTCAAACCGGCTGAAGGTCACTATAGTGCACTATAGTAAAAAAAAAGGACTAATTTGAGATACAACCAATAGGCCTATGTTTGGTCTAACTCTTGTTCGTGGTGACTTATCTTTTTCTAATCTGTTTTCGTTTATTTACATTTTTGTCCACTCTGCTTTCACTGTTTCCGAGGCCAACTTCTTGTCTTTAACCTTCATTAGAAGTGTGTTTGCTTGCTGTAATGCTGTGAATCTACCTGCTTAGTGAGGGGAGAAGAACTAATTGCTAACTGGTGAAAAATCACAAAAGGCATCTCTATTAGTCACAACAAAAGGCAGCACATTGCAACCTAAGTGCTCTTTCTCAGCCAGCACTGGCTAATCTAAAGTAACTATCATCACTCATCAATTTTAATTTAGAGTAATTTCTGCTATGTAAATTATGAAGTACACTTCTTTTATTCCATTTCCCAATATGGCTCTCCGCACTGCCCCACAATCTCTGTGTTAATCACATTTCACTGTAATGATCTACTTTACCGAGCTTATTGATGAAACAGCTGCAATTACTTAGCTCAATATTTCCCACATTAGTCAGCCTTAGAAGTGTTTCACATGTCCATTTATCTACATGGGTTTTTAAAGGGCATAATATCGGCTTCAAAGTGCATTCATATTTTATTCTATTGAGATATTGCTTGGCTGCCGGTAATTCATAACCCTAAGTAGGCATAATAGCCCAATGAGCATGGACTTTCCTTATAGGAAAGCTTTTTCCTATGGAAGGGGTTTCTCTTCTACTGTTAAGCTAAAAGATTAAGCCATTCAATTACCAATTTCCCTGTCAAGCAGCTGGGAAATATGGTGGTTGTTTTTCTAAAGACGGAAGAAAGATGATGAAAACCTTTCTTTTTTTAAAGACATTCTTTTACATATTCTGCACTATCGCAAATGTATATGACCAGTAAGTAAAATTACCTCTGTGAATTGCTGAGTTCTGTGATGCTAAGGTCTGTTAGGGTCGCTATAGCTGTGACCATCTTAGTGCTGTAAAAAATGAGGTCACTTTGTTCTGCTGTTTCACCAAATTTCCCCAAAGGTCAGAACAGAGGATCTGGATCCAGCCTCTCTTTTCTTTTCCACAAAACACTCATCTACACTACACTACATCTGTTCAAAAGAAAAAGCAACAGCCATATTTTGCATCATTTATTCCCATGCTTTTTTACACTGAATAGATAGTTACCATCACTAATACTCATCAGATACTAATTACCGGCCCCTGACATCCTCCTTACAGCAAGCCAATTCATATTCCAAGTCCTCCCCCACTTAACTCAGGGTAAAAATCATTATGTTTTCTTCTGTTTTCTGATAGCATTATTCTTGGTTAAGAAAAGACCCTGGTTCACTAAGATACTCCACATAGAGGGAGGGGGAGGGCAGCTGTGTTAGTGGGATCAATCAAGAGCCATCTTCCCCTTGCCTTACTGTAAACGTGCTAAAGTATTTATGAATTAATTGACTTCCTCCATCCAAATAAGAGGAATCTACCAATGTCTCCTGAGCTGTGGTGTGGAGGTCAATGGCACTCTAAGTAATAAATAGAAAAGGGCACTTTTATACTGACATTGGAACTTGACCTATTAGTGTAGGTATTATGTGCATAAGAAAAGGTTTAGCATCAGTGACAATACATTAAAGATAAGAGAGACGGAAGGTTTCCTTGGGAAAATGTGGGTAACATTGGTCTTGTATTACAAGCTTTTGTCAGCCCTATTGTCCACCTCTGCTATTATTAGTATAGGTTTGTTCAGTATTCCTTCATAGGCCTTTAACATTATTCTGGGGATGCATCTGAAGTCTTAAAGCTGTTTCAATTGCTTCAGAAGCTTATAACCACAAAATAATTTAATTCCAGGGTTAATTGTTGGCATTAAATTAGTCAAACCCACCATTGTTTCATAGCTGGTTGCATTTCAAGTACAAGTACCATCTGTTGACACTTTTTTAGATCTTACACATTTAAGCAGGAGAAAATATGTTTATGTGTACTTATTTTTTGTTTATGGGCAAAGATCTCCAAAAGTACTACAAATCTGTTTACCACAGGGTAGGTTTATTTTTTATCATGTAATAGTGAGGTGATACGCTCGATGAGCTTGTTGATGGCAAACCCTGGTGATTTTGTGGATGGATTGGTTTGTGTGTGTCATACAATCCATTGAGTTTTGGTGAAGGTCAGTCCCATTGTGGCCAAGACTGTAATAAACACAGTGACAGATTGCACCGTTAAGGATGGGTGTATGTTTAATGTCTGCATCGCTTCATAGCCTATATCACTGAGGAGTAGCAGAGATCACACATTGTAACCCTAGTTCTATGAACAAAGGTGGTGCACTGTATCGGGCTGTGTAGGCTTGACCACTCGGCCTTGGAGAAATGTTCACGTTCCATTTCATATAGGTCTCAGTGTCTGTATATAACAGCTGGACCTGGGCATGTTCACATTCCGGTCATCTCCAATGATTATGTTAGACTACTAATCCTAATGACATCCTCATGGAGAGCTCCACTCCACACTGTGGAGGCTGTGCCACATCTACAAACACTGAATTCACAATAAACTGGCAAAGGTTTTGCCAATCCCATCACGGCTGGTAGTTTATCTGGAGTGGACATAAACTCTACTATGAAAACCAGGCTGGATGCGTTAAACATTGCTCTGAGTCTGTCAGGTGGACATGTTGATAAGAACAGACAACGTGACAGTGACAGGTAGAGTCAGCCCGGGTATTAGAAATAGCTAGAAGCCTGCTGCTGTGTTCACACAGACCCCTGCTCTAAATCAGATCGGCGTACACTCCTGGTTTATTAAACCGTGCGGCAGACCCAATGATGCGTGGGGGGTGTCCCTCTCATAACGAGTGGAAATTAGATCCCACTCTTGTTCAGATGCTGTGGAACAGGTTGGGAGGGCAAAAGTGGATCAGTTTGCCTCATGAGACAATGCACAGTGCGAACTGTGGTTCTCTATGAAGGCACAAGACAGGTCTTGCCTTTCCCCCTGTCTACCTGACTCCCTGTCTCCTGGCTCGCATTTAGGAAGAGAGGCTGGCGGCCGTTCTAGTGGCACTAGAACACACGAGCGTACCATGGTTCCCGACTTGGGGGGGACGTCATCATCATGGCATGCCATGGTTACCATATGGCACAGGGATGCACTGTTGCAGCTGGACTATGCAATCTCCCAACCTGCAATGATAAGCCGACGGCTGTTGCCCTGGCCGCCGAATGGGGGCGCTTGGAGAGGTTAGGGTGTCTCTTTGAGTTACTCAGGAAACAGATCCTGTGGCAACAGAGGCCACTGTGTGAGCCAATGTGCTGTATGTGAATACACAGATTTTAAGTCACAGAATGACTGATTAATGAATGAATGAATGAATAAGGCCGCTAGCATGTTTAGCTTGATGGTGGAAAGCTTTCCAACGTTGGTTTGTGAAGAAAGGCTCGGACACCACCTTGTGTCCTCTGCTTCTCATTGTAATTTACCTTAAGAGTATGTTGCAGCCTTTTTTCATCGTGCCACAAGGACTGTGGAGAAGAGATAGAGTTTTGCGCATCCCTTGGTGAAGCATTTGATGAAGGAGATCAAACAACAGAAACCTGTTGTGCGTTCTCTAGCAACTTAAGTTCTCCGGCCTTGGGGGTTCCCTTTTTGAGCCTCTGGAACAAATCTCTCTTAGAATGTTGTTCCTGACAACAGCGCTCCTCATAGCCTTGACACTGCCTAGAAGAGTGACTCATGCGCGCTGTCCGTCTCACATCCTGCTTTTTCTATCAGAGAGGACGGAAGCAGCTACTTTACAGCCAAAACCTTCATTCATGTTGAAAGTCAGAATAATCTACTTTCGGACGAGAATTTCTTACTTTGAGGGTTTCATCCTTCTGCCTCATAACAGAGAAGCGGAATAAACGTCTCACCAAGTCTGCCCAGTGCACGCGTTATCTCAGTATGTTTTACGCACGGCAGAAATCAAGCGGAGCAGCTGTACATTCACTATGTAACACTCACACGGCTATTTCAAAACAGCGGCTGTCTCACCGGCTGCTTGAGGTTACCACCCACGCTTTTAGTGTAAAAGGAGTGGCATTTGGGCACACTCCACAAGAGCCTTTTTTCAGCACCCAGGTATGATATTGGCTGACATCTGCGCAACGCCGTTTTGGGCATCCCCATGCCATTTTTCATCCTCTTTCATTGTGTTCTATTAGATCTGGTATGCTATGTCTCCTGCACCAGAGTGCCCGTGAGGAATGTGCTTTGCATTAATTAATGATGATTTGAATCTTAATTATATTATCAGTCAAAACTATGCACCAAAATGATTTATTATTTTTATTCAGGAATTCAACTGTCTGTTATGTAAACCCAAAAATAAAAATAAAAATCACTAAAATCATGAACATAAGTGTCATTATGAAGCAAAGGAAACAAACACAAAGTGTTGGTTTGTACTGTTTGTGCTGTTATTTATTTGTAGTTTGCGAGTCAGAGAGTCAGCTGCCAGGCGCTGACTCCAGGACGACTCAATCACCCTGAACCGTTTTTAACGTTCTATCAGACTATTCTACTTGAGAGTCTGCTCTTGAGACTTTGCTCTAATTTTCGGGACAACTGCTTGGATTCCAGGACAGTCACAAATTTTTTGGGACGTCTGGTTACCCTATACCAAAATGCAGGCCACCTTGCCTACCTCAGAGTATAGCCTCTATGGCCCTCCAAATGAGTATGTACATGTGATTTTGAATACTCTGCCACATAAAGGTTCTGTGGCACTCAAGCTTTAAATCTGTTATGAGATAAAACTGTAACCCATAATAGATCAGATGAGACACAACAAGCTTGGTCCAAGTCCCAAGTCAAGAACCCAGTGTAACTGTTGTTTTTAGAAGGATTTCCAACCTGGGGAAATACAGTTGTTAAATTGAGCAATAATTTAGTGAAAAGGAAAGGTACTTTGTATCAGTCAAACCATAGGAAAAACCCAACTACAGCAGCAGCAATTAGCTTTATATTATTCTTTGAAGAACCTTCTCTCTTCTGTGTGTTTAAATGTTTGTACCCCTCCTGTCTTGTGGAACCAAGTGCTTCTGTGGTTGGATATTTCTAATGCATCCCAGATTATGGACGACCACAGTTCGAGGTGAATTATTTGCGGCGCCCGACGTACATCAGCAGTCTGTATTTGAAGCAGTCTAAATCATGTGATGTCACAAGATTCATTTCGCATGCATTTTGCCTACTCCCACTTGGTGTAGGAGGCTCCCAAACACTTGGGTGGTATTGGAGTAGGAAGGAGGGAGTAGACATTTCTTTTTAAACGGGAAACATGTTGAACAAGCTTCTTCCCCTGCCATGGTGTAGCAACCACAGGAGGAGAACAGTGTAACCAATCGCCCTGAGAAAACATTGTGGTTCGACCACCACTTATGACGCTGGACTGGATATGAAGAGATGCCGTTTGGAGGGGATTCTCAAAGGACAGAGAGAGGGTAGGTCTGCCTGCAAGCAAGCATTCTCCATGGCTGCCTTTTTTGAAGACACAAAATCCATATGAAAAGTTGTGTCTCACCTCAAAAGCTGTCAGCAAAAAACAGATCTCTCTCACTCCAAAAGACTGTAAGATACAGGATCTCTTTTTCCTTTTTATTGGGGAGAAGTGAGATTTGGTTTCTGTTTGGGCACTAACCACAAGGCTTGCCAACTTCCAGCTGTGATATTACGTCTTTTCTTTTAGGTGAGACCACACGTGAAGCCCTCTCACCCCTGACAACGGAAACTGAGAGTATTTTTAGCAGAAAAACTCCTCCAGTTTGATTTTTCCTTTAGAGATTTATGATCCCCTTTTTCAAGGCAAATAAAAAAATAACATATGAGGGAACTAAGATTACCAGCCACCTACATAGAAAATGATACTGGAAGATATTTGTATCTTTCCTATTTGCAGTAATGAGTGTCACACAAAACCAGGGCGTTTTTTTTTTAACCTTTAATCCTTTAATTCTGATTTACCAAAGCAGGTTTTCAGATTTTAAAATATCAACTTTGTCAGTTGGAGAAAATCAGAAATTAATTTATAACTGTTTGGGTTGAGAGGAAATAGAGAGAGGCTAGGCAGATCCTGGTTAAGCGTGTGCATTTTGTGTGTGTGTGTTTGTGAGTGTGTGTGTGTGTGTGTGTGTGTGTGTGTGTGTGTGTGTGTGTGTGTGTGTGTGTGTGTGTGTGTGTGTGTGTGTGTGTGTGTGTGTGTGTGTGTGTGAGTGTGTGTGTGAATTGCACCACACACATTGACAGCTTTCTGGCCAGGGAGAAAGGCAGAATTCACAATGGCCAGCTATGATATGAAGAATTTCGACATAATCTATTAGATAATGATGGTATTAGTAACCTTTGTATATTTTGGCTATCTACTTTGGTCTGCTCAATATACTCATAGATAGAAGATTTTAAAAAAAGTTGTCTTTTGTTGGCTTAACTTAAGTGATCATTTTGACCGGTACAAGCGCTGCAACCCTTGTCTCACGGCAGTTTGTGAAATGGTCATGTTATTTTGATCTATTGATTTGTCAACAGGGACACAAAAATCATGAACAACGGCTGCCGGGACACGATTCGCTGTCTCTTGGGGACGCAACCACGGGGAAATGAAACGCCACACGCCATAGACGTGACAACAACGGCCGCCGGGAAACGATCCATGGTCTCTGGGGGACCTGGGACACGATCCGCGGTCCCTGGGGAACGCAGCGACAGGGAAAAGAACAACGGGACAATTGTGGTTTGGAAAAAAACAACAGGGAAAGGAACCGTCACACGCAGGAGACTGCAACAAAAACGGGACAGTTGTGGTTAGGAAAAGAAGAACGCGAAAAGGCTCTGCCACACGCGATATGCAATCCCCAGTCTCCGGGGTGAAAGTCCTGTGTTGTTTGACCCATCCACCACCCCAACCAACCTCCTTAAGTGGATTTTCGGCTTTTCAATACCACTCGCTACCGTAATTTGTGCTCACTACCGTGGAAAAAATTAGAAAATCGTGTCCCTATACATGAATCAATAGATTAAATACTGTCATCATTTCACAAACTGCCATGAGACTGGGCGGAGCATAACAGTCACCTTTTTGTGGCTAAACTTAACTGTCAAGTAGGCCTAACCTGTTGCTGTAATTTCGTAAGAAATTATACCAGTATTTGTTCATACATTTTTGTACAATATCATATTTACCCGTTCATGAGAATGGGTTGAACTGAAAGACTGAACTCTATAAAACCTTTCGTTATCCAGTATCAAACTTGAGTTTGAGTGTAAAAGAGGTATGAAAGAGATACAGTGTCACAGTAGTGTGTGTGTGTGTGTGTGTGTGTGTGTGGTTCCTGGTTGTGGTTGTTGTGTGTGTGTGTGTGTGTGTGTGTGTGTGTGTGTGTGTGTGTGTGTTGTGAAGGGAGAGAAAGAGAGGGCCTACTACCAAAATCTTTCCTCAATCTTTCATTATTTTTCATTGTTGGTCCACAGCCCTATACCTATTTTATTGAAGTTTGTTGTGTGATCGCGTGTGAGTGTGGTCATTGCTTTCACACAACACAGCCACAATTTAGCTCGCAAATTATTTTGTTGTATATGGGAGCATTGTAAGAGTGTGGTGTGTGTGTGTGTGTGTGTGTGTGTGTGTGTGTGTGTGCGTGTGCGTGTGTGTGAGTTAACAACCATATCTGCATCCTCCTTGGGTTCGGTCCCATTTCCGTCAGGACAGTTCGAAAATAACTTGTCCCCTTTCCCTCCACACACCCTGCACACTCACATACTCATACATTCACACACATGTTGCTTCCTCCGACCACAGGAGCACATCGATCAAGACTGGAGCTGGACTTTCTATCTCTTCCTGAGATAGCCAGGAGGAACTGGATCAGCATCACATACAGATCCAGACACAAACAAATACTGAAGGTGTAATTTGTTTCCTTCTAGTTCACACATAGGCATGCAAACTCACTTAAAATATAGACACAAGAAAAATGTGACTAAATGTTTTCTAAACACACAATAAGTGATTTACATATTTGTACATGATTGCTGGCAGTTACAGATGCACACATCAATTAAATGCATGGAGTTACACATATGTACCCAGCCGATTCCCACACAGACACCAACAAAATCAACATAAAATCCAACACACAAAGACGTAAATGCACTAATACGCTACAGCAACCTATTGTTTTCCTCTCACCGTGACTTGGTAGTTTCCTATTTACTGGTTGGTTGTATTGTTTGAGCAGCAAGAAGCTTCTACAACCACAGAGTCATTCACCTGCTTTGGCTTCAAAACCGGTCTTACAGTAAACAGCCACCCGTCAACAAGGAAAACTTTGATTGTTTTCCTCAACAGCAACACCTAGAAACCAGGAAATGCATGGTAACCACTGAGGATACGGAGATGTTAGTCCTTTGTACTGTAAACAAATGAGTCTTAGGTCACAATAACTGGTGGCCTTTAGCCCACTCCAGAAGAATTGTTGTGCAATAACTACAGTTGAACAATGTGTCACGTTCTCTAGCATCATATTACTGAATTACAAACATATTATAAGTGATGGAAATGTACATAATACTTTACTGCACACTGCTGACCAAAATTATCTTCAAGACACAGATTGCAAGAACAAGATTTTCTGATGTTTCAATATTGATGTTCCCCTCGCCAAAGAACTTGTGACCTGCTTTCCCTCAAGGATAACTCTTCATATGGTTTTGATATTCTGTGAAAATTATGATTACATACCAGAATTCAAAATGCAAACACAGCATTCTTCCTTAACAATGTGTACTATACACCCCATTTGAAGGTATTTCTACATATGCTTATGTGGTTGTGACTTCATGTATGTGTGAGCTATTTTCTATATACATCCTGCCCCTCTTTGCTGGCTGTTTAAAGAAGTTTGAAACATGGAAATCAAGACCTAATCTCCTATTCTATCCCTCTGTGATCAACAGATGAGGATCCTGGAAGTCTTCTGCTAGAATTTGCACAGGGGAGTAATTACATGAAACTTAATTACAGAAACACACATGTTCATTTTACATATTCACACAGATTTATTGATATATATATACTCACTGTCATCCATAAACACCTGAATCTACATAAACAAACACACACTGGACATGTTGACTTGCTGTGGGGGCTTTTGTAGACTCTGGAGAGCTAAACATGAGTTTTTTTTTCCCAGTCTGGAGTCATTTATGTTGTATTCTTCACTAAATATGAAAGTAGCTAATAAACTATTCAAATACTTCCTGGAAAACACTGCCATCATGGCAGGGAACACTAACAGATAATGGGGAATAGTCTAGACATGCAGAATCATCAGATACTTAATTGTTTTTATGATGTTTCACATAATTTGAAATATAAACAAATTATTGTCAACTATTTATTGTTCAGTGTCTATAGAGTTTCACTTACCCTAATTTAAATGTTCTGTTATTTATTTTGTAAGAGAAGACACTTTTTCCAGTGGTGAAAAATTAATTTTGGAATGAAACTTGCCACATTTTAGAGACTAACAATCTGCACATAAAATGCAGATGACTATTCATGTGGCATAATAAACACTTTATTTAAACAGCCATGGACATGGTAACTATTCCATTTGAAGGATTTAAGGTTTATTTCTTTTAACTGGGAATTAGCCAAGCACAGCAAGCACAGCTCTTTTCTGAGTGGAAAGCATTCCTGTATGCTCAGCATCAAGCTGCATACAACTGCAGTATGCAGTATTTGACAGAATACTCAAAATATGTAAATAACTTGCATTTCATGAAAATATCACTGTATCCTTTTTTTGGAAAGTTTACTTGAGCATTGACGTGTTGAGTGAGTTTTACAATTGTGGTACATGTTAAAACACAGTTGTTCTATGTCAGAATGTATGGACGTCAGTAAAAAATCTGTCTCATTTTTATTCTGGGAAAATGTACTGTTTTGCAGATGCGTGTATTTAATCTGAAAAAAGCAATATGTCCATGTCTAACATTGTGGTTTTTGCTGTAAAATAAAGAACGTTTAGAAAAAACAAGAACGAAAAAAAGGCAATGCTCTGCTGGCAAAAATCTAACTAGGAAAATATGTTAGAAATATGTAAATATTACTTTCATCCAATGTATTTTGAACACTCAGCACCTACAATTTATGCAACTTAAATGACAGCATTGTCGAAGCTCTGTCATGTTGAAGCTCTGTTTTCTGCCTGCCTCACTCTTGTCTCTGCCCCAGGAAGGGAGTCTTTTCCTGGGGCTGCCCTAAACCCTCAGCCCCGCTCCCATTACCTCCCACCCTCTCTGGCTGCTCACAGCCGGCAGGCTCCCAGCACTAGACCCACTAGCCTCCCCAGATATTTCCTGAGGAAAACATATCACCTCAGGCTATGCTGAGACAGCAGCAGCCCCAGCCCACAATCCACCACAGGCCTCAACCTCACTCTCGCCCTTTTTCTTTTTCTCATTTTTAGTTTCACTCTTTTCTCGTTTTCTCTATCACTCAGTCTTTCTATCTTTCTCTCTTACCATGTTTATTCTTCTCTTCCCCACTTTCTTTCTCGTGCTGCCCGAGAACAGACCTCTTTTCAACAAATGGGCAGAAATGAATCACAAATCAATAGAGTTAATCGTTTTCACAAAATGAAAATAATTTGACTGAAGAAAATAAAATCCTCTCCTAGTCTTTAACATGTCTGAGAGAGGGTATAATGTACTGTAAAATTCATCCGACGGCTTCACCCTGAAAAAATATTGACATTCCCAGATATTATTAAAGTAATTTCTTAGATTTGCAGGAGATTTCTCTTTGACAAACAGCTGGTGTTGAAATCTGAAAAAAAGATGCACTGTTTCCCTGTGAACCCTGCCTAAAAGACAATTTCTACTACATGTCTGGAGAAGAAGAATAAGCAACAATCAAGTCGAGAGCAGGCATTCACTGTTTGGTGCGCATCCCTGCTATGCAGCACCTGTAAAGATGTATCCGTGCCTTTAGGAAACTGCAACAAGATGTAAACTGTCTCTGTTTTCCATTTTGTTCTCAAGCTATCAGTCAGAGGAACAGCACATACATGACTTGGGAAACAATCCTCGTACACTTGTAATCATTTTCGACTTTCCCTGCTTGCTCTTATTAAGTCACAAAATGCTATTGCAATATAAAATGACAATGACATGTTGTAGCCCTCTGGTCATTGTGGTGTTCCTTTTCTCCTCTCTTTTTTCTCAAACATGACGCAAGTTGAGGAGAAGATAAGACTTAGCTTTTGGCAACCATCCCCATCCTTGAGTCCAAACCAACATCCGTCAACATCTTTGCAAGCTGCCGAGGACAGGAAGGACCCGATGATGTGTTTTATGTGGGGAAGGAGGGTGGGAACCCAGTGGTGCGATAGTAAAACAGAGAAGGTATGTTAAACGTATTGATACCATCGCCTCAGGAAATCCCTTTTACCCCATGTATTCTCATCTCCCTGTCTCTCTCTCTTTCTCTCTCTGTCTATTCCCCTGTCCCTTCATCTAATGAAGGCATTTTAAGACCAAGGTCTGCCTTCCGTCTGGATATTTATGAAACAAATTGCTGTTATTGGATTAAAACTATAACTCCACAGAAAGTTAAAGTTTTGTTTTAAATGTAAATGTAAATGTAAAGGTTGATGCAAATGCAAGAAGTCAACTTTAAGATCTTCATGGTCTGCTGATCTTCAAGGCCATCCACCAGTTATTGTCATATATGACGATAAATCAGACACTGTTCTGCAGGATACTCATGGGGCAGCTTGTCTATTGTTTTTCAGATCCTTAATTTACTTTTCTCTCTGGAAGTCCTGCTGTGGTTCTAATCAAGGTGGTGAGTGTCACCCTCTAAATAGTAAGTTAGTGTGCTGAAACATTGTGTATCACACTGGAAGCACAAAAGTTGTCCGATGTGAACACTATTTCCCTTTGGTCTAATAAAAAATGATAAAGGGCTATATCGTAGGATATCACACAAATTGTGCATCTGTCTTCGAAGGATATTCTATGAACCTGTTCACCTTTTATGAGAGTTGTGTTGCACATACACATTGTTAGACACAGTTTTATGAATATGTCTTGTTTACTTTGCAATCTAATATGAAAAAGTTAATACTGCACCTTTGAAAATGAATGCATTTGAGATTTGTGCCATCAATCTTTTTTTTTTTTTTTGAAAGTGGCAGCTATTTCACTCTGGCTCCAAACTATTCAGCCGCTGTTTGACCCAGGTCTGCTTTCCACCCTGCACTGTCGCTGAGGCCAGAGGAAGTCAAGGCAAAGAGGTCCATTACACCTCGGGGTCTATCTCAGCCTGCGTCAGGACAATCCCACTTAGCATGAAGGATGACTCTATCTGTCCGTTGTCTCATTTTGTCTGTCCGAATGCCCCTGCTGGCCCGAGCCTACCTGCCCATCGACCGCTGTGATTTGTCGGGATCCAATCCCTGCAATGATAATTGATTTAATTGGAGGTGATAAATGGAAGGGTTTTATAGAGCATGGATCATAAGTTGGTGACAGTCTGGGGGATAATGGGGAAAGTTTATAGGTCAAAAGGCAGAATGGTCTTGTTGTGGGTTTGATAAGTCATAGCTGACGCAGTTTATTTGGTCCTTGCTGGAATTTTCTTTGGAAATGCTTCTTCCTTGCAGCCTTTTGTCATGTTGGAGGTGCAGTTCAAGTCTCTTTGAGCCTTTGAGTTACAACGTGTGTGTGTGTGTGTGCGTGTGTGTGTGTGTTTGCGTGTGTGTGTGTGTGTATTTGGGAAGTTAGCAAGATGAAATAGAGACAATGACAGAGGAAGACATTTATAAAAATACAGTATTTAAAATATGCATGTATGTGTGTCACTCTGTCTATACTGTTTTGGTATATTTGTGTATGAATAAATGGAGAAAAAAAATAATGTAGCTGCTGTCAGGGGTATGAATATTATGTAAATCTCATCCTTTCGCGTTAACAATCACAACATCACCAACTGATCATCTATGGGAGATTTTTCCACCACAATCACCAATACGCCATGTGGTAGAAAAGAAGGAATGACAGATGGTGGTCGATTCTTACAAGACATGTTGTTGCTTTTTCTTCATTCATTTTTCCAATCCATGCCACTGTGAGTATCTTTGTTCATGTGGCAGTTCGTACCTGTGTTTTTCTGCATTTCTGTTACAAAAATATAACAGCATTTACACTATTGTCTTTGTGTGCATGTGTTGTGTTTCGGAGTTGTTATAAAATGTGTTTACTTGGGTAGTAATGAGAACATGTAGATCTGTTGTGTATATGTGCAACCGTAGCATCTAGTTTTACCTTTTCATACTCTGATAAACTTAAATAAGCAATCTACAACTGTTTAAACACAGGGTGACTCTACGCTGAACACAAAGTGGGAAACAAAAATCCTTCTAACAGGAAGGCCCAAATGAGATTCTGTTTGATGGATAGGTTCCCATTGCTGCCGCACAGGTTACAAATGGCATGTAAACGTTTGTGTGTTGGTGTGTGTGTGTGTGTGTATGTGTTTGTGTGTGTGTGTGTGTGAGTGTACTTGGCAAGATAGGATGTAAACAATCAAAGAGAAATAAGTTTACACAAATACAGTGTATTAATATGCACGCCCTTTCACATGGCAAAACAAATGGCAAGTTTGGCAAGCGACTTTATGTTGCAGCCAGACTTGGCAGCCTTACTTCAGGATACAAGAAATCAAACCTTGTTTGAGGAAACCTGTTTTAAAATGCCCTGACTTCTTTTATAAATTTAAAAAGCCAAGATGCAGGATAAAATTTGTCACTAAGTTTGTCATTTTCTGCAGTGCTATCTTTACCTTTTCATCATTCCTCATCTCAATCTAAAATGCACCGACCCGTCCTTTAGTTTCCGCTCCCTCTTTTCTCTTTCCCCTTCCATTTACCTTCTTCTTTCTCTTTCTTTCTCTCTCTCTTGCCAGGTTTGAGGTCTGTGGGGAAAGGAAGCGGAAGAGTAAGGTAAAACCTAACAGTTTGTTCAAGACAGATGAATGAACTTGTGGGTTCTGCAGCTGAGACAGGAAGAGGCTTAAGAAGAAAATTGGGCAATATAGTGATGGGGAAAAGAAAAAGAAAAGACATCTTGTGAAAAGACAGGTACGGGATGGGGCAAAGTTAAAGAGAAGGGGAGAATAAGCAGGAGAGAAGTGAAGACTTACAAAGACAGGAAAAGGACAGGAGGTGGTGGAGTAAAAGTAAAAGAGAAAGAAAGAAACAGAGAGTTAGTAGGGTGTGGGCTGCCAATATCCAATTTCCACATTCTTCCTATTGCCACACCTAAATCCTTAATTGTGTGGCCACAGACAAAGTACTGCAGAGACCACAGCTCTCCTGCTAGCCGGTGTTTAGCTGCTGAAGACCTCGCTGTTTAAATTGGTCGACGACCCTGTCTGCATGCGACTGGGGTTTTGGAGCGAGTGAGAGCAAGAGAAGGAACAAAAAATAATACCAGGAAAAGAAAGGACAGACAAATGAGAGAAAATCCTTTTCGGAATTCAAGCTTGGTGAGGGCAACTGAGAAAATAAATACGTGCATTTCTGAAAATCAAATAGCCACCACAACATCAGTATGTCAAATATTTTATGGCGCGAGAGTGGCGCCTAACATTTTTTTTGTTCAAATCATGTAAGAGAGAAAACGTTATGCCTAAATGTAATTTATCTGCTACAGTTACAGTATTTTGGCCAGGTAGTGTGGCCTAATGATGAGGAAAGTTTGGACAACAAAACAATAAAGTGGGAGTCTATTTACAGTGAGTGAAAAAGTAGTCACGAGTCAATGGACCAGTCACAATGGAATAGCCATTACATTTACATGATATTTACCTGATGCCAAAATCAAAGTGAAACAGTAAGATGTGTCAACTATACCAAAACAGATAAATACAGCAATAAGCCAAATTCCTTACAAGGTGAATTAGATTTAGATTTTCACTAAAGTAAAACTTAGTTAATGATGCCACATTGACAGAAAACTAGTTATTTAGTATTCAATTCCTGAAAAGTTGATAAACTTCCAAAACAAAAGGTGATTTTCTGCACAGTAAGCAATGGTGAAGGGTTAGTGGTGCTTTGTTCTGTAGCCAGACAACCAATCCTTTTTTCACTTTGGACGTTTTCATTTACTGCCGTACTCTGCAGCACTCTGAATGACCACAAGAGAAATAACAAAGATGGGCGAGAAAGTATCCCCATTTGACCTCACCTTTAATACAAACAAACATCTGAAATGAGCGCTGCTGCGTCTCTACGTGGCCACGGTCTAAAGGCCTCCTCATTATCCACCCGTCATTCAACACAAACAGTGTTTACATGTTTGTGTTTACATGTGTGTATGTGTTGGCAGGAAACCGGACCGGGGGTGAGGGACTTGAAGTGTGTGTGGAAGGGTGGGGGGTTGGTTGTCTATGAAATAGAAAACTCAGAGAGAACATAATTTTCATGGAGGTCGACGGGTCTCAAACCCCCCACCCCCCAACCACTCCACCCGACATGCTGTGTCTGATCAATAAACCTCTATTTTCTCCCCCACACAAGGTTTCCCATTCAATACATCTGCCACTGGCTTTAAAAACATAGAAGCATGATCCATTTATTATTGGCTGTTACTATGATCTATCTGCCCACCCCACCCTCACTACCATCCAACCTCGCTTTATGTTGCTGCCCATTGGGGAAAGGGGGGCATGTTTTTTTTTGGCCCATGCTGCTTATTGACAGGCCATCACTGAAGCCCATTAGTCATCACACACTGTACATGAATGTGGAGATATATGGCATATTGTTTTGAAGTGTGTGCGATTAAGGTGGTTTGCTTTAGGCTAATGCAGACATTCTGTGTTTGTAAAGCTTCTGTAATTCATATCCTTTATTGTACATCTTGTAAAAAAATAATAATAATACAGCAGCTTGAGTTTATTTAAAAGAAATGTTGCATTTTGTTGATGCTCCTATTGAGGAAGAACAACAGCAACAGGAAAAAAAGCTATAAACATTGCAACACGATAACCCATACAATTATGGGGAAACAGCAAGAGACCTTTTAAGCACTAAAAACCAAATATTTTAAATATCTTAAAAAAAAGTTCTGTTTTCATGGTGTTCTGTGTTGCACTGCTCGACCTAATCTGCTGATGAAAAAAGTTGGTTGTGTGTGTGCGATTGTTCATTCCGTATGTTTGAGAGAGAGACAGAAAGAAGAGAAGAGAAAGTGCAGAAATAGTCACAACAAAAAGAAAGGGACGGTTTTTATTCCCCACGCTGACAACAACAACTAAGCATCAACAAAGTGCTTGACGCAACAAGCTAAGACAGTACCATCTGACATTTCAAGTGTCTTGTATCCGGATGAAATCCAGTTGAGATTTGCATGTCCACTATCTCCTTTGGTCTTACATCCATAAACTAACCCAAACATATGTGTGAATTGTATTAATGAACTACAAGCGAGACAAGTTTTTTTTTATCATCTTCAAGATCTTTTACCCACATTGATCTTTTAGTGAGGTGTCCTGAGTAATTGAATTTCAATGAATGCTCGATGCACACTTAGCTTTTTTGAGAGTGGATAGCTATCTGTCTAAGATGCATTCATTGACCAAGTGTGAATGCTTGTTGGACAAAGACAATCTGAAAAGCATGTCCACTTTACGCAGCTACTTTGTAGATGTGTTGCAGCCGGAGAGTAGGCTGAATTTGAGCTTCTCTCTCAAGCTCTCTTTTTTACACTTCACACAATCAGTTCTCTCACTATTTGTGTGTACAACCAAGTGAGGAGAGATTTATATGTGTGCAATTCATTGTGCCTTGCCCAGTTCTACGATAGGAGGCTTACTGAGACCTTTGACAAGCAGGGTTTGAACTTTTGGTGTTTAACCTAGTCCACATAGATTTGTTTGTTGAAATGTCAGAGATTGGGCCAGGTTTTTGCATGTCTGTTTTGTACTGTGTCTATTCATCTGTGTTGTGACTGTGTGTGACAGTGACTGCTAAAGTCTGTGGCTTTATAGTTGCACTTACTTGTAAAATTGTATCCAGGTTTGCATTTATGTACATTTATTTGTATGTTCTCTGTGTCTCTATATCAGAACATACAGTATGAACAGTTTACACACACACACAAACACACACATACACACACACACACACACACACACACACACACAGTCTTGCCAAACCCAAACTGGCTCACCATTTTCTCCAGAGGACAATGCTGTCAGCTTCCTGGCCACCACAGGCCCAACTCTACCTTACCGCTCCAACTGGAGGTCCTCATTAATGTGGTCCACAGCATGCCAACTTGTAATAGCTTCACACAACTGTACAATGTCAGATGAGCAGGGCCCACTGCTGTATATAAAAAAAATAATAATTAAGAATGACCACAGAAGCCCTTTCACCACATTCTATAAATACCACACACAACTTTTCTGACTTAGTATTAATGCCAACATTCAATTACCTCATCTTATTTCCAACCCATGGTGTGTTCTTAAAAACTGATGACATGGGAGAAGATACAACAGCCAACCCATCACATTGTGCGAGATGAAAACAGAGGAAGCATGGAGATACTGAGTGAAGATAGATATTACTGTTTCATTCATAAAAAGGGAAACAAGGAAATGTTTGTAACAGTTATGAGATCAAAGAAAGGTAACAAACAACAGAAAAATAAAAAGGCCACAACACACGCTTAAACATCACCTTAAAACTTGCTTACCACAAGATGTTTTGGCTGGTCAGCGGAAAAGGACAAAGGCGACCATTTTGTCCAGATGATGAATGGGCTAGGCTGACAGGTCACTTCTCACTCGTTCTCTCTTACACTCTCTTTTTCCCTTTCCCCCCATCCTCTCGTCTTCCTCCTGCCTCGCCACCCCCCGTCCAACCCAAAGCCACAATTTGTTTCCTCCAACTGGGGGCCCGGAGACAGATCCCCTTGGTGACAGATTTATCGGCATCGGCACGAGGTAAAACGCCTCAAACCCACGGTAACGCCCAAAGACCCACTGCCGGGGAAACGAGATTGAAGCGCCATTTATATCTGCTGGGAAGCATATATCTCCACAACAGGGGACTCTGTCTGCATTTCTCAGAAAATTGTTCTTACTTCCTTATCCAGCTGGAAAGCAAAAACTTTCTCATTCCTTTAAACATATCGGGATTTCTTTCTTGATGTTTCTACGCTTTTGGACAAATGAGTATATGAACCATATGTGTGAGATTGGGCCTGAAAGGGGGAAAGCTGGGAGTCATTTTCCCCCGGCCAACATACCTACCGCCCCATGTCAGGGAGCTGACTTGAGGTTTGCAGTGACGGAGTTCACAGGTGTAACAACCCCCCTGCCACAAAAACTGCCACAAAACCACCTCATACAGGGGCCATAATTAATCCAGGTCCAAGCCTCACCCAGAGACTCTTTGGGCCTATGGGTGGTCCACAACCAAGTACACTCAAACACACTTGTACACACTGTACTCTACTGTATGCGCTTTGCAGTTTATCCTCTTATGAAACAGCTGAGATTCCATGTTTTTTAGTCTAAATGGCATACCAAAATTAAAAGTGTTACAGCTCCCATATACTTTGATTCTTTGGGGTGTGCTTGATGTCATTGGAAAGGTAACACTCTCAAGGTTTTGTTACAATTGTCAGGGTGATTCTAGGCCTTACTGACAAAGACTAAAATACACTGCTGTAAACACATCTAGGTGATATCCAGACAACACAAGGCCATTGCCACATGTCCCACCATACTAGTAATATTTGAAGTAAAAAGACTCAAAAATGGATTTTACATGAATTATTTTGGGTATGTCTGTGCGTTTTTCTTATATCCATTTGGAAAGAGCAAAGCAAAAAAACAAAAAGGGCCAAATACAAAACTTCTCAAATACACCAACACACACAAATCAATCACACACAAACTAGAAATACCTATTTACATAAATATAGAAATTAGTCATAATAAATTGTTGAGGGTGTGCTATGTATTAAAACAGTCACTGTTTATGATAAAACAGAGAAAACACAGCACAGGATGGAAAGTCCAATGCATCCATGTGCTCGTTTGAATTGTCTCCTTAATGGCTAAAAAGGTAGGAGGGTCTCGTGACATTTGTTTTTAGCAACTGTCGATCAAACGCCACGTGGGGCCACATTGCTACAGAGGCTTCAACATTGGCTTTCCAGCAGTTGATTTCCACCTACCGGCAACAGATTTGCTCATAAGAGGTGTTGTTTGTGTAAAATAGCATTTTTTTGTATTTCAGTCTCATAATTCCAAGATTGGGAGGAAAACAGACAGTTTTGGATGAAACTGCTTTGATATTCCATTTCCTTGGACTCATGGAGAGTTACGAAAAAAATGTTTTGGGACAATATCACCGACGTGGATAAAGGGAGAATGAAAAAGTATGAATGCTAACATGACTCTCAACACTAGCTGTGCCTTCTTTGTCAGTGCCATGGCAACTTTATTACAGTTGTATAACTGCTATAAGTCATCTTATGCTTTGTGTGTGGGCTTAGTTAAATCATGAGACGCTAAGCTTGCAGATTAAGTGATGCATGGCCGCGTATTTTGAAGATGTAATGCTTTAAAGTTATGACGAATTTTACGAGTGGAGGTAACAGCAAAAAAGTGTGCTGCCCACAGTACAATGTTCCTAAAGAGGTCCTTAAATGTACCTTTTGCGTCCTTTATTTCTGTCCATATAGCTCACACCTGCACATCTGCCTTTAAAAAATATATAAAAGGTTTTGGAACCCACCAGACGGACAAACTGCCCAGCTGCATGGCTCACTGACAGGTGACTTATCAATTCATTACCTAGCTGACTGAGTGACTGACTGTGTGATTGACTGACTGGTTGTACAATTGGTGGGATCACCTAACTGGAAAACTAAAAAATTGTCTCACAAACTGAATGCCTGGCACACTAACCAATTACTCACCAACAAGTTGAAGCCTCACATCAGCATGGCTAGCTCTTTGGCCAACTGGCTAGCTTATTGTCTCCTCAACTCATTGTCTGGTTGGCTGAATGAAAGAATCTTGATAGCTGGACTGGCTGATCAACTAAGGCTATGGAACTCTGTTGTTGAAAATCAGGGATGTATTATAAGTTGGAAATAGAGAAAATACTTTAAAAAAAGAACAACAATAGCAAAAGCTAATTATTTGCTTGAAACAACGACAAGGTGAAACTGTTACTGAAAGGTACTTAAGCCTACCTAACCAATAAGACTGACGTCAATGTCGTTTCCAAAGGTCTGCGTTTGTGCCCATCCAGACTACAAAGCAACCCCAGGGGTTTCAAAACAAAACGGGGGCAGCAGTGTTTCCAAATGTCTTTGTTTTAGGGGGTGTAAAATGCTTGATTAATGTGTAAACGTTGCAAAATATATTGTTTTTTAAGCAAGACTTAGTGGTGTAGACGTAGCCTGACAGACAAACTGTGAACTCAATGCCTGCCTCGCCAACTGGCTGACTGTCTGGCTGACTAAATGATTGAATGCAGAAGGGACTCCATTCAGTTAAAATGAACTCACATCTCAGCTCTCCTTCTGTCCAAACTTCTGTCAGAAAACCTGCTGGCCAACCTCCTTTTTCCATTTCTGATGTCAGCTCAAACTGTAAAATTATTACATTATTTTAGTGAGGAATGTAACATTTTTCATTTCAGACATAGCTGACAGCCTAATCCAGAGCAAGCAGGTGAGGATTCACAAATATGATCAAGGAGAGTTTGACAAGACATACAGTGTGACTGTTGTTTGGACACTGACATTACAGGGATCAAACTGGTCATCTTGAGGTTACAGGGTCTTTTTCTAATGCTGTGATCAGCTGCTGCCAGACCAGAAAACAGAAATACGGAGAAAATTATACATTTTAGTAAAGTATTATGTAACATCTCCAAATCTGGGGATTCACTCCAGAGAGGCATTATCAATGTGTCAATTGATTGTTTAAATGACTTATCGTGCTTCATAAATAAAACTTAAGAACTTCTGTGGTTCCAAAAGGTGTTGAGAACAGTTTTGCAAGAGAAATAAAAAACTGTCTCCAAAGAAAATAAAGAAAGGGAGCACCCTTGATGGTATGAGACTCTTTGGCAGTGCTATTGAATATTTAAGAGTAATCCAACGCCTATGCAAGTCTGTAAATACAGTATGTTTTTCTGTTATTTTTGTTTCCTGTACTTAAAAAAAAGCCTTACTATCAACACTTTGTAGTTGGATGGGTCATGGAGCCAATGTTTTATCCTGTGGACCTTTGACGTTCTGTTTCTTTAGCTTATGAGTTTCTTCAGTTTCTATTTTTTTCAAGAGAAATGAAAAGTTGGTCACTGACTTGTGTTAGGTGTTCTCCAAGGAAGTTTTGTTTGTATTGTATTCCCCAAGTTAGAAATAATTCTTACACCATTTCTTAACTTTCTACTTTATAAGGGGTTCTGAATGAACAAATTCTTCAGTCAAACAATTCCTTTAACCATTTTGTTGACTTGATTTTTTTAAAATTGTATTTATTTTGGATTTAACAGACAACAACAACCAAAGGATAAATGTTAAAATGTGAACACATATTTTGAAACATGGTCCTTGGTGACACGTGACAAAGACCTATTGCAGGACAAAGAATAATATTTAACACAAATCATCCAAGGGCATTCTAAAATCAGAAAATCACAGATCACATAAAATAATCAGTCTACTCTAATTGCCCCTGTGGTATTTACAATATGGTGGGAAAGTGGCAGATTATTCCACAATGTTTTACCTGTATAAAACAACGCACATCTAGCTGCAATATTGACTCTGGGCACTTGGGGGCTGCATTTAAAGGATAGCGGATAACATTATTTTGCATCACTTGCAGTCTGTTAAGTTTAACTGGTAATCCACAGTACCAGGCAGCATATTAACATGCATAATAAAAATGGCATTGAATCAGTGATACAACCAGTAATTTCTTGATAGAAAAATCTAGATGCCTTGTTCTCAGATACAGGATTTTCAGTTTATCGGCACACTAGGATAATATTTGGTCAGCAATAGATTTCCAGGTCAATGACTGCTCTAATGTTAACCCCAGGTATGTGACACTTTTCTGAAACATTGTTTCAGTACCATTACATGTGACCTTAAGTGCATTTGTTGTGACAACTTCCTTTTTGTTTCAAATAAAATGGACTCAGTTGTTGCTTTTTTGCTTTTTGTGTTGAAAGCCTGTTGTATATGAGCCACTTGCTAACACTGATCTAATTCCTTACCTTGAGTCTTGTTAATCTCACTGATATAATTTGAAGAGACGAGTAACGCAGAGTCATCAGCATATAAAAGCAGCTTACATTTCACCGCAGCTGGCCTGTCATTGATATGAACTAAAAATTAAAGGGGGCCAAGGATTGAACCCTGGGTTACCCACAAGAAATATCCTGAGGATCTGAAATGGTCCCCTTGACATCACAAACTTGAGTTCCTCCAGTGAGGTAAGAGGTGATTTTGGTGATTTTTACCACATTGTTGGAAACATTACCCATGCAAAAAATACAGTATCCCTCCAAATAAATCCATTAAATCCATCAATGTGCAGCCCCCTCCTTCCTTATGTGACCTCTGGGTTCAGTTGTGGAGGACTAAGAGAAAAGAACAAAACAACATAAATTCCCAGGACCAAATTCCTTCAGTCAAAGAGAGGAACTGGCCATAGATAATGTTTCCTAGTGTCTCCATGACCAAACATTATGGCACAGTTAATGGTTAGGGTTTTTTATTTACTCTCCATTAAGTCTAAGCACATACAGCAACGCACACACAAGCTGTCATAGTGACCAAGTGACCTGCACATCACCCTCTTCTTCGTCCTCTCACTTAGAGGTAGGCAAACACACACAGACACACATGCATGCCACCAAAAATGATTCCTTCAGGCCTCCACAGAGAGGTAAGTAAACATACACAGTGGAGCAAGGCTTTATCATGGGAAAACAATGCCCAACTCCACCCCCTCTTTGAAACCCATAAAGTCGCTCACTCAGCCTCCTCACCTGCCTTACTTTATGGATCTCTGCGTTGCAATTAGACTTTATTAGCCATTCTCTGAATGACACAGCACAATAGTTGCCCTAATTGAAGAGCTACACATTGATTAGAGGTGATAGCCCTTCAAACTCGGCAGCAGTGGACGATTTAGTTCAGAACTGTTCACATCACAAGAACAGTGCAGGGAGGATTTGACTTGGTGGATATTAGTGGCACTATGGCAGAAATCCTTAAACTTCTTTTTTATGTGAGCAGTGTAAGAATGCATCAGTTAGAAAGGAAAGTTCAACCCCAGATATCCATTCAATATAGATGAATAAATACGAATAAATACATCATTATTTGTTCCTTTCATCACGTTGTTTTGTTTTTCTCCAGTAATCAAAACGTCAGAAAACCATCTGCATACATTTTGCAAAAAGATGTGCTTGACATTAAACTGGTTCACTCAGACTTTGTTCACATTAAGCCAAAACTCACCCATGGGGCTCTTCTGAAACTGTATCCAGAGTGTATAAATCTTAAAAGGCTGGCTTTGTATTAACAAGGATCTTTTGCAAAAGCCAAGTTAGCATTGGGGACAGTGTGGTGACAACGTTAAGAAAACAATCGCTTTTAACTTTCTCTGTAAACACTCAATTTAAATGTCACAGATCACATAGCTGTTGTGATTAACCTGTATGTATGTTGATTTTGTGAGATGACGTTGCAATCATAAAATAGTGATTTGGTCCGCTCGGTTGTGTCCCACTACCATATGTTGTCAAGGATGCGCAGTAGTGTTGTTTGCCAACTATAAAGAAAAAAACTTTACAGTTACTAACACCATTTTTAGCAGTGCTTACTGTGAGTGTGTCAGAGTGAATTTTTCTTTTAAAACCTGATATACAGTTGTCATACAATGCCCTTCAAAAGCAACATAACAAACTACTTAAAAGACCTTATATTTACAGCAAGATGTGAAAACAACATCTTATATGTACAGTAGCTCTCATTGATTTGGAGGATTGAAAACTTGCTGCCTAATGAGTAAAATTTAAATGTGAACAGATTGGAGTTTACATTTTACTGTAAGGGTATGCGTTTTGGCAAACATGGAGATGTGTTTTTCAAAAATTGACTTTTAGCTGTTCTGTGTCATTGGCACAATGGTGAATAGTATGGCAGGTTTGTAGAAATGGACAAGGGTTGGATAAAGGGAAAAGGGATTGGTCCATTGGGAGCAGTTTGCGTGTGTGTGTGTGTGTGTGTCACAGGCAGAGAGAGTAAGACCAGTCCATCCTCTCTCACACACTTTTTCACTATCCAGACTGTTACAGCCAACCGCACACTGACCCCAGGGTCGTTGTGAGTGTGTGTGTGTGTGT